>NW_025764355.1:0-354375 GCF_021015755.1 Lentinula edodes
CCGCATTCTTCACGAAAAACCTGCGACATTTGGCAAGAGCCTATCTGAGCCTATAGACCAATTACTTAGTAAAGACTTACGGATCTTGACTCAAATATAACTATACCTAAGTTTTTGTATCTGCTGCATTAACGGAACTTCCAGTACGGGACAGAGTACCAGGTTCCCAGCACAGATGCAGAAGTGTGACTTTTCCAGCGAGTACTGCGGCCTTCACTGGTTGTAAGTCCTTGGTCCTGATTCGATCGCAACTCAGTACGGAATGCATCCAGGAAGTTTTGGAATCTCTCAAATTTTAGTATGTCCTGTCGCTACCCTAACGCTCAGAATGGATGTTCGCTATCCTATCATGAATGAAATGTGATGTGGCCATTAGAATTTAGATCCCCACTACTGACAGTGATAATTGGACGTTCAAGCTATCAAGCATCTGGAACCAAAGCAAAAAACATATGTACCCGGAACAAATGTTATCCAATACGGCATTCTAAGTGTCATTCAGCTTCTAAGGCTGAGCCTTAGCTTCAACCTGTACAATAACAGCCCAAACACGCTAGATATGGGGTAAGTTAAGTATAGCGCAACTCCAAGGTCAGTAGAATTCAGTGATAGCTGGGACGTTCGAGCTGTCAAGCATCGCACCGCGGTCAAAGCAGAGAACAATGTTCACTGCGGCATCCCAAGTCTTTTCGGCTTCTAGGTCATCAGTTCAAGCCTTCAACGTTCACCGTCCAGCTAAACTGGAGCGTAAGCAACGCTAGATATGGGATAAGCTAAGTATATCACAATTTCATAGCAATCAACGATTTTATACATACAAAAGATACTTATCGTGTAGGCTTTCATAACATAAAATGAAAAGATTGCTGCAGCGATGAAGTGAAATATAAGATCGTAACAGTTCAAGTTGTGTCAAAAAAGACGAAGGAGCCGAGTCGATGATTAGGCTTTGGGATTAGACAGCAAACATCGAATGACGGGGGTAGTACTACAGCGCAAATGAAAAAGTCAGAGCTGTTTCAGATCGGATGTAGATTTGACTCACAAAGAGAATAGAATCGAAGGAACAGCATATCCTCGTAGACGTTCGTAACTCTATCCACCGATAGTTGACCCACTGATGGTCATTTTCGCTATCTGTCCATCGGCGTCCTCTATTTCCACTTGGACATCTTGATGCGGATCTACTGTGTCCGAATCACCCACATCCTCGGCCCCATTCTCCTCCGCTACCGCGACAGCCTCCAAGTTCATCACCTCAACTAACCACTTCGCACCTTCCTGCCATCCGGCGAGCTCCGCTTCCGCAAGCGGCGAATGCCCTGCAGAATTTTTTATATCTATCAGATCCACACCGGGGCCTGAAGGGAAGAGCACAAGCTCTTTTGCGATGGATAGATGGGAATTTAGCGCTGCCCAATGAAGTGGTGTCGAACCAGCGTCATTTGGTGTTGATAAAAGTGATGGAGGTATGAGAGGTAGTAGGTATTTGAGGAGATCTATGGGTTACCTTATTGTATTCAGTTCCCATGATCGATGGAAAGAAAGAAAAAAAAGATCAACTAAAGATCCAGCCGCTCACCGGTATGGCCATTCCCACTAATCATATGTAGGATAGTGTTCCCATTATCATCGCGAATTTGAGCCAGAGACTCTGCGCCAAATTTTTCAACGTAGCCTTGGACATCTTCGAGCTCTCCGTATCTGCATGAGAGCAATATCTCGTCCTTCTCTTCACTTAAAATTAAAGGCGCAGGCATGAAGATCGTAGATGTCAAAGCTGAATTTTCATGATTTGTCGAATCTTTCTTTACCACGTGCAATTTCCCGCCGGTTTATTCGCGATGTCACTTCCCTCAGGCCTCATTCGCGATCCACCTCTAAAGGCTACATACAGGCCTATTTAGTGTCAAAAATACTCTAGAAAGATTCTAGTCAAAACCAGTATACCAACCATTCCCTAGGACCTACCGAATCATCAGTCTTAAAATAATTTGTTTTATTGAAACAAGCTGTGTTCATCAGAGAAAGCGCATGGCACCGTGACCGAACCAAATTCAAATTTCCGCTTCAAGGAGCTTCAGACGTCGGACTTCGGTATGTGTTGCTAAACAATCAAACACTAACACCGCTCTCGGGGGAGCGTTCATGTGGCAAAATGGATCCTATCATATAATTGATACATAAAAGTTTTCAAGTTCCACCAATACCACGAACATCAACTTCCCCTGCTGACACTTTCGCTCTGGCGTGCGATTTGACGGTCTGATAGATACTTTAATTCCAACTATCTATCTCGCCGGTTCGAGACTTGACCCCCTTCCTTTTGCTTCGTCGCCGTTAAGTCATGTCCCACACGTCTCCCTCGAGTTATCTCATATGGGCAATCCTTTCTTGCATGGTACGCCTTCGATTTGCCCTACTGCTGTTACTTTCGGTAGTAGTAATCCGATCCTTAACAGCTCGGTATTTTCCTCGTATACCACCTCTACGCGTTCGATAAATTCAAATGTCTCAAGTGTGTTTAGACTTGTTCTCGATCCACCTTCAGTCCTTGACTCCTCATCGTAGGTGGAACAACGGCCCTTATTCTGGGGCTTTCAAAAGAATTATGACCGTAAATCTCTTCGCTCAATGAAGAATTGCCTGCTCTGATCTGGCCTGCTTTCAAGTACTCGTATCTACTGAGCATACCGTTAATTATAACGTACTCAGTGGGATTTGCGATCATAAAATACAAGGAAGGATATGTTTACTTGGAGCTGGAAGGAGGTGAGTTTCTATGTCCATCAACATAATATGATATCTCACTCCGTTCTGATAGTGGTACCAACACCGTATCAGCTATGGGCACCTCTATCGAAATCTGCTATCTTCCCTTTGACCCTCTGCTTCACAATGGCGTGGGCTCTCGAAATGTACGTGGCGGTACCAGCTGCCCATCTCACAGAGCTCTAATCCGGTGTATTTTTTCCTAGGGTCACTCATTTGGAAGGCACGTCGAATCGAATGTGGAGAGATCCGAAAGATTCTGATCCCGAATCACAGAATTATGCTTCTGGCTTTTCCTCGTCAATGCGCAAGGTGGCCAACAAGACTGGTTCCACAGTTATTATTTTCGAACGTGGATAGTGGGCTCTTGCGTCGCTGTCCTATACATGCCTCTGGTTACAATCTTCACCCGCAGTAACCCGCTGACAGTAAGCAGAAGATGTCCTTCGAATATAAAAAGACCTTATGGCTCAAGTATATGACGTTTGATGTCCCAGAACGAAGCATTCACTTTCCTCGCCGGTAGCCTGGGAAGTCTGTCCCTCACAATATGGTTCATGCCTATATTGTATGTCGTCTTTGACCCCCACTGTAGCTCCTGATTATTCACGAATTTCAATGATTGCATAGGTGGACCTTCCCGTCATTCTTGCATAAGCTGGTTGGCTGCTCCCTTCATATCTGTATACACATTGCTTATTTCTGCATAGAAATCGGAAGGAGCTGATAATGCCACCGTCATAAGACTCACCAAATTTCACGAGCTAAATGTACGCTTCCATCTATCATCTGCCTTTGCCGTCGATCGAAGCTGAAGCCTTTTGAATTGTCTAGACCGTCCGGGTCTTGTGTCGATACTTATTTACTGTTCCGCTGCTAGTTCTAGGGGTTGATGGTGCTCGACCACATCAACACATTAATGAAAACCCATTCTGGACGGGTAATGCATTTTAATCCCATTTCCGTAAAACGTCAACCAATCATCCCACTTCTAGATTTCCTTACTTTCATTGCAGCTGTAGGTTGCATGATATCCTCCGGAATCACCCTCATCGTGAGTGAATGAGAAATCTTGTTTTTAGAGTGATCACCTGATGATATGATCACTCAGATTTTCTTCCCTCGTTCTGTGGAAAGCGAGATCGCTGCGCGCGATGCATCCAGAGAAAGAAAGCGACTCAGGTCTCAAGGAAGTGCGATAGAAATTCGTGGAACAGATTTCGGGACATCAATGTCGATATCGGAGCCTCCAGCATCATATTCTCGCTTCCATGATTCTTTGGCTGTTAAAACGAACTACTCATTGCACGACTTTTCTCCAGAGAGCCACGAGGTCTCTTTCAACTCAGAGGATAAAATAGCTGCGATGGAAAGGGAGGAATATCCTCTCAGTGAACTGCCCCATTCCTCAACGATCCGCCCGAACCGTAAACGCGGAGACGACGTGGAATTGGGTGGAATTGGCTCTCTTACAGAAGCTAATCTTTCCAGACATAATGTTTATTCATCTGTGAATCTCATGGTTCATTCGTATACATCACCTATTAGTGCGTCTGATTCTCCTTTTTCCGTGCTCGTTCCCAAGGCCTAATCGACGACTGCTTGTCCTAGACATGATATACGCAGGCAACAACCGTTCGGAAGCGTCACGTCTGACCTTCACACGTCGTTAATTCGTATATTCAACTCATCGGAGGATCCGTACCCTATTTGTGCTGTGGTTGTCTTTAATATATATCTATGGCTGACTCTGTTGTAGCAAGTTTCGTGAAAGGGCAGATGTTTTATCTAGCAGTGCGAGGAAGTGCAGACGGCGCTGTGAGCTTCAATCTAGTCATCTCCTTTCATCATTGCCATTGTAGTGTCATGCAATTACCCCACGATTTTCATGCCGCTGTTCTGACACCGGAGTTTCCAAACACGAACCAGAAAATGCTTTACTCAAAGGAGAATGGTCTTACTATTAGTTTCATCTTTACATTTCGAGGCTCGGTCTCCAGTTTCCGTGTATGACATTGAAAAACGTGTCACCACGCCCAGCCGCCGAAGGTGTATAAAACGAGTGTTACCAGCTTGTAAATACCTTAAGTTGGCTGGCCTCTGACCTCCTTCATAGTGTACGCAGGTCGTACTTCGCAGAAGATCCTTCAAGTGTCCCTAAGCTCGATTAATCTATCTGCTTCTGTTCTCTTAAAGATGCTCTCTTCGTTGACTCTTTCCGTAACGCTCTGCTTGTTCGCTCTTGTGTCTGCCCGTCCCGTTATTCCTCGTGCCACTGACTTTACCGGTGGTACTGGCCAAGGTCTGTCTAATTGGTTATCAGAACTTCAATGAACAAGTTGCTAAATTTCGAGCTTAGGAACTTACTACGATACTGGCCTGACCTCCTGTGGTACAACATACTTTCACATTGAATAGCCCGCCGATATAACTGTCGTTCACAGGGAAAACATACACGGACTCTGACCTTATCGTTGCTCTATCGCATTTTTTCTATGATACTTACCCGTAAGTCGCGAGTTCATTCATAGAGGCTCTTGCTCATCCCTCTTTTGTATGTTCTAGTGGAGCAACAGCTAATCCAAACAAGTAGGTTCGGTATTAACATCCTTTATGAACGGTGTATTAATAGCTGTGGCAAAAGCAACCCGGTTTGCGGGAAAAAGCTCACCGCTCATTGTATGTCACTTCTATGGGTTCCCTAATTCAAACTACTTACCATTGCGCAGATCAAGGGAAGTCCGTAACCGTAACCGTTGCGGATAGATGCACCGGTTGTGCGATGTATGATCTGGATTTCACGCCTACCGGATTTGAAGCACTATCAGATTTATCGGTGGGACGTATCTCTGGTGTTACATGGACGTTCGACGATTCCGCATCTGAACCAGCAGTTTCTGGAAATGGTACGACCCCGGACCCCGACTCCGATAGTTCTTCTGGCACCAGCACCAATTCGACGTCGACGACGGGGAATCCCGATTCGTCCTCTGGGGATACTGCAGATAGTACTGATCTAGATTCATCTTCGGCAGTTAATATAACGACTCAACCGGGCACTACGGTCAACACTACTACCACCTCATCCGATATTGGATCAGCCCCTCCTAGCACTAAGCGCAGGATATGGGCAAGAGAAACAAGTTTGGTATTCTAAACACCCTACACTGAGATAGAATACGTTGGTATAAGGTAGAAGAAGTAGAAGAAGATACCTAGATTGAGAAACAACTTATCCATGTATGCAAAAGAAATGCAGTTCTACGTAAGTATATTGACGCAACAGTGAAAGTATCCAAAGCCTTCGAGAGGCTGATCCAAAATTATAATTACAAGATGTTGAAAGTCCTTGTCGTACGCATTCTACCGCAAGAAAAGGTGACCGTAAGTTATTAATAAACGTTACTGACCGGCCGTTATGACAAATGGTTCGTTACTCATCCATTCAGTCCTTGAACCATGCCGTGTAATAAATCTCCTTCTTCCCATATACTCTCTCCTGAACGATACCAGGGCGGAGTTGGACAAGATAATCTCAAATTCTCTACGGGAGGAAATAACTAATATTGTTTCTACGGAACTCAATCGCTTAGAACCGAACCTCGTCACACGCCTAACCTCTCTCCTGCCCATCGACACTATCAACACCCTTCTATCCTCCATGGAGGACATGCTCAATGCCTCTACCCCTGTCACTCCCCCTCATGGGCCTTCACCTCTGCACCTACCTTCTCGCCCCAACAATCACCTGTTCACGCTTTCCAAAACTGCCCCTCACTCATCACGAATCCCTTCCTCTTCCCCTCTACCTTCCTCACCCTCCCTGCTGGCCCGTTTGCGGAATGGACCCTCAACGACGCAACCAGGACCCCTGATCCCTGCCGACAACTCCCCATCGACCAACGTCGGTGCCCCCCAAACGACCATTGGTTCTTCAATCAAGGCGGGTAAACGACGTGCCGACGATGTAGATGCCAACAATAGGGATCCTAAGCGTCATCGCTATGATGCTCGCTCTGCTCACACTGTCACCATTGACCTTCCACCCAACTGGGAGCCTCTCCCCACCACTATTGACTACATTTTCGAAATGTACAATACCTGGTCTACCGACTTCGATGCCGCGGCGCGGGTGCTGCTCCCACGGGTCGGTTATATAACTCGTCTAGGTCCCTATCGACTCCGCCTCACTTTCTCTAAGGAAGGCATCGAGGAGTTCCTCGCCGCTTGGAATACCCACCACACCTCCGTACCTGGCTTAACCAATGTCATTGCTCACAGGGACAGCACTCATTGACGGCGGTGCGGGGGCGTGGAACGGACTGGCGATACTTCTTCCAACCTATTCCTCTCCCCCTCTCCTTCTGATTATGTGCTCCTGGCTATGACATCGAACATTACTGTACCCTACTCTTATGTAACACCATCTGTACTGCCCTCCTCTTCCTCCTCTGTACTACCATCCATGCCTCATTCACTCTCCTCTCCCATTTCTTGCTTTTCTCCCTCTGCTCCCCTTTCTACCTTAACTATGTCTTCCTCTGTCCAACAAATTCGAAAAATGCGCGTTCTATGTTGGAATATAAATGGCCGTTACCTTCTTAACTACCTCTGCTCTGAGTTCCTTGACCTCATGAATAAATTTGATATTATCCTCCTTCAGGAGACACGACTACAACACCACTCGACAATTCGCTGTCCCTGTGGATTTACTGCTTACACACGTAATCGCCGGACCCTACACACTGACATCGAGAATCCATGGGGTGGGGTAGCTACGCTAGTCCGTGACGGCCTCCAATGTCGCGTTAGGCTTGACCTCTGTGGCCCAGATATCCTGGCAGTGGAAATCAATGCAGTGGTCTTCTTCAATGTATACATTCTCCCTGAATCTTCTCGTACTGACTGGACAGAATGGGCTGAGCTCCATCCCTGGGACTCTTTGGCTCAATGCATTCGCCTCGCAGTTGCCCTGGATATCCCATTTGTTGTTGCTGGTGATTTCAACGCCCGAACAGGCCATGTCCTCCCCTACCCCACCCACCCCACCCGATTCTCGCCTGACTCTGTGGTTTCTACACGCGGTCGTCGTCTATTACAGCTATGTGCAGAACTCGAACTCACTATTCACTCCGACTCCGCTTCACCTGATCCCAACAATGGCTGGACCTCTTTTCAAAAACGCCGCGACAGCCTCGGTCAACTTATCACTCTCCCCTCAGTTATTGACTACCTCTTATCCTCATCCCTCACCTCCTACTTCATCTCTGACTTCACTATAAGTTTGGAGACCAAATGGTCGGACCATGCCTATCTCTACTGGGACTTCATTCTCCCAGGGCCCCAACCACACCAACAAACTGCGGCACCTCGTCGCCGACCACAAATTTTCGCCCCCTGTACCTCTGACATTGACCTCCTCCAGATGCGGATCTTATCGGCCGACCCCCCTACTCTCATAGACCTCCTGCTTCAAGTCTATGGCCACGCTCAACCAAACGTATACACTCAACCTCTGAAAATCTATACTGATGGCTCATGCCTAGCAGCTAACTCCGCCTCTGCACGCGCTGGCTTGGGCGTGTATTATGGTCCCAGCAACCCTCACAACCTCGCGGCACGCGTTGTTGGACCCCAACGAAACAACTGAGCAGAACTTTATGCTATTTTGGCTGCTATTCAGCGCTCAACACCAACTCGCCGCCTGGAACTCTTCTCGGACTCTACTTATACAATTCAGTCTATTGTCTATGGTGCTGGTGACAACTATCAATGCAACTGGGACTGCCCCAATGGCGATCTCCTGAAAGCAATTGCATTGTGGATCGCATCCCGCCCTTCCACAATTGTACTCACCCATGTTCGGTCTCATACTGGGAATGCCCACAATGATGCTGCCGATTTGCTTGCCAAACAGGGTGCCTCGCTCCCTCCACCTGCTCCCTTCTCTGACCTTGACTTCATTGCGCTACCCTCCCCACCCACTTTTCACCCCGCTCACCCTACTTTTATCCCAAAAGTTTCCACGCTGCTACCTGATCCCCGATCCCATCCGAAGCTCCCCAACTCTCAACGCATCCTCACTGATGAATTCACTGTTGGGCACCGCCGCCGTTCCTATCGACGGCTACTTGAAGACAAAGCACTGCTAAAACTACGTAACGCCGCCGAGGCAGGCGGCGCTGCCTTCTGGAATCATTACAAGTCACTACGCAAACCTGACCGAACTACTCCAAAGGTCACCATCTCTCAACTCACTGACTGCTTCATTCCTCGCATGAATCCACCCGACACTACATCAACTTCATTTGACCCTCGAATATTAGAACACCTGGATGCATCGGCAAATGAGATCCCCTTCCCATCCCCCCAATCCTCCCATCCCAACTTCAACCTTGCCGTTACTGAACATGATGTCGGTTCTGTCAAGGCCTACCTTAAACGTACCACTCACTCTGATGCCACTGGGGTGGATGCGGCAACTTATTCCCAACTGATGGGGATTCCTAACAATCTCCTTGCCTCTTTATTCTCTCGAGCCTTCCGTTGCAATGAATTTCCGTCCTCTTGGCTAATCGCTATAATCATTGCTGTACCCAAGCCAGGGAAGGACCCTTCAGATGCAAACAACTACCGTGCAATTGCACTCGAGAGCTGTGTCCTGAAATTTGCTTCCCTGCTCATTCACCTCAAACTCAGTCATGCACTGGAACAAGCTCAGGTCATTCCCCCCTCGCAGAATGGTTTCCGATCAGGATATCGTACTAACAATAATGCATTCATTTTGCGCACCCTCATTGAGAAAGCACGTGCTTCTGGGAACACCCTCTTCGCTGCATTTGTGGATATATCTAATGCTTTCCCCTCCACAAATCAGAGCTCTCTATGGATTAAGCTCGCCAGTCTAGGACTCACCGGTCAATACTTTGACTGGCTCCGTTCGCTCTACAAACAGATGACATATGTGATCTCACATGACGGAAGCTTGTCTGCCTATTTCCAGGCAATGTGCGGAGTACTTATGGGGGACCCTTCCTCTCCAACACTCTGGAACATATTCCTATCCACTTTCCATCTCTGGCATGACCCTGATGACCTTGAGCTCCTCGGAGTTGTCATCTCACACCTCGAACATGCCGATGACATGGTTCTCATCACCCGGTCTGCCCTTAGCCTCCAACGCCACCTCACTACCTTCGAACACTATTGCCACAACAACAACCTCACTGTTAGCGCGGGTAAATCCTGGGTTATGCTGTTTGGTTACCTACCTCCCACCCTACCCACCCTGTGGCTAGCTGGCTCGGCCCTACCGTTCAAGGATGCTGTCACTTATGTGGGCATACAGTTTCAATCGTCACACCGCCACCTCTTTGCAGCTCACTACACTACCAAACGCGATGCAGCCGTTACAGCCGCCGGAGGCATCTCTGGTTGCGAGCTCATCATCGGACATCAACGACTCGACCCTTCCATTGCAAAGCAACTTTACTCTGCCCTTGTCGACTGCCACCTCATCAATGGTTGTGAGGTTATTATCGACACGGACAACCTCCTTATTTCCATGTTAGAACAGGTCCAACTTCTTTGCCTTCGTCGCTTACTGGGCCTCTCTCGTCGGTCCATGACAACACCTCTTTTCACCGAGACGGGGATCATGCCTATCCGTGCTCGGCGAGTCATCCTAGCATTGCGCTACCTCATCTACCTCATCAATCTCCCTCGGAATCACTACGCAAGCCTGGCCCTTCATGAAAACCACAACATGCGTGCCTCGGGAATTCCATGTTGGCTGTCCGACCTGGACTGGGTGATACAACATCTACCGGGCTGCTCTCTCTCTCTCCCACCTCTCCCCATCATCTCCGAGGAAAGCATACTCGCGCTCATCAAGTCCATCACAGCCGAAACAAATTCGCGCTTACAAACCGAGATTGACTACAGCAACCGACTTGCTCTCTTACAACACCGCCTTGAACCACAGAAGACAGGACCCAACAAACTCATTACCCGTACCCTCCGCCACTACCTCACGCATGTATACAAATCCCATCACCGTCTCTCACTCACCCGTCTACTATGTGGGGATATGGTGCCCATCACTTTCCACTCTTCCCCAGCTCGTATTCACTCACTCAACCTCGATGAAAACCATTCGAAACGGTGTCGTGCTTGTCTTTCACCGCTGCAACCTGAATCCCCACAACACGTCCTTTTACAGTGCACTGCAATTGCCGCAATCACTACTTTAAGGAACGAATTCCTCGTTGATGTCGCCGTGTTCATCCCCCTACCAACAACTCGGACTTTCACCAATGTTGAATCTCTGTATTACCTCAAGGCTTTTATATTCAATTGGAGTACAGTACGTCGGGTTGCGCGATTTATTCATGAAGTAGTTGTGATATGGAAGGCCTTTACACACCAAGAATTGGATGGGAGCTATGACGAAAAACTATCGATCGGATATACTTTATTACCCTCTCATGTACCTCTATCTATTTCCTCTGCCTCAACGTCCGGGCGTCAGTCTACCTTCTCCTTGTGGGTTGCGCTCGCTGTCGTTCGCTCGTTGAGACCGGCCGTTCCGTTTAGGGGACCACACCATTAACGTGGTGGGGCCGAGTAACAATCTATCTATCTATCTATCTCTCTAGCATGAAAGATAAGAAATTATGAAACATCCGAAACTTGCGGACGCATGAGACGGTGTGCACCGACTATCCGACGAAATTTGAGAAGGAACGTTCCCCGTTTATGCTCTTTCCTCTTTTCTGGCGAAGGTTGCGTATCAGGGGTAACCGGCATATCATCCTCAGCTTCTTCATCAATGATCGTACAGTCCGATTTAGAGCTTCCCCGGCTACGGGCAGAGCGAGGAGATCGAGGTGGAAGAGATGGGGAAAGGAGGAAGTCGTTATCAGAGTTATCGGCTACCGAAGAAAGAGAAGTGACGCTGCTTGATTGGAGTAAGCTGTGAGCACTCTCGACACTCTTACCCTCTGACGACTCAGATTTGATAGACAGGAAAGTGCTAGCTCGTCGGCGCACTTTGCCAGCTAACGAAGATAAGCTTTTCCTTGAATCAACCCTCCGAAGAGTCTCAGAAAAGGTAGAGGCAGCCTCCTCACTCCTAACGCCACTGGATCCACTTGGACTCCGCACTAGTCCAGGCGGGCTAGACGCATGACTGGAAATATTTAATATCGACCTTACGCTAGCAATTGACCTCCTGCGATATTCCTTTGCGGGTACGGGCATCACAACATTGGACCCCATATTAAGCCTACTGAATCGAGGCGTCTCTGCATACGTATTGGTGACAAGCCAATCCCCGGCCACGACGGGGGCTGACCGTGGAGCTGAGGATGTTGAGGACGTAATACTTTCTATATAGGGCGGTCGAAGTGAGAGTTTTGGACTCGTTGAAAAAGGGGAGGGTGTTGAGGGCATATGAAGGGAAGGAGCAGAAGGAGACTTCGTCAGGGAGACGGACGGGACGGACAGGTAGTTTGGTGACGAGTTTCGTTGATGTAACCTTGGCCTGGTGGTGATTGCTAGAAGAGGGAGATGATCAATATCTGCCGGGTATATTGAGGATGAGGATGTTGATGGAAGTTCAGGACTCGACGAAATCCTGTTTGGCTTGCACCTCCTTTGAACATCCTCATCCGGTATCACTAGACCCTCGCTGGAAAGCGCGGGCCCCGCAAGCGGTGAAGATCGCAATGGACGATGGACGCTGTGACGGCGTATGGGAGACGGCATAGGAGAGGATGGATTTTCGTTCGAGTGCATGACAGTTATCATGCTTACGGGCCTACGATGAGCGTTGGTTGTTTTGTACGACGACTAAAGCACAGCCAAAGATCAGACAGGAAGCTATTTGAAGTATACAGGCAACTCACTTGATGAAAGTCGTGGTCACCAAGGAAAAACACTCTTTCTCGAATAGGTCTGTCTATCATCTTTATCTTCTGACAGTTTGCAGGGTTATTAGAGAAATGTCCTCTGTCAAAAGAAACGTCGGTTAATGAGGTATTTGAGGCGTATATCTTTAGGGTAAAAAGGAAAAAGAGTGATACATACTCGTCCATTTATTGCCGACCGAGCACTTCCCATGAGGCAGATATGTGTCCGTTTTATCAAAGTTTGTATGACCCGAGATTTGGCAACCCGATCGAATTTCGGTGGGTCGAACTTCGCAGTTATGTGAAGGCCCCTCAGTCCTTTGAATGCGGGAAATAAACGGGATAGAAGAGCTGAAACGATGACGCGGCGTAGGGTAAAGCAGATTGAGAAAATTCCTCTCATCGGAGCGATGAAGTCTTTGAACATACATAATGCATAAAGCCTCCTGCAGCACCGGATCAGCAATATTTATCGATATCGGCCAATAAACCCCGTCCCATTTTTATCGATTATGATATGCTTTTTAGCGACAGAGTGATTTCATGATTCTTCTATAATTATGTATTGATCATTCCTTTATGGTTCAAGGGAGTTCGAGAGTGGTTTAGTCCCATGATAGCCCATAAAATTATGAAGAGCTGAAGACTTGTGCCTGAGAACGCGCCAAGTGCAGTAAGCGATGTTGAATCTCTTTTATCGAATTTAAGTACCTGATTCTTGTCTGACTCCAGTCTGACTCTAATCTTCAGGCTCCAGGCTCATCGGGAGACAACAGAAGACAACAATTCAGCGGCGAACAGGATTGGAATAAATTGGGGTCGCGCCTAGGCCTGCTTAACAGCATAAAATAGCATAAAATGTTTCTGTCGTGCACGTTATTGTGGCGCGAACGCTGAACTTATCGGTTCAGACCTGGTTCAAACTGGAATGAGTGTGGAGATAGCTTCATCCGCGTCCTGAAGGAAGGCCTCCAAGAATGATGAATGTCGGATCCGAGTTTGTTCAGTGTCCAGTAGAGGAATCGATGTTTACGAATTGTGGCTTGCACAACGATAAACGGGCAGGTCAAAGAACATCCTGCACTGTCATCACTTGTTGACCTGGAAGAATCAATTTGGAACTATCCGTACAACCGAAGGGTTCCCCTGAATCTTCCCTCGACACCACTTTCCGAAAAGAAATCGAGAAGGTATCCACGAGGATAAGAAGGATAAGGAATGGGTAATTGGGAAGCTGGTTACCAAAGGTGGCTTGATAAGCAGGGCGCAGCGATTACTGGATAATGTATTGACCTTAGCTTTCAACTCACATAGATGGTCAGGCATGCGTAGAGGCATGCATGCGATAGATAACGCCGCAGACTCTATTCAACCGGAGTGGCCTTTACCCAGTCGAGGGTGGGCCGCATGAAGCATGCCGCACAGTGTGGTCTCCCCACTGCTTCATCCAAAATCGCTAGCATGTCTTTCCTGCAGTCCCATATGGCGGAGTACATATGTATACGTGGATGACAGCAACGAAGACTCGGTGGTTCTCACGAGTCAAAGCGTCGCGTACGAACACTTACCCCTTCAAGTTACACCTCATTTTTTCAACCAACTATATCAAATAATCATCATTATCATACATTGATGCCGGAGCCGCACACACGGAAACACACGGCTGTTCTTGACGAAGACGCGTTATTAAGCTATAGAAATTTTGAATAAAGAAGCATAGATTATTGGTGCATATTGATCTAGAAAATCTTTTCGGAATCTTGTACACTTGCCCTGGGTAACTTGGGAGACCTGATCG
The DNA here is from genome assembly GCF_021015755.1 of Lentinula edodes. Lineage (NCBI taxonomy): Eukaryota > Fungi > Basidiomycota > Agaricomycetes > Agaricales > Omphalotaceae > Lentinula > Lentinula edodes. The sequence continues at coordinate 14,482 of NW_025764355.1, forward strand.
GTTCATTCCCGCTATTTAGCGAGTCTTTCCAATTTGGATCGTAGGTATAACCCTCCATTTGGGCCTTGCTAATTTCCTCTGCATGGACACAGGAAGATAGCAGAATTGAGGAAGTCATAATCAGCATCGAGTATAAGATGATCATTCATGGATACCAAGATACGTCTGAATACCTCCCGCGCCAAACATCAAGTCCAACATTGGCAGTATATCCTTTCCAAAACTATGGTCGAATTCCTCAAACATCTCCTTGATGTACTTCTTACCCACGCCTTTGTTCAGGGCCATTGCGGCTTCGATATTCGATATCCTGCCAGACGTTATCCAGTTTGTACACAACTGCGCCTACGACCTTGAATTTATTTTGGCAGCTTTTAGCACTGGGAACGTATTCAATTTGCTTGAAAACGATATGTGAACGGGACCGTGAGGGATCGCGATGAAGCCGAGCGCATGAACAAGGCAGACTATGTTTGCTGGGACGGGAGCAACCCTCCATGTATACCAATCACTTGCGAGGTGGGCTTTGTGCGGAGCTTGGTTCTCGATTCTTTTCAACTCGGTTGCGTGTTCTCTGTAAGAGATGTGACCCATGAGAAAGAATGAACGGGCACGGAGTTCTGAAGCCACTAACTTGTAAGCTTTTCTGATTAACCCCCGAGGCTTGGGTCAAATATGTTGTAGATCTCGAAAACGGAGAACTATGATAAGGGAGGTGAATTGGTGATGAGCATACGAAACGCACCAGTAGAAGATATGCCGACAGTGACTACATTGAGACAACTTGACTTTGTTAGACTCCCTCTGCCCGGCGTACGCACAGTCCACATTTTGCTTCCGCTCGATTACATACACACTACTATACAGTTTATCAGCCACCTGCGAACGGCGGACAAAGGCTCCCTCAGTTGTTTCTACATCCAACTGAGGTGAGCCCCATCCTACCCACATACATATAGTATACTTACAACACATATAGTATTTACAACCTGACAGGTACCTAATATAGTTGTTTCTACATCCAACTGAGTATTTACAACCTGACAGATTATGAGACTCGCTATCTAGAAGAGCAACAAAAATAAACTTACATCCATACAGAGCCCCTGAACCACGATGTCATCGTCATCGAACATGCCGAATGTCCAACGATTCCCCACGGGTTTAGCACTCGAGGGGGAGGATAACTGGTGGCCGTACAAGAGAGAAGTTAGTCTCTGACAAGATCGTGCCTACAAGTCAATAGCTATAGAGGTTCTGAGGCCGGATCTGGCCCAGGAATGGCCCGGGATAATTCCGAGGTCCGGAACTGAGTATTGGCCTGTAGTACACACTGGAAGTGGGACGTCGGTGAAGCTATTAGCAACACCCTTCACACACTGTTGGTGTCCCCGGGAATTATGGCAAGAGTGCAAGATTGGGATGAGCAGCCTAAATGGGGTTCCTGATGATCTGGGAGTCCGGAAGCAAAGGGTAAAGAAGATATTAAAGACTGGGATAAGATGGTACACTTGATTTCAAGCTTGACTACAATGTACAAAGTATTCTAGCTTATATACATCCCAAATACAGTAGTCATAAGACCTCGATGAAAGCTCGGAATAATAAATAAGTCACAAGGTAATTATTCCGAAGTCCGGCCGCTCCGGGCCGGGCCGGGAAGCGTATAGGGTGAATTGCATGCATATGACAGTCTCGCAGTTGAATCAAAAGGGCTACAAGGGTACCTACATGGGACCATACCCAAGCCCAGCGACACAAAGCCCGCAGTAACTGTAACCTCCCCAGAGGGAACAACCACCACAACTACACCAACCAGGCTAGGCGTAGACTACACCGAAACCGCATCCGTAATCTGGGAGGAGCTGGTCAAACAATTCAAACAAAAATCGGAAGAACTCCTACTATTCCACGACAGCAACCTCCGAGCTCACCGATATGCATACCCTGAAGAGACAATGGAGGAGCACAAAAGAACCATGCGAAACCTACTCAGGAAGGCCACAAATGCTGGCGCAGTGACAACAGATGGACAATTCCGCGTAATTGTCCTCGCATCACTTCCTAAGGACTGGGATGCCGACATTAGGCACCTCCCTGGAAAAACAAGCAGCGAGGCCTTTATCCATCTCCAAGGTATCTGGCTACAGAAAGAGAAGAGGCGAACGGAAGAGGAGCGAGAGGAGAAGAAAGTGAAGGCATTACTGGCGACGCACATAGCAAGTGCACAGGCCCCAGACAAGAGCAGGCCGATCTGCGCAAACCCCAACTGCAGGAAGGTCGGCCACACCACCCAAAAGTGCTGGGCAAAGGGAGGGGGTGCAGAGGGTAAAGGACCTAACGGCTGGAGGTTCAATAAGAACAACGAACCGAATAGGTACCAGAACCCCGGAAACGCGGTAGCAGCCACAGCTAGCACGACAAACACAACCGCGACGCCCCTGGAGACATATGTCCTGTCAGCCGACACTACCAGAGACAGTGCAAGTACGTTGCCATCCAGTACTCCCCGCCAAAGATCGACCCCAACTGACAGATCCCTCGGCAGCAATGATCATACCTTTTTGAGAGGGTGGGAGCATCAGGGGACAAAGAAAGGGAATGGGAGTGAAGACGTACATAAACACTACGTAGTACCAGGCCCACAAGTATGTGCAGCACGCCGAAGCAATACACTCCTCTATGCACCTGTAAAGACCTCATACACCCGAACATTCATCGATTCCGGAGCGACCGAACACTGCTGGGTGAACAGGTCCGACTTTGTGGAATACAGCCAAGTACAAGGGCAAAGCGGGAACAGCGCGCTAGCCGGGGACGCCGGAAGATTCAAGATATATGGCGTAGGAACCGTCGAGTTCCTGACCAGAGTTGGAGAGGTAGCACGGCGAATCCGACTCCTGAATGTAAAGCACACACCTGAGTTTGGACATAACCTAATTTCCTTGTCATCCCTTGACCAACGAGCCTTCAAAGGGGAGTGGGGCAATGGAGTACTGAGTGTCAAGAACCCTGAGGGACTGGTAGTGATGATGGGGAGAGGGGAGACCAAAATGTATGAAGTGGAGATCCTAGGCAAGACGCTAGCTAATTCAGCAAGGTCCCACGAGAAACCAGCCGACATACATACCTGGCACCGACGCCTGGGGCATGTAGCCATACCAAGGATCCTGCGAATGGAGAGTCAGGGCTTGGTGGACGGTCTACAAATCAAGTCAAAAAGGTCAGCCGGAATGTGCATCGACTGCCTGTATGGGAAGGCGACGCGTAGACCATTTGACGAGAAGCTCACCCACGAAACGGAGGTCCTTGAGAGAGTCCACATCGATCTCTGGGGACCAGCCACCACCCAGAGCATCGGGGGTGCAAGGTACATGATGCTTTTCTCCGACGGGGTGTCATCGGTGCGAGTCCCTGCATTTCTCAAGGACAAATGGAAGGAGACGTCAGTGAAGGAATTTCATAAGTACCGAACGATGGCCAAGAACCAAACCGGGAAGAGGATTAGGATAATACGGGTTGATGGTGGAGGCGAATTCGACAATGACCTGATGGAAGCCTATTGTGCCGACTGGGGGATCGTCATCGAGAAGATAACCCCATACTCATCTTCTGCTAACGGGATGGCTGAAAGAGGGAACAGGACTGTTATCGAGGGAGTACGTACCTTCCTCGAAGAATCAGGCCTCCCCCGATCGTTCTGGGCAGAGGCTGTGCCACCTTCACGTATGTGGATAATTTTGTGCCAACAGCACGGTTTCCTGACCGCGTTCCCATCGAGTACTGGTTGAATAAACGCCAGGATGTATCGCATTTACGACCGTTTGGTTGCCGAGCATGGGCCACACTCCCTGAAGTCAGAACCGAGGGGAAACTGGCGCGCCAAGCCGTCGAGTGCCAGCTAATAGGGTACATGGGCCGCAGAGGATACCGGCTGTGGCACCAACCCAGCCGTACCTTCATGGAATCAAGGAATGTTAGATTCGAGGAAGGCAAAGCTCATCGCTCCAGGGAATTCTCACCTGAGACCGATGATAACGAACTGGGAGGAAGCCAACCTGCAGGTGACCTAGAACCAGCTGGACCCACCAATGGACCCACTGATCAACAGCTTGCAGATCAAGAAGGCAACGAACCACGGTTACCCGGACCCACTTCCGACTCTTCTCCACCACTACCTTCTCATAATTCCGATTCCCCCCCAGCACCACTGTGACGGAGTAGCCGCATACGCACCCCTTCGCGCATCACCATTGAAAACCAAGCCCTAGAGGAGCGGGAACAGGATGCACAGGCCAACAGAGAGGAGTGGGCAACCGACTCGCCGCCAGCTGGCCAAACACTCGCTCTGATAGCTGCAAACCCCTGGGCTTTCGCGTCGGCTACTAGCGACACCTGGGTCCCGTTGACACGCCTAAATTTTGGCTAGACGTCTATATTGTGAATTGTGACATTTTCACGTATAGATTTGTATCGAGAGGACTGTAATTGAGACCCAGATTGACAGTCAAAGTCAATACTGAATCAGTCTAATAAGTTGAAGGGACCATATACCCATACTACCACAAGTTGGTCAGTTTACCCATCCCCGATACTACCTACGGATAGCAGTCTACCTGTTTGTCAAGCAGGATTATACCAGACTCGGACTACATCCGAAGGATGACCATTCAAGTATGACATACCAAGGGTATTCTTATTGGACCTTACACTGGCAGGAGTTTGGAAGAACTTACTCAAGTGACCATGAACCGAGGATTGACTCGAAATGACTTTCTAGAACTCAGGAATGATCAAATACTCCTTCTAGAACAAGATCATGCATTAATCTAAAAGACTGCGATTTAGTCTAATAGACCAATCAAGTTGCATGGTTAAGGAAAATGACTAGAAGAACGATCGAAGTACTGCGAGGCTCCGAAGACATATCAAATGAATGTCAAAGAGTCCTGACGTAGAAAATATTGAAGAATGCAATTAAATGAATACTATGTGTAACTCCCTTGATTGAGTATAGGCACAATGGGTGTCTATTGAAAGAGAGAAGCAATTAGTTTAATCCAGATGAATCAGATTGATAGGATTAGAATCGAGGAGAGCTGATTTGCCTCCGGACGAGGTGACAAACGATCGAAGTAAGTGTTGAACAGCAATGACAGTTGAACACCATTCGAGTCATCCTCCAAAAACAATTAAATTAAATGAATATTGAAGTACCTACCTATGTTTGGAGGTATACTAGAATCTTGGAACCAATATGGACCAAATAAGGACATGTAGATTCAAATTAAATGGTATCTGATTGAGTGTAGAAGTTTCCTTGCGGTTCCGAACGTTTATTGTATTAAATTAATTGTACTATGCGACTCTATATTCTGTATGTATAAATAGCGATCCGATGTATCTGGAATACAAGTGATTTTGGGACGACGTTGCAGTGCTAATCCGTAAAAAGGAAAGACACACTCCCGCCAGACTGAAACCTCTTCGCTAGCAGCCATTCGGGCCCGGCACTTGTGAGTATAGGAATGTCGTGTTCTGCTCCTTGTGACTGCGAGAAGTATATCCAGTTGTTGGGTATTCTTCGAACTTAGGATCAGTCGTTGGTCTTAAGGGCAAATCACGCTGTGTGGTTGTGCCAGCACATAGTTCTAGCCCTCTGTAGGGGTCTGTGTGTTTCGGTTTTAATTTACTTTGATTCAAACCCCCAATTCTTGATATACCCAAATCAATACAAACCAAAGCACAAATCGTGCTGAATCTACCTTGATCAAAGGAATATATCGAATCCTTAGAACGATTCAAATTGATTAATCAAAGCTTCGTACTTAGCTCTCAAAGCTTTGCGGAACCTTTGCCAACGCTACCCCTTGCTATTAAATAAATTTGATAGCAGTGAACTCGCATATTGTGTATTAGATTGGTTGGTTGGAGTGCCCATTAGATTCCTTCCTTTCTCTTTCACACAAAAACGAGGCAAGCTCGTTACCGTCCACCTTCAAACAGGCGATGAAAGCTCCGGAAATCTGGCTTCCACCCATGAAGGCAGAGTACGACACCCTCGTTGCAAAAGGCTGCTGGGAACTGGTGCATCTACCACCAGATGCAAACCTCACGGGTGGAAGGTGGACGTACGCCATAAAATGGGGACCGGGCGGGGAGGTGCTCAAATGCAAAGCGCGATGGGTAGCGCAGGGCTACACACAAATCCAAGGCCAGGACTACGACAAGACATATGGAGCTGTTGCCCGTATGGAGTCGGTGCAGATCGTGCTGGCTATTATTGCTACCCTCTGGCTCTCCCTCTTCCAAGTAGATTTCACGGCCGCTTTCCTCAATTCCCCCATCTCACACGACGTGTATATGCGGCAACCAGATGGGTTCATCTGCCCAGGTGACGAAGACAAAGTATGCAAGCTTAGGAAGTCAATCTATGGCACCATGCAAGGTAGCCATGATTGGCAGGAGACCCTCGCTGCCGGATACCGTGATGACGGATATACCACGTCCAGAGCCGACCCCTGCATTCGCTACCGTCGAGATGGCGCCGAATACACCCTGACCAGCACATATGGGGACGACGTGTGCGGAGGAACATCCACGGAGGCTGGGAGGTTGCGAGCAGTGAACGACCTAGCAAAACGGTGGGAGTCTAGTGAAGTTACATCCCACGTCCTACTAGGCATGAACATACAGCAAGACCCGACTACGAAGTCTATCACCATTTCCCAGAAAGCCTATATCCTCCAGATGCTCGAACACTTCCAGCTCCTGCACCATACACCCCTCCCTCCTAACGTCAAACTCTGCGAAGCACCCACCCCGCTCCCCGACGACGATCTGCAGTTCATAACCGGCAAACCATACTGCGAATTCGTGGGCTCCATACTCTGGTGCCAGACGTGCACTCGTGCCGACATCTCCTGCGCAGCCGGACTCCTTGCGAGATATCAGCTCCATCCCGGCAGGTCCCACTGGGAGTGTGTCGAATGGCTCGCGGGTTACCTCCTGTGGTCCTGCGACTACGCTATCACCTACGAGGCACCCGTAGCCAGACAAGAACATACTCCAGGCTTGGGTCTAAGACCGAAGGGCTACTCCGACTCGGACCATGCGGGGTGCATGGATACCCGCAGGTCTACCTCTGGCTATGTCTTCTTCATGGCCGGCTCTCCCGTCTCCTGGAGTTCCAAACGCCAACCTTCAGCTGCGCTATCTTCTACGGAGGCGGAATACATCGCGCTGTCTCGGACGTGCCAGCAGGCGGTCTGGCTACAATCCTTCCTTGCAGAGGTTGACCTAACCCGGGAGGGACCCGTCACTCTACTGGGGGATAACTTCGGATCTATTAGTCTAATGGAAAACTCTAAGCGACATGCTCTGGTCAAACATATTGACCTCCGGGAACACTACATAAGGGAGAAAGTCGCGAGCGGGACTGTGAAAGTCTCGGAAATTAGGACAGGCATGAATGTTGCGGACATATTCACTAAAGCCCTGAACGGGACGACCCATGCAAAGATGGTTGGGTTATTAGGACTGTATCGTGCGGAGCAGGGGGGGTGTTAGACTCCCTCCGCCCGGCGTACGCACAGTCCACATTTTGCTTCCGCTCGATTACATACACACTACTATACAGTTTATCAGCCACCTGCGAACGGCGGACAAAGGCTCCCTCAGTTGTTTCTACATCCAACTGAGGTGAGCCCCATCCTACCCACATACATATAGTATACTTACAACACATATAGTATTTACAACCTGACAGGTACCTAATATAGTTGTTTCTACATCCAACTGAGTATTTACAACCTGACAGACTTGAGGTTCACGTGCTTGACAGTGCCGACAGACTCTGGTTAGGCGTACATTAGTTTTGTGGGTATAGCGGCGATTGTTCAGCCACTTTTCGCCACCCAGACCAGTAAGTATAGGGTCTTCCTTAATGTTGGTATCTGCGGTGAATATCTCCACGAGCGTTGAGTCGGGCAAACGGTGAGGATTCTTCTTGAGCCACTTGATGAGTCATTGCTCACTGCCCATTGTTATTGGATTACAAAGAACCAGTCGACAATATTTAGAAACATACTGTGATTGCGCATCTTGCTCTTCTCCAAGCCGTCGAAGAACCTGAGATAGATAGATTTTGCTCTTGACAAGATAGATCATGCCTTGAGAGCCCTTGTCAATATTCTTGTCATTGATGATACCAGAAAGGGTTTCCTTGGCTTTGTCATCGTCCGTTCTTGACCAAGCAAGAGCTACGGAGTGCATGAAGAATAAGCCACTACACGCGATTCTTAGTAGCTCATATCAAATGATTCGATTTAACATACGGGTTTTCCTTCCACATGTCTCCTGTATCGCCTATCTGTTCCTGGTCTGCGTCCATTGCTGCGCGAAGATGTCGCAATGCTTCCAAAGGTTCGTCGAGCTCCGGTTTGCTGATTCCTGACCCATTGAGCTCTTAATGAAAGTAGGAGGTGTCTAAAAACGCACAATAGATGCGAGGCAGCTTTGAATCGCGCATTTGACGACTAAAGATGTGTTGGAGTTGACCCGTGCGCCTTGATGCGCAGTATACCAATACCCGCCTGTTTCCTTTTCTGTGTTGACCACGACCTTATCTCTGATCACCTCCTATTCGTTTCCATACTTATATCTCGTCTTATCATGGAATACCTCAGTCGTTTTACCCACCTTGCTGTACGACTGAGGTATGTCCTTTTTACTTACTTGTTCTGTTATACTTACTTACATGACTCTCGTAGTTCTTACATTTATTCTCTGGCTTTTAGGTAAACTACGAGACTCCAATACAGTCGTTTTACCCACCTTGCTGTACGACTGAGTTCTTACATTTATTCTCTGGCTTTTAGGTTATGTGGCCCCGTAACCACTAAATCAGTCACAAGAGAACGCAGCAAGAAAACGGCTCACATTAAACACACACATACACACTACACCTCGACGAATTACCTCTATGTCGTCCAGCATACCATCCATGCATGTTCTATCTGCAGAACATCAGTTTGCGGGGACAAACCTAGCGTCATGGAAACTACAGCTTAAAGCTTTACTCACCGGGAAGGGACTGTGGGGTTATATCGACGGATCAATACCTCGCCCAAGTCCTCCCTCAGACACCCAACTCACAATATATTCCCCTGTTACTCCTGTATACTCGAAGCTTCCTTCGCTCGAGGAATGGGATTTCCGCGATGGAGTGGCTCGTTTGACGATCATCTTGAATGTTGCGGATCCTCGAGGAATGGGAATAGATGACAATGGCATGTCTAAAGAAGTCTGGGATGCCATCGAGAAGGTGCACGGTAACAAGACAGAGATGGCTTTGTCTGAGGCCAAGCGACTACTCGATGCGACGAAGTACAAGGAGGGTACAAAGATGAGCGATCACATCAAGACTATGCGCACTAGGTTGGCGAACGTCAACGATCTCAGTGACATAGCCATAGATGACAAGACCTACTGTGGTATTCTTATCCGCTCGATTCCCCTATCGCCTACCTGGATTCCCTTGATCCTGACTCTATACGGCATCTCATCATCCACAGGAATTGTTGCACTTCTCTCGACACATGCATACACTCTGTATGGAGATCTTGAATCTGCCGTATCCTCTATCCCAGACACCAGTCTAGCGCTTGCTGCTATGTCATCTCATGACTCCAATACTCCCTGCAAGAATCCCAAATGCAAGGCCATCAATAAATCCAGTCATGGATGGTCCGACTGCTACTGGGAGGGTGGAGAAAAAGAGGGACAGTTCCCACCTAATTTTGGCTGAGCTCGTCGTAACCCCAGAGCCAATGTTTCTACCACCACGTCCGGGTCTTCCAGCACTAACCCCAAAGCCAACACCACTACCTCCCATGTCGAGCATTTCGTCATGGCGGCTTGTGCTGGTGGCCATGATCCCAAAGCTCATCAGGAGATCATTGTTGAGGAGGTTGTTGAACCGCGTCGTCATTTCAATCAAGTTCCTATCGAGGAAATTGATGAGCGCCCAGCTCCTTTTGTTTGGCGAATGGAACGGAACCCGTACCTTTTGGGGTACAAACATCGGAACTGATGCCAGGGATTCCTGCTCAGAGTTTGAGTTAGTAGGGGACTCTGGAGATGAGGAAGAAGTGGAGGATTTCATGTGTGACATACCCATATCTGGTTGTGCCTTCATAACCACCACCTTCGCTGCCAAGAAGCCAACCATTACTCTGAACTTCATGGACTTGGGTGCTAGCAACCACTTCATGAAGCATCGAGAGGACTTCACCGACTTCGAGTATGGCTCTTATGACCCGGGAGCCTCTGCCATCAAAGGTACTGGATCGTTCAAGATTCTAGGGAAGGGCACGGCGGTTAAGCTATTTCGCGTGAAGGGAAAACTTATCAGAATCACCTTCAAGAACGCCTTCCTCGCACCATCTCTTGCTGCCAATCTTATATCCATTAGCGCCCTCGATAAAGCCGGATTCTTTACGACATTCGGTGGAAATGCTGCGGTGGTGAAGAGAAAAGATGGGACGGAGTTATTCCATGGTCGAGGACGCGATGGGATGTACATACTTGATGCTGAGGAAGCTCCAGGTCAGACGTCAGGCCCTCACCATCATGCGGCACTATCTTCACGAAGTAGCCCAACTGACATCGAACAATGGCACCGCCGTTTCGTTCATGCGAGTACAGAGACTATCGAGCGCATGGAACGAGAGAACATGGTCGACGGACTGAAGGGGGCAGTAACGAGTCACAAGTTGGAGGGAAAGTGTGAATCCTGCATCCTTGCGTGCCAGACATGTCGTCCCTTTGATGTTCCCACTGATCCAGATGTTGAACCGCTCGACCTTGTTTCGGTTGATCTCTGGGGTCCATCTCGCACAAGGTCTTCGGGTGGAAAGGTATATCTGATGCCTATCGTCAATAGCGGTGACACGCCTAAATTTTGGCCAGACGTCTATGCTGTGAATTGTGACATTTTCATGTATAGATTTGTATCGAGAGGACTGTAATTGAGACCCAGATTGACAGTCAAAGTCAATACTGAATCAGTCTAATAAGTTGAAGGGACCATATACCCATACTACCACAAGTTGGTCAGTTTACCCATCCCCGATACTACCTTCGGATAGCAGTCTACCTGTTTGTCAAGCAGGATTATACCAGACCCGGACTACATCCGAAGGATGACTATTCACGTATGACATACCAAGGGTATTCTTATTGGACCTTACACTGGCAGGAGTTTGGAAGAACTTACTCAAGTGACCATGAGCCAAGGATTGACTCGAAATGACTTTCTAGAACTCAGGAGTTATCAAATACTCCTTCTAGAACGAGATCATGCATTAATCTAAAAGACTGCGATTTAGTCTAATAGACCAATCAAGTTGCATGGTTGAGGAAAATGACTAGAAGAACGATCGAAGTACTGTGAGGCTCCGAAGACATATCAAATGAATGTCAAAGAGTCCTGACGTAGAAAATATTGAACAATGCAATCAAATGAATACTATGCATAACTCCCTTGATAGAGTATAGGCACATTGGGTGTCTGTTGAAAGAGAGAAGCAATTAGTTTAATCCAGATGAATCAGATTGATAGGATTAGAATCGAGGAGAGCTGATTTGCCTCCGGACGAGGTGACAAATGATCGAAGTAAGTGTTGAACAGCAATGACAGTTGAACACCATTTGAGTCATTCTCCAAAACAATTAAATTAAATGAATAACGAAGTACCTACCTATGTTTGGAGGTATACTTGAATCTTGGAACCATTATGGACCAAATAAGGACATGTAGATTCAAATTAAATGGTATCAGACCGAGTGTAGAAGTTTCCTTGCGGTTCCGAACGTTTATTGTATTAAATTAATTGTACTGTGCGACTCTATATTCTGTATGTATAAATAGCGATCCAATGTATCTGGAATACAAGTGATTTTGGGACGACGTTGCAGTGCTAATCCGTAAAAAGGAAAGACACACTCCCGCCAGACTGAAACCTCTTCGCTAGCAGCCATTCGGGCCCGGCACTTGTGAGTATAGGAATGTCGTGTTCTGCTCCTTGTGACTGCGAGAAGTATATCCAGTTGTTGGGTATTCTTTGAACTTAGGATCAGTCGTTGGTCTTAAGGGCAAATCACGCTGTGTGGTTGTGCCAGCACATAGTTCTAGCCCTCCGTAGGGGTCTGTGTGTTTCGGTTTTAATTTACTTTGATTCAAACCCCCAATTCTTGATATACCCAAATCAATACAAACCAAAGCACGAATCGTGCTGAATCTACCTTGATCAAAGGAATATATCGAATCCTTAGAACGATTCAAATTGATTGATTAAAGCTTCTTACTTAGCTCTCAAAGCTTTGCGGAACCTTTGCCAACACTACCCCTTGCTATTAAATAAATTTGATAGCAGTGAACTCGCATATTGTGTATTAGATTGGTTGGTTGGAGTGCCCATTAGATTACTTCCTTTCTCTTTCACACAAAAACGAGGCAAGCTCGTTAGCGGGACGTCTTTCAAATACGCAGCGTTCTTGGCGGATAAGTCAGACGACATGACACTAGCAGCATTTGATGAATATCGCGCCATGGCCAAAACCCAGACCGGTCGCAAGATTCGTGCTTTCTGGGTCGATGGAGCATTCGCAGGATCGAAGTGGAAGGAGTATTGCAAGGAGCATGGAATAAAATTGGAACTCACTGCACCACATTCCTCCGCGCAGAATGGACTTGCCGAGAGGGCCATTCGAACCACCATTGAAGACACGCGGGCACTTCTCCGAGACTCAGGTCTACCCCATCAATTCTGGTGTGAGGCCGCTGCTATGTCCATCTACACGCGCAATTTGATTCCTGCGACACGTCATCCCTCCACTATCCCTGCTGAAGCTTTCACTAAGAAGCGACAGGACGTCTCCCACCTCCGAGTCTTTGGTTCTGTGTGTTGGGCCAAAGTTCCGACGGTGAATGGCGTTCAGGTCAATGGTGGGAGTAAGCTCGATGATCGATCAGTCAAATGCACATTCCTTGGCTACACAGCTGGAGGGAATTACAAACTCATTGATCGCTCCTCGAGCCGTGTCTTCGTGTCTCGCGATGTTGTCTTCGAAGAAGGCCGTCCGAAGCGAACATCATTGAGTGCGGGGGAGATAGATGAAGATAATGATGAAGTCTTTGCACTCGATTCTGATCCTACCACAAAGACCACTTCTACTACGCCAACTACCCCGTCTGACACCAATCCTGACTCACCAAGTACCATCCCTACTTCCACTGCACCAATCCCATCCGAGCCTCGCAGATCCACTCGCCACATCATTGAAACCACCGCTGCTAGGGAATCGCATGAGTATGTTCAGTCCGAAGCTGATGCATGTACCCGAGGTGAAGATTGGGCCGAAGAGACCCTGCGACCACGCGCAGCCATGGCCCAGCTCTCCGTGGAGATAGATGATTACATTGCGTGTATGGCAAAGTCGAAATCCTCTCATGGAATCCCTCGCTCGTATGGTGAAGCAATGCACACCGATTCTTCTCGTTGGTCAAAAGCAATGGACACTGAATACGATACACTTATGAAGAAACATACCTGGATCTCGTAGAGAAACCACTGGGGGTCAATGTCATGGATTGCATGTGGGTGTATGACATCAAGTGGAATGGTGAAGGCGAAGCCATCCGTGACAAGGCTCATTTGGTTGGGAAGGGATACACCCAGCAGCTGGGCCTCGACTACAACAAGACTTGGGCTGCAGTTATGCGCTTGGAGTCTGTTCGGATGTCGGCTGCAGTTGCTGCGAACCTTGGGCTTCATCTTTGGCAGGTTGACTTCGTTTCGGCGTATCTGAACAGCGAGACCAAGGAGGACATATATATGTGTCAACCGCCTGGATATGTCATTCCTGGGAAAGAGGACATGGTTTGTAAGCTGGTGCATACCATCTATGGGATGATGCAAGGGGCTCACAATTGGTATGAAACCCTCTCGAAAACTTACCACGAACTGGGCTATTACACCTCCCGCGCTGATCCCTGTGTTCGAGTAAAGTGGTCGGAGGACGGATCATTCACCTTAACTGACACATACACAGACAATGTCTGGGGAGCATCATCCAATCGTGCAGAGGCGGAACGTCGGAAGCAGGAGTTGGACGGCGAATGGGAAACTAAAGATGTGGGGGACAATAGGTATTTCCTGGGGATGGTGGTTGATCAGGATCAAGACGCCGGTACGATACGTCTTTCCCAGCGCCCATACTTCGAAAATGTCATCGAACGATTCGGTCTCGAGCACATCACTCCCTGATCCACTCCTTTTCCTGTCGGAATCCTCCTCGACAACGACATGTCCCCCACCACTGATGCCGAACGTTGAGAGATGGACGCCTTGCCATATCGCCGTGTCCTGGGATCAGTTATGTGGGCACAAATCGCCACTCGACCTGATCTTGCATACCCAGTCAGTGTTCTCACAAGATTCCAATCCAATCCCGGTTTGGCGCACTGGAAGGCCCTCATGCACGTCATCGGCTATATCAAATCCACCCTCTACTATGGCTTGACCTACTCCAAGCATGAACCACTTCGACCCATTGGTTTCGTTGATGCCGATTACGGTGGTTGTCGGGATACCAAACGTTCGACTTCCGGATATGTCTTCCTCATGGCTGGAGGCCCTGTATGCTGGAGCTCAAAACGTCAAGCTACAGTTGCATTATCCACTGTGGAGGCTGAATATGTCTCCCTTACTCGTGCTGCGCAGCAGATGAAGTGGATCTACTCCTGGATGGATGAGATTGGATTGCCCCAGGAGAAGCTGGGGAGATTGAGGGGTGATAATCGAGGTGCTGTAGCTCTTACTTCCAACACACGTAACCATGGAAAGGTCAAGCACATCGACATTCGCGAACACTACATCCGAGAACTTGTCAAAGCAGGGGATATCGATGTGGAGTTCATCCGTGGAAACGCCAACCCTGCCGATCTTTTCACCAAACCACTTGCTCGTGATGCTCATCATCGCTATCTCTCCGAGCTCAACATCATCTAGGCGCTCGTGTCTGGGGGAGTGTTGGAGTTGACCCGTGCGCCTTGATGCGCAGTATACCGATACCTGCCTGTTTCCTTTTCTGTGTTGACCACGACCTTATCTCTGATCACCTCCTATTCGTTTCCATACTTATATCTCGTCTTATCATGGAATACCTCAGTCATTTTACCCACCTTACTGTACGACTGAGTTCTTACATTTATTCTCTGGCTTTTAAGATGCGCAATGTGGAGCTCATGGAGAACGTATTAATGATGATGTAAGTGGGGCTCACCATGAAGTACAGAGCTTGATTCGCAGACTGATGAGGAAGAATATGGCCAAATGTCCGGAACTGAAGCTCTGATCCATCCGTGAGTGCACGGATAAACCATTCCAAGGCCCAGATACATTCAGGTAGAATTTTCAGAGGGACTGTAAACGTTGTTCGGTTTACTTAATCATCCTAACTGAGCAGAACATCCCGTCCTCTTACTTCACAGAAATAACTAAATTTGAATAATTGAAGTAACAAGGTGTTGTAAACCAAAGCGTCAGGCAAAATGCCTGTGGATTCTCCTGTTCTTGTTCTTCCCTCAGTTGAAGATGGTGGTGAGCGCATCATTGTTGTGACTAGAATTGAATCCTTGGTCAAATACGAAAATAAGTGCAATAGAATCTCACCAATACTCAATAACCTTCAGCCGCATCCTTCAGTACTATTTCGAGTTCCGGTAGTCTGAACCCTGCAGGGATATCATTTCCTTCCAGCTTTGCGCGCAGTTTTCCTGTTGGGAGAATCGTTTTAATCAGAGCAGACATGTTCAACAAAAAAGCTGGGGGAATGATTGACAGAATTTTGAGCGTTTCAAGTTTGCGTGGCTGAATTCCGGCCCGACGTCGCCAACGACCACCCCATTTCACTCGCAACCTGCCAGCAACCTGCTCACGATATTTTCTGTATTCAAGCTCAAGCTTAAGGCCAGAGTTCAAATATTCAAGTTCCGCGTAAAGAACCAAAGAGCCATTGAAAAGCTAGCTTGCCGTCACGTTCAACGCTGTAGCTCTTTCTCATCTGGTGAATTCACTCACGAGCTTGAATCGTCCGCCATTCCCTTCCCAACTTCCTCTACATCTAGAGTGTCGGTCAAGTGGCCTTTCTCGCCTGCTGTGGTAATCGTACTCAGTTTGGACAAACTTCATTACCTTATGGCCCGGAGCCGTGATCTTTCCTCGTTTGAATACCCGGCATGCTTTGTTACTGTACCAAAATAATGACATCGATCCGTTACAATGCGCAAGAAGCATTCGAAAGGCCTTCTGACCTTGTTCTGACCTCATTCAGGCCGACAAATTTCGCTCGGGTTATCTGCATGCGCTGGGAATCGCAATCCTTACTCGTGGTTATTATGTGAAAAAGGTCTATAAATGCCTGTCAACCACATTCTATTACACCAACATGGAACACTCAACGCTAACACTGACAGTTCTACTCGTCGTCTTCGCGATTGTGTATGCTATTTACAAGGCTACAAGGCCCACTGTTTTAGACAACATACCTGGACCTGTGTCGAAATCATTTCTCCTTGGTGTGTCTGTTAGTTCTTGCTCTTGAAACAGACTGATGTCGCTCATAGGCAATTTGGGCGAATTGATGCAAAATCAAGCGGGAGTGGTGAGTCCATTCCTGTCCATTCTTCGTGATTGTAATCCAAGTACTGATCTCGATCGTTTAACATATAGACAGAGTTTTCATGGCAAGAAACTTACGGAGATGTAGTCAAGTTTAAGGCATCGTTTGGGGTGATTATTCGTGTCGTATCACATTCCTGGCTTGAATCTGAGAGATTTTTTGAACAGATGGATCGCTTGCTCATATCTGACCCCAAAGGCAAGTTCGTCGCATTACCCGAACAGATACAGCCTCCCAACAATTGCTTTCCTTCTAGCTCTCCAGCACATTTTAATGACATCTGGTTATCGCTGGAGGAAGTATCGCGAGCGTAAAGAACTCAGCAGGTTGACATCCGGAAAAGGGCTACTTTGGGCAGATGGTCAATGGTTGTTTATCATGTCTGCATTCTTGCTGACGTTCTCGCGTTTTCTACAGGCAATGCACATAGAAGGCAAAGAAAGGTCATGCTTCCTGGCTTCGGAACGCCTGAAGCCAAAAACTTCCTGCCTCTATTCTTTTCATGTGCAGCCACGGTGCGGATATCCTATCTTCCTTTGTCCGGAGTCTCGTTGTACCAACTCGAATGCCATATAGATTTCCAGACGATGGAGTGATATCCTGTTCACTTCGGACAATCAGTCGTATATCTTCAACATCCCGGAGTGGACCTCCAGAGCAACTTTGGATGCAATCGGCCAAGGTTCGTACCATTGCTGCTGATTAGTAACACTTTGTTCGCTCATGCTAGCTCATCTAGCGGCGTTTGACTACGATTTTGGAGCCACGGATGATCATGAAAATGAGCTCGGGAAGGCCTATCAGAATATGGTGTTAGTCCTGTATTTTCTTATCTCCAGGTATAATTTGTCGATCGTTAATGGTATAGGCTGAGAGCATTCGGGTCTCCTTCCACCGGCGCTTTGGTGACCCTCGAGCTCTTTCGGTTCCTTCCAACCCCCATAACTGAATTCATAAATGATCATAATCCAAGTCCAAGACTTACTAGTGTCCATAAAGTCACCAAGATCGCTAATGCGGTAGCTCGAGAGCTTGTGTTGACAAAATCTAATGCCCTTCTCGAAAATAAAGGCAAGAACGATATTATGAGCTTGTTAGGTGTGTCCGTGTTGTTTCCATATGAACTTATCTGTAACGTGAATACCTAGTGAAAGCAAATGCTGGTGAGAATCCCAAGGCGCAGCTCAGTGATACAGAGCTGATTTCGCAGATGCGGTATGTTTTACCACTTGACAAATAGAGCCAAATTTTCAGAAGATTTACAGCGTACTATTGCTCGCTGGTCACGAAACTACTGTAAGGATCAGTATGGTATGAATTTTATATAAATTGATTAATCCTTACAGGCCAACTCTCTATCGTGGCTCTTCTACGAACTCGTACGGGACCTGGAGCTACAGAAAAAACTTCGCGCAGAAATTCGCGCCACTGAAAAGGTTGCCGCTGCTCGAGGAGATCCTGAGCTCAGCGTTCGTGATCTGGAAGGGATGCCACTGCTAGGAGCTACCGTCAAGGTCTGTAGTAATCCAGTCTACCCAACCTCTTCTTTTAATAAGTTATCGGCCAGGAACTTCTTCGATATCATCCTGTGGCCATACACATGTTTCGTGTTGCTCATGAAGATGATGTTCTTCCGCTTTCGACTCCCATCACGACCACAACGGGGGAACTTTTGACTGAGCTCCCTGTTCCTAAAGGCACCAGAACAGTTATTTCCATACCCGCGTACAACAGGTTAGTCGGCGATGACTATGGGTTTTCTACTGTGTACAGATTTACTATAACCCCAATCCATAGGAATAAAGAGCTGTTCGGCGAAGGTGAACTCTATGCAAGACCATACTGAAAATTTCTGAGCTATTTTCTTACCAAGACGCACATATATTTAACCCTTATCGCTGGTTAGAGCCAAACCATGTGAAAAAGGGGGTTTCCTTGGGTCCATTTGCGAACCTGTAAGCTCCAGCTTTCGAAAACATTGCCAGGTGTTCACACTTTATCCAGCGCTACTTTTTCAGGTGGCATACGATCATGCATTGGTTGGCGATTTGCGTAAGGTGGTTGCTTCTACTGATGTCTCGTCACTTACTCGATTTTTTCATACGCCCAGTGTCATCGAACTGCAAGCATTTATTGTGGAACTCTTGAGTAATTTCGAATTCGCTGCCACCCCGAAGATAAACAAGATTCGCCGGGAAGCGGCACTTGTAATGGTGCCCACAATTGAAGGCGAGCTCGAGAAGGGCAGTCAACTTCCTTTGCGAGTGACTTTTGCCCCTAAAGGCGGAGATTGAGGAGGGAACAATGTTCATCCTTTTCGTTTATCCATGACTCTATCACGTATGCACAATATCCTTCGTCTCTTGACTTGGGATAACTAGGATTGTCTTCTTCTTAAGACCGATGGCAATACATATCGTACTTATTTTCAGCTCCAAACTGACGTTGCCCATCTATTGTCATTTGTCTTTCGCACCTTCTTTTTCGAGCATGAGAATCCTTGTACGCTACGATCGGATTGCTCCAGATGCGTAGTATAAGAGCAAGAAGTCTACCTCAACCTCAAGGATTGCACCAAAATGAATTCTCTGACCATCGCATTATCCGGTATAGTTATAGGAGCCTACATCTTATACAAGGCCACGAAACGTTCTCCTTTCTGGAACATTCCTGGTCCCAAGTCAAATTCCTTCGTTCTTGGTCTGTTGTCAAGTTTCAATACATCTCTACACACCTAACTAAATACATGAACATTTAGGTCACGTTTGCGAATTACTTCAAAACCAAGTGGGATTGGTAGGATCATCTCGACGTTTACCCTTGCGGACTGATATAACAATTCACCAGACCGATTTCGAATGGCAAGAAAATTATGGAGACGTCGTTCGCTTCAAGGGTTCTTTTGGAGTCAGTGGTACCCATGACTAAAAGTATCCCAGTTGATTGTCTTCTCTTCAGAGTGATTACCTCATGATATCCGATCCGAAAGCATTGCAGCGTATTTTTCAGACATCAGGCTATAGATGGCGTAAAACTCCTCAAAGACGTGAGTTCAGCAGGCTAGTGGCTGGCAAGGGACTCGCTTGGGCTGATGGTACGAATATCCCGTTACTTCCGCTCACGGACTTTCAGTTGTCCTCAAAAATTGACAACAGGTGATGTGCACAAGCGACAACGGAAAATCATGCTTCCTGGATTCAGTGCTCCCGAGGCCAAGCATTTGCTTCCATTTTTTTCTTCTTGTGCTGCTGCAGTAAGTGATGTTGATTTGAGTGACGTGGGCCTTTCTCATGGGTTAGTTGCAGTTGTGTTCCCGCTGGACCGATATGCTCTTAGCTTCTTCGGAGCAGTGCCAGGTGTTCAATGTCGCTGACTGGATATCTAGAGCTACGTTGGATGCCATTGGTCAAGGTGTGCTGAACACAGGATGAACTTTATCGAGCCTCTTTGCCTGACGCGCGTTCCGCAGCTGCTTTTGACTATGATTTTGGAGCTACGAATAATCAAGATACTGAACTTTCGAAACTCTACCAAAATTTGATGTGAGCCTTATCCAACTCCTGTGGCCGGTCTCATTACTCGTTGTGAATAATCTACACCCTTCAGGATAAAGACTTTCGGCACTCCTTCTAAAACGGCTCTATTGATGCTTGATCTGTCTCGATACATTCCTCTTTCCGTGATGGAATTCCTTGACAATCATAATCCGCGCTTTTCCCTCATTCATCGAGTTAATAATCTTGCACATGTCACAGCGAAATATCTTGTAGATATGAAGTTGGGATTGCTACTAGAAGGCAAGAACAAGAAAGACATCATGAGCCTTTTGGGTGCGTGTCTATATCACATCTATGCACTGCAGACACTTACAAGCGAGAGCAGTTAAAGCCAATAAGGAAGCTTCTCAAAATCCCAAACTTCAGCTTAATGAGGAAGAGCTTCTTGCTCAAATGCGGTACGCAATAAATCAACGTTCACAGAGATGAAATGACTGAGAAATAGACTCAGAGTTTTGTTGTTTGCTGGACACGAGACATCTGGAACGTCGCTCACTTTCGCACTGTTTGAATTAGTACGCAATCCTGAATTGCAGACCAGGCTTCGGAAAGAGATTCGAAACACGGAGAGAAAAATTGCGGAACGTGGAGATGTTGAAGTCACAGCGCAAGACTTGGAATCAATGCCCTTCTTGAATGCTGTAGTCAAGGTTCTGGCGTTCTGACACTGTCCATTCAGCGAACTTGATAATATTTCTAGGAAACGCTGCGATTTCATCCTGTAGCCGTGCACCTCTTCCGCGTCGCTGTTGAGGACGACGTTCTGCCGTTGATGAAGCCCATTGTGGCCACGACAGGAGAAATTCTTCAAGAAGTGGTGGTGCCCAAAGGGACTAGAATAGTAGGATCTATCCCCGCATATAACAGGTATTGTCCATTTGGGAGCATGGGGAATGGCTCATTCATAGTCCGATAGGCATGAAGATGTATTTGGGAGTGGTGAGAAAGCTGAAGCACTGAAATTTATTCTTACTTCTCACAGCGCTTTTGACCGTGCAGATGCTTTTACATTCAATCCAGACCGATGGCTGAACCCAGGCCATGTTAAGAACAGTGTATCCTTGGGCGTTTATGCGAATCTGTGAGTCAATCATCGTCAATGTTTTCACAGGCTCGTAAATCTTCTTAGCGCCACCTTTTCTGCTGGAATACGATCTTGCATTGGCTGGAGATTTGCGTGAGTCTTAGCGGCTCTTCCTGACATTGTGTTGATGAAGAACATCGCACGTAGTGTGCTTGAAATGCAGGCATTCCTCGTCGAACTTATCAAAAACTTTGAATTTGCCGCAACACCGGCTCTGGATGGTATTCGGAGAGAGCCGGCTTTTCTTATGACACCCTCAATTGAGGGGGAGCTGGACAAGGGTTCCCAAATGCCTTTGAAGGTAGCTTTTGCGAAACGATCGGATGACGACTCCTAGGAATTTAGCTCTCGTCATTTGCTCACCTGTACTTGTACAAGACCTGAACTGCAAGTGTGTATTCATTGTTTCTGTTAGCCGGAAATTCTTATCCCTCCAAGCCAATATGAGTGTGTCCAGAGCGGTATCCCACGGTAACAGTTCCCTTTTCTTGACCATTATTCAACCACTGTTCATACGACCAAGTTTTAATTCTTTTCCATTATTGTGACGTTTACATATCTATCGCAGCTTCTTTTGAGAGCATGTGAATTTTTTCTACGCGGCAATCGAATTGCTGCAAAAATGTATAAAAGCAGAATGCATTAGAATGAAAGACACAGCGATGGGCTTTTCAATCATTCTACTCACTGTTAGCTTCATTATAGGCGCTTACATCGTTTATAAGGTCAACAAAAGATCTCCCTTTTGGAACATCCCTGGTCCTAAATCACATTCATTCATTCTTGGTTTGTTCCCAACTTTTAAATTTGCCGCATTTGACATATTATTGCTCTAGGTCATATTTGCGAACTGTTTCAGAATCAAGTCGGATTGGTGGGCAGACTCAAGGTGTACGCGTGCATTCTGACTTACAAAATGTCCGGCAGACCGATTTCGAGTGGCAAGAGACTTATGGGAACGTCGTTCGCTTTAAGGCTTCTTTTGGAGTCAGTGGGACTCTTATCGTAGTCACGTTTGATGCCGAATTTTCCTCCTTAGAGTGACTACCTTATGATATCCGACCCTAAAGCTCTACAGCGAGTTTTCCAGACATCAGGCTATAGATGGCGTAAGACTCCTCAACGACGAGAGTTTAGTAGGTTGACATCCGGGAAGGGACTCGCTTGGGCTGATGGTATGGATAACACGCCACTCCCGGGCCCATACCTTTGTATTAAGACTCTAGCAGGTGATGTACACAAACGGCAGCGGAAGATCATGCTTCCTGGATTCAGCGCTCCGGAAGCCAAGAATTTCTTCCCATTTTTCTCCTCCTGCGCTGCCGTGGTGAGTTATTTTGACTCCGAAGTATAGTAGAAACCCTCACTATTTGGATCTAGCTGTGCTCTCGGTGGACTGATATCATATCAGCTTCCTCAGAGCGACATCAGGTCTTTAATGTCTCCGAGTGGATGTCTCGAGCAGTTCTGGACGCCATTGGCCAAGGTTTGATGAACTTTCGTTCGTCGCGCCTCCTTCCTTACACGCTTTCTTCAGCTGCTTTCGATTATGATTTTGGAGCCACGAAAGATCAGGATACAGAACTTTCGAAACTTTATCAAGGCTTGATGTGAGTCTTCGTGTTGGTGTCGCTGGTCACCATCTCAATGGTCAAGAAACCTTAAGGGCCAAAACTTTCGGTGCACCTTCTAAAACTGCTTTATTACTGCTTGAACTCTTTCAATATGTTCCAACATCTGTGATGGAGTTCGTCAATAATCACAACCCCCGATTTTCTTCGCTACACCGAGTCGCCCATCTCGCAGAAGCCACAGCAAGGCATCTCGTAGACACGAAATCGGACTTGCTATTAGAGGGCAAGAACAAGAAAGATATCATGAGTCTTCTGGGTGTGTGAATGAATTCTCCTACATATATGCTGGGAAAGACTTACAGGACATGAACAGTAAAAGCCAATCAAGACGCAGCCCTACATCCAAAAGCCCGACTTAGTGAAGAAGAACTTCTTGCTCAAATGCGGTGCGTAACGGAATGCCATCAGGATATATGATTTCAACAATATGTTCTTCAGAGTTCTGCTATTTGCCGGCCACGAAACATCATCAACCACGCTCTCCTTTGCGCTTTTCGAGCTGGTACGCAATCCTGAATTGCAGAGCAGGATTCGGAAAGAAATACGGAGCGTTGAGAAAAACATTGAGGAACGTGGAGACACTAGATTCACAGCCCAAGACTTGGAATCTATGCCGCTATTAGGTGCTACAGTCAAGGTTTGTATCAAGTTTGTATTGTTCACATGAGTCTATATCTCACATATGGAGACCCTCATTCCTTCTCTTAGGAGACACTCCGATTTCACCCTGTAGCTATGCACCTCTTCCGTGTTGCGGTCGAGGACGACATCCTTCCGCTGTCGAAGCCGATTATAACGACAACAGGAGAAATCCTTCACGAACTCGTGGTGCCTAAAGGGACCAGGATTGTTGGTTCTGTACCGGCATACAACAGGTACAATATTCAAGATTCACTGCAAGAACACGAGAGAAATGCTCATTCGAATCCTTGTATTGCAGAAACAAAGATGTATTCGGGGATGGTGAGCACCTTTACGCTGACTGGCCGGTCGCGTACACCTTTTGACCATTTACACCCAATGTAGATTCTTTTGAATTCAATCCAGACCGCTGGTTAGAGTCCGGGCATGTGAATAACGATGTCTCTCTGGGTGTCTATGCCAATCTGTGAGGACGTCTTGATTGATATCTCTACCTTGCGCGCATGAATTCTGAACTTTTCTAGTGCAACATTCTCTGCTGGTATCAGATCCTGCATCGGATGGAGATTCGCGTGAGTTACATCGCTGACCTATCTCTTCGCCTTGCTTAAGGACGCTGGGTGCAGTGTGCTTGAGCTACAGGCATTCCTCGTCGAACTAATCAGAAACTTCGAATTCGAAGCTACACCAGCCTTGGAACGTATTCGAAGAGAGACAGCATTTGTTATGACACCCACAATCGAGGGGGAGCTGGAAAAGGGTTCCCAAATGCCTTTGAAAGTAGCTTTCTCGGCGCGAGATAATGAAAAACGATAAGGAGGAGTGGATACATTTATGCGATAATCGAGTAGATATACCAGTCAAGTATGTACTCAATACTCAGTGCTTACATCTACCATCGAAAGTCCAAGCAAATTCGGCCTATTTCGGCACATCTATCCGGTCCGATAGTTTCACGGGTCGCGAGTGTCGCAACTTGGATTTCTCCTCTACGCTGTGTACGACAGCGGCCCCTCCCAAGTTATTGCAATACTGGAATTAATACTGTCAACTACGTTCACCCACTTTACATGGACACAAATCAAATGTAGCATAGGTCCCAGTTAAATTGCTGATCATGGCAACTCTCCTCTCCTCCTTCTCCCTGTTGTTGTCTCTCTTCAGACGACGGAACGGTTGTCCGAATCGGCCTGGCTTATTAGTTGATTCGGCCTAGGGGAGCTTAACCCGAGTATTGAGGTAAATGGTGATGGTGGCCCCAGGTTAATTCTGGGTAATTCAGTGCTTAGTCTCTGTCTGTGAGTAAGATCCCTATTCAAATGCACCTTATTCGACACTCATCGTTCCCTTATGAAGGCAAAATACTGCTCAATATTTCCGTCCGAATAAAAATGGCCCGTTTCATATATAAGGCGGAAAGCTCCTTCGTGGTTAAGATCTGGATTTTCACTAGCAATGGAGACTTCGACGTTGCTCATCCTAGCTCTGCTAGTCGCCCTCGTCGTCGCTTACAGAATATACAAGCCATCACCGTTCTCGAATATCCCAGGCCCTGAACCGACGTCTTTTATGCTAGGTGTGTGTTTGCCAAATTCATTCAATAAGCAGAACCTAACAAGGTCTATCCAATCAGGAAACTTGCGTGAAATCTTGCAGCAACCAGCGGGCTTGGTGAGGGTGGAAGCCAGTCTTCATGGCGCAGATTGTTGAAAATTCTTATAGGCTGAATTCGAGTGGCAACGCAAATATGGGGATGTTGTTCGCTTCAGAGCGTCTTTCGGAGTAAGTGGCCTTCGCTGTTCATGTTTCGCGAACCGATCTTGATTCTTTGCATTAACAGACCGATCAACTCATGGTTGCAGATCCCAAAGCTCTTCAGGTGAGTCTTATAAACCCAGCTCTTCGTTGAGAAAATACTTAATCTGCACATGCAGCATGTACTGCAGTCATCAGGGTATAAATGGCGCAAAAGTCCTGTCCGTAGAGAAATCGCGAGGCTCACATCTGGAAAGGGACTGGCTTGGGCGGATGGTACGTCTGCAACATCTGTCTGCTATGTAGACTGTGCATTATTGATGGGTTTTTAGGCGATGTACATACACGTCAGCGTAAAGTCATGCTACCTGGATTCCGTGCCCCTGAAACCAAGTACTTTGTTCCTTTCTTCATTAGCTGCGCCGAAGCAGTAAGCATTCCCCCCTCCATCTAGTATCCAGGTTTGCTGAGGATACATCAGATGTGTTCTGGATGGAAAGGAACTATTTCCAGAACCGGTGGCCAATCTCATGTCTTCAACTTCCCGGAATATGTATCGCGTGCCACGCTGGACGCGATCGGACAAGGTGACCACTATGGTTTAGCTGGAGAACTTTCTTAACGCCTTTTCATTCGTGTAGCTGCATTCGATTATGACTTTGGTTCCACGAATAATCATGAGAACGAGTTGGCAAACTTGTATGAGAGTCTAACGTCAGGATCTCTGTTTCGTATAAGTACTAGGACAATGTTTACTGATACCAGTTTCAAATAGTGCCAATGCCTTCAGTGCCCCGCCTGATATTGCTGTCCTGATGCTGGATCTATTCCGCCATGTCCCACCAGCTGTCATGGAATTTATCAACGATCACAATCCCAAGTTGAAGGTTCTCCACCGTGTGGCCGGCGTCGCAAATGAAGTCGCTAGTGGACTGATCGCCCAGAAAACGGAGGATATCAAGGGCGGAAACCCCAACAAAGATATCATGACATTCTTGGGTGTGCCACTTCCTGCTCTGAATCATCGCGCGATTTACACAGATATCGAACGCAGTTCAATCTAATTTGTCGGAGAACCCGAAATCGCGGCTCACAGAGGAAGAGTTGTTAGCACAAATGAGGTGTGAATCATATTCCCGTCTTCCTCTTCCGCGCTGTTCATATCCACTTTCACGATAGAACTCTCATCTTCGGGGGTCATGAAACGATCACAAGTCAGTTCTGGTGTTACGATAGAGTCGCCTATCCTTATCATCATTTTCACAGACACAATTTGCTGGGCAGCATACGGCAAGTGCAACGTAGCCATTGTTCGTAGTTGCCGCTGACTTTTTTCATTTCAGAGATCGCTCGCAACCCCCAACTTCAAGCTAGGCTACGTGCAGAGATTCGGGCTACCGAGGAAAAAATAGCCGACCGCGGAGAGGAAGAGTTCACCATGCAAGATTTTGAAGAAATGCCCGTACTAAACGCTATGTCCAAAGTAGTCACCTCACCCTTCACTCATCCATCGCTCTCATTCATTCTCCAATTTCCAGGAAACTCTTCGCTACCATCCAGTCGCGATTCATCTCTACAGGACCGCTTACGAAGATGACGTTCTTCCACTCTTGAAGCCTATAGTTGGCAAATCCGGCGAAATCATTAGTGAGATACATATTCCCAAAGGTACACAGGTGATAGGGTCGGCTTCAGCATATAATAGGTCAGTCAACTTCATATCGATCCGAACACTTTCCGACCTTGACATGTTCTATCGACAAGGAACAAGGATGTGTTTGGCGAAGGCAAGTATCTCTGTGATCTGGAACATTCATCAATTGTTTATTAAATTTATCTCCTTCCAGATTCGTTCGAATTCAACATTGACCGTTGGCTCGAAGGGCGGGTCAAAGCTGAGGTTTCTCTTGGAGTATATGCAAACCTGTATGTCAACGTTTTGTGCACTCTCTTATGGACTGACCATTTCTTTGTAGTGCCACCTTCGCATCTGGTATTCGCTCGTGCATTGCCTGGAGGTTTGCGTGAGTAAATGTTATTTTCGTCCATTTTTCAATCTGAGAATAGTCAAACGCAGCGTAACTGAGTTACAAGCATTCATCGTGGTCCTCCTTAGGAACTTCGAGCTAGAGACTACGCCCAAGCTGGCTAAAATCCGTCGCGAGTCTGCGTTGGCCATGGTGCCCACGATCGAAGGTGAACTTGACAAAGGTTCCCAGTTGCCGTTGAAGGTTAGCATCATCTCAAAAACCGAAGTCTAATCGATCCATAAGGCATATGTATATATTCTGGCTTGTTTTTCATCTCTGTAATCAAAATCGTCCCTTTGAATCGAATCAGTATGTACACGAAATATAAGTAGAAAAAGTTGCTTTCGCACTCCTGAAATACATCCATCGTATAGAAATGATATACATAATGTCCCCTCGAATAGGTAATAAGAATAATAAAGCAGAAAAGTCGATCAGATAGCCCTGCCAATGGTTGTATCCCATGCTTCTACCAATGAGATACGCTGCACACATGTCGCATCTTCTTCGTTGCCCTTGCATGGAACACACGAAATCACACCTCTCCGTCGAATCGCGCCTCCTTCCACTTCCTCCCATTCATCTACTGGCTCTGCCTGCTGTCCCAACCATCTCTGCCACATCTCCTTTCGCTCGACCGAATCACCTATTCGTTTCGCCCACTGCAATATTCGCCAGATATCGCTCCAATCGGAACCAAGTCCAAGACTGATCCGGACTAAGCCGAGCTCCGTCCTTCCTCTTTGCTCTTCTGAGACCCGTTGACTGACATTCGCAGAATGAAGCATTCCCCTCCGCTTGCGTTCACGTTCGACTTCTTCCTCGAATTCCCGCAGTGTCATTCCGTCCCGCATCATTCCGCCCTCTTCCACGTCTTTCATGCTCTCCTGGATTCCCAGAAGGGCAGCAGCTCCGCCGGGGTTACACATGCACCCGGTTCGAAGGGAAATGCCCTCATGGGCAGCGGAATGTGCGATAAATGCAAGAGGGAGAGTTTCACCCGCTTCCTGGAGGCGTGAGGAAAGAAAAACGGAACGTAAGTACCGTGTGCCGTGAAGGGACAAAGGTCGGGCTCACATCCAAGAAAATGCAGGAAATCACTGCGCCTGCCTCTTCATCAGTTTCTCCCACAGTCTTCAACACTTTTTTTGGTACTCGTGAAAGTACTTTGCATACTTCACCTTCCGTCTCCCCTTCTCGGAATTTATTTATCAGCCGCCCTTCTCGATCTCGATGTTGTATTCTACCGAGTTCTGTAACGAGATAACGCAAAAGACAGTTAAGGCGGAGAGGAAGAAACGGGAGGTAAGCGGATAGCAGGTGTAGTCCGGACGTTATAGCAGGGAGGAGAAGGTAATTGATCGTTCCGTCCTGCGAATTCAGAGTAAGCACTCATTGACGATTCAAAAGAAATCAAGGTAGTTACCTCAAACCCTTCGAATTCCTCTCCCACACCTTTCATGGTACGGACTTTACCAGGAACCTGCACAACATCCACGGTACCTCCAGCGAACCATGGCCTACCTCGCTTGAGTTGACGAAGAAAGCCCTTCCGTATCTAAAAGGAGAGGGACATGAGTTTCAGCGGAGCATCACAAATCGGGGGAACAACTAACAACAAGCGCTCCGACACCCGTAGGGAATCCAAACATTTTGTAAAATGACACTGCGAGGGCATCGACAGGTAAATGTGCAAGTGATATTCGCGAGGTCGGCGCTAATGCTGCTGCGTCGAGGAGGGTGTGATATCCGAGACTCCTTGCGTATGTCACAATCGATCCATCTTCTGCGGAAGACGATGAAGAAGTTGAAGGGGAATACAATGCTGGACATTTGGCGTTGGTTATATTTGACAACCCTGTCAATGCGAGCAAACTGGATGTGCCTTGTGGTGGTTTATTTCTTCGTAATATCCTCTAGAAGTGTTACGCAGAAATAAATCAAGAAAAGCGCATATAACCAGGTAAAGATGCTCGTACCCTACCCTCCTTTAGATCGAACGCTCCTTCCTTGCCTTTTTGTCCCCCAGCAGGAACGTATACTACGTTGGCTCCTCCTCGCCTGGCAAATTCGCGGATACCGTTCACGCTGTTGTGCGAGTCAGTGCTGAGGATAAAAGTGCTGTCTGTCGAGGTAGAGTAAGTTTCAAGTATGAGTGATATGACAGAAGTGAGTGTACTTTTTGAGAATTGGTAAGCTTCCCCGACGAGCTTGAGTGCCCCTGACGCGTTCGGCGTAAATATCACTGTGTACTCATCCGAATCGTTGTCCAAATCAGAGTTAGGCGAAGCATCAAAAAATTCGAGCACGGCTCTCCTCGCTTCTTCAGCATGTTTTAGCGAAAGCTGAGAACTAAGTTGAGGGTGCCTAGTTAGAGTTGAAATTGGAACATACGATCCGACAGAATTCACCTCGCGCTGATTGAATGTGTATTACCTAGTACGTTGTTAGCCAGAAATTCGGTGTGGACCCTGATGAGGGATTCTGGATAGAGCGAGCCACCCATGTAGTCGACGTAGGTCTCTACTTCGTGTTGGGATGAGTTTCGCGAGAGGCGTGTGTAGTCTGTGCGTCGAAGGGTGTCAAGAATCCATGTGAGGCGATACTCTAGAAGAAATTAGTTCGATAAAGGTAATAAAGTGAGAATGGTCATACTCACGAGGAAATTGCTTCAGGAACACATCATAGGCTGCCTCTACTGCTGAGTCGCCTGGGATTTGGCGACCATCCGCATTTGTAGGAGTATAATAAGCGAGATGGAAAGGCGGTGAACACGGAAGCAGCGGCGGTGGAGTAAGTTGGCTGTTTTTGCTGAACGTAGTCGTACTAGGGCTTGTAGGAGGTTCATCGCTATACTGTGAAAGATACATGGCTCGGGCCTTATCATTTTCAACGTGAGGGACATCGAACAAGTCGGGTGAATCGGATTCGGATTCTCTGCTTAGAACAGAGACGGTTGCAGAATTGCATCCGAACTTGCCTAAGCGAGAGAAGAGGATCGCAGACGTTGAGCGTTGATGTCGAAGAGGCCTCGTAGTACTCGAAGACGGAGTTGCTAAACTTGAATGTCGACGGCGAACGGCTTGAGCCCGTACAAGGTTCGGATTCGGATCAATTTGCAGGAAAGGAAGATTTTGACTAGTGTGGCTGGTCGCTTTTAATTGTTCTTTTGGCTGGAGCCTGAGAGCTGAATTAACCCGGCTTTTTCGAGCGTTATTGGACTGCGAGTTGCCCATTATTGACGGCGGGGTAAGGAAGAATAAGTTGAAGGCCAGGAAACGCGTCTTAGTCGCGTCCGCGTTGTGGCTGATACAAATTGTTTGAATCTGTTTGAAGGGAGCTTGACAAGTGTCGATTTTGATTTATAGGAAAAAAAGTAAAAGCGGTGTGAATAAAATATCGTATAAGTCTAGTGGACAGAGACAAGATGGACAGACAAGCGAGGTAATTTGAAAGAGACTCGTCATTCATTCAATCACAAGTACATACAAGATTTCATCGGGCTGGCCGCTGTGAACTTCTTATATACATTTTCATAAAGAGTTCCCAATATGGAAATCTTCGATTTCAAGGTAGAAGGCAGTTCCTAGGCTTAGTTCCTTAGCTCTAGTCCGAGTTCCCGATTCACCTTATCCAGATAGAATACGCCAATCATCTTGTAATCAGGTACCCATACCAGCCTCTACTAGCTGACCTGAGACATTAGTTCATATAGTACGATAGTCTAGCCGGCGTTTTGTGCGACCAAAAAGAACTGATGATTAATCCATAGGAATCTGTAGGATCAGGAAGGATCAGGATGACTGTCAAAGAGACTGGCTTTCTCCTTAAACATACGTACCCAATGGCGGAACCCAAGCCGAATGAACC
The DNA here is from genome assembly GCF_021015755.1 of Lentinula edodes. NCBI lineage: Eukaryota > Fungi > Basidiomycota > Agaricomycetes > Agaricales > Omphalotaceae > Lentinula > Lentinula edodes. The sequence continues at coordinate 45,800 of NW_025764355.1, forward strand.
CCTCTCCTATTGATTTGGATACCTCAATGCGACAGGATAAGTATATTGCGTGAGGAGTGGCACCATTGAGAGCACGCACCGTATCTCTGGAAATCTGGCAAATCTGCACCAGACGTTCTAGCTCAACAGAGTCAGCCATGTAAGCGTTGCAACGACCGGTGTAGTAGGGTGGGTTTACAGTTTTGCTCCGGGATCGCATCGGAAGACATCGACGACTGTTGCCGAATCGTTGCCTGAGCGAATAAAATCAAGAAAGCACCGGGCTTGCGTGTGTGGCTGTATGACGAAAACCGGACACTGCTTGATGAAGCATTTTACTGCAAAAAAAATTAATCGAGGTTCAACGTCAACATTGATTTCTGCTCGCCTTTAGATATCCGACTGATGAATACCCGATGGCGTCCACCTTGGCCAAGCTCGGAAGCTGCAGAGGAAGAGCCAAGTTTTGACGCGTTGACGAGGCGGACCAACGAGCGAGCTGCCAATCCTACGATAAACAACAGATTCTTGTCACTTCTGGAGTGCTGGAACGAAGGTCAGCGAAAGTCTTGTCCTATCACAGGTTTCCAATTTTATACTCCCTGAGTTAGATTGCAGATGGCTACACCTATACCACATAGGTATGGAGTCGCTAAATCTCGGGTGACATGGCACTAATCCTCTTCCGAATTGGGTCGACTGATAAAATTTCTCAAAGCATGATTGTCGAGTCATTAATTGGCCACATGCACATGAAAATATCGTCCATCGACAGTTGGATGAATTAACTGCCAACGCACTAGGAGCAAGAAGAGTGAGGAGTCTCTATCTTTGAGCATATATCGACCACCTGTGTGAATAAGGACATTGTAAGTCAATTCTTTGACTGAAGCGGGAAAAAAGCAGCCGATTATGCAACGTCATCATTCTTAGTATGGATGACAATATATCGAAGTCGATGTCTTTCCGACAGTGGATGAAGAAGTAAAAAAGCGTCGTTCGTGGAACATGGAAGAGGAGAGGGAAAATAGAAGCGCCTAAATAGCGCCTGATACTGCATCGTGATATGTAGTTCAGACCAAGAAATACATCTAAGAATCAGCTAACTGGGAGCCCGATAATATCAGATCCAGCTTCGAACTTAACCCTACCAGGCTCCAATCTCGTGTCAGATTTTATTATTCGACTCTTTCCGCAAAATTCCATAGGATCCCCGCTCGGAAAACTGTTTCCTACCATTCGGGTTCCATCACTGTCACTTCCTCTTCTTCATTGAGCGAGAGTTTTTGTCTAAGGCCCAAATAAAACATCTCTTTCTACTGACTGAGGGTCTCAAATCCCGGAAGATTCCGGAGTCCAGCTTGAATTAGAATTCTGAATGTCGTCGGACCTTGTGTAGGTGTAGGTGTAAGAAGTCGTTGATAAGTCGACATCCATTTTCTTAGACACATATGTATCTTGAATTGGCATGAACCCATTTGAGGGTCGGGAATGGTCTGGGAAATCGGGCACCTGTTCATGTCGATAGCATATATATATATGCTTCCTACCGAACTAATGAGATATACATGCGTTTGAGACCACCGTGACTTTTCGACCACTTTTAGTCGAACAAGTGCTCGGGTTCATTTAGAATTTTATCAATCGGCGGCGTCCCAGTGAAAGGAAACAAGATGAACCCGTTCCTTTACTACAGCAATCCGTACCTTTGGTTCCGATATATCTGATACCTCGGTGTATGGTAGGTATCAGAACAGCCAGAGATTCTTCCTATAGGGCTTTCGGGCCTCAGGAAACCTCAGACAAAAGAGGGGCCAAGCATCATGACACGTTTCGTTTGCATCGGGCCCAGTGAATCCGAGGCCCTAGTGTGTAGTTATCAATTTTCCGTCGGTGAGCCGACTAGTAGCTACAGCGCCGTGCTTCATCGTGTTCTGATGTTCGCGTGTGGCTTGATAGCTGTCGGTGTATTTATAAGAGTTTCTTCACTACGAGTGATTCCAAAATCAGAATGAAAAGATAGAACATGTATGCACGGCGCCACCCGTAAATAGGATGCTGGCGAGTTTGAAATTCCAGAAATGAAACGATTAGAAAATTGCCTGAACTTGGAGGATGAATTCTTCAATCCGCGATGCTGTATTATTCTGCTCAGGATCCTGCGGTTTCAAACATACCCTAGTCTCTGCTTGGACGGACGTTCCTTCATTCGGCTGCTGATGTGATTTCAAGTAGAAACGTCAGAATCATGTAATCGAACTGCAGAAAGTTGACGTCTACCTTTGTCTCTCCATTTCTACCCTGCCGCCCTTTCCTTCCGAACACATAGTATCACTACCGACGCAGAGTCGGTATAATATCATATGTAGATCGGTATATGTCAACCCGCGAAAATTCCAAAAGGTGTGGCGTATCCTGTCTGTTGTTCTTGCGTTTCAATCGTAAGTCATATATATCAGTGTACACAGCATGACCTTTATGTTCATCATCTACCAAGGAAATCGTGAATATGCTGAAAAAAGAGATCAGGATACCGTGACGTTCGGAGAGCCTAGCAGCCATCTAGTAGCGTCAGTATAGTTAAGTGTCAATGCGATTTAATCGTCGAAAGGCTGTCCAAACCACGCGAACGGAGATTTGCCTATAAATGAATGATTAGTTTATGTACAACTACACCTTCGTGGGTATGGATCCGGAGCCGAACGGACCTTCAAAATGTCTGGTCCTGGTCTGGTTTGCGATAAAAATTAATCCGTTGTGCGATCGGCTCCGCAGCTCTGGTAATGTGTGGGCTCGGCCTAGCACGCTGAACAAAGTTGGCTTGTCAGACAGATAGAATGAGGAAGTTGTTGAACTTGACGGAGTGTGGTGCAGGTAAACATTGAATATTCAAAGAGTTTGGCTCTAAGCTGAGACACATTCATGCACTAGCCAGCTCTAAACAAGCTTGATTTCGAAGGAAGATACATAGAAAACGCACTGGGCCAGGCGCTCACGCGTAGAAAACAACAAGAAGCGAGATGTAATTCTATTACAGTTGACTAGACTTCATTCAGGGTATGATCAGTGCTAGTCACAATGCGACAGCGGAATTTAGCAGTACCTCAAAGTACCTTGCTTATCGTTATGAATTTACAGCAATTTTATTTAGGTCGAAGTTCGATTGGATTTTGCTTTATCTTGGTTTAACTGCAGTCGTCTCTCAACCTGTCCAGTATTTGGCGCAGGAGGATTATCATCACTCTGTCTATGTGCACCGTAAGCTACTAGCTAACAGTAGTAAGGAGCACGCACAAAAAGTAGGCCCAGAGGAAATTTCTCACCCATCATTTCTCTGGTAAGAATTTTCATGGCTGCAGATAAACGCCGTTGGGGACCGCTCCAAAAGTCACAATCCTGTTTGAGACGTCTGGCTCTTCGGGTCCTCGGCGCGCAAAGCTTGCTCGAAGGCTCTATTCGTCGGAGATAGTTTTGCGAAATTTTGGGCTGGCAAGGGCTGCAAGGCTGCCAGCGTCCTCATGAGATTCCTATGGTCAGTTACGCCATATGGTTGGCACAGATCCAGATTCCAGAAGCAATAATTTCACCCCAGGCTGGGCTTGAGTCGGCTTGCGCTGCCTCAAGCGATTTTATACGGGAATTCGAGACATAGCAAGTATTGAGGGTGTAGTACGGAGCTAGGCTCAGTCGCGAGATTTTGGACGCTGATAGTCTGATTCAGAAGAAAATTCATTACCCAAGCCGGTTATCCTTTCCTTTCCTTGACATCTATCGTCGTGCTTCGTCGCGTTTGAGCTTGTGGCACTCAGCTGACCGGGAAGAATGGCATGTAAACAGTCGGTTGAAGTTGAGTCAACGGTTTCAAAGGTAGGCAATACGGTAAAGCGATTCTTGCTGTATTCCATAGTCTTCTGGACGGTGTGCAAAAGATTGAAATTCTTAAGGGGCTGTTTTTTCAAGTGGCACAGATAAGGTATCGAAAAGAGCGTTGATTTAGGCAAATTTTACTTTTGCGGCGCACAGTCACAACCTCCTTGAACACCCCAAAGTGTCCTACCTTTTCGACTGACGCTCCTTTGGACAACGGGATATACGTAGTCGCTTGACACGATACTCCCTGGTACTCCTCAAAGCTACATACAGCCTACAGTATTCATAATAATCTATGTATTCAATTTTTACATCAAATTTTATTCTTGAAACGTGTTATCTTTTTTTTCTTGAACTCGAACTTCCATCTCGAGCACGGTGGCGTCTTCAAATTTCTCAAATATAATCAGCCGCGTTCGGGTCGTTCGCCCCCCGCCATTAATTTCTGTTCAGGAACAATTTCAACATATAGTTTCCTGTATGATCATGGCAAGCTTGGGCAGTCAAGTTTCAACAATGCCTGCAACGGGTCCAGGATTGAAAAAGATACCACCTTACTGGTACCCTTATACCACTTACGCAAAGCAAAGATGGATAGGACGGGAACTACTGGAAGTTGTGTCAACAGAGTTTCGAGATCGGTCCATGGAGTACTATGTATGTTGACGAAGCCATTTTTTCCTGCTCAAAAATTTGACCAGCTCAATTAGAGATATGCGCTAGAATCCGGAGTCACGACCATCAATGGCCAAGTCGCAAGCCCGAATCACATAATACAAAACGGAGATCGTATGGAGTTGGTGGTTTTATATCGATTCTTCTATCGCCAGTCGTATCCATACCTTTGCGCAGAAATGTTGTACACCGGCATGAGCCACCCGTGACAGCTACGCCCATCAGAATTTTATTGGAGGACAAGGAAAGGGAATTCATCGTTGTAGATAAACCCGGAAGCATAGTTCGTTCGTCTATCTCAAGTCTCGGCCATTGACGTTCTACCTCATTGTGTCGTTACTCTAGCCTGTCCATGCCTCGGGAAGATACCACCGGAACACGCTAGTCGCCATCCTGATGAGTGACTTTGGTTACGAAAAGGTCTATAGTAAGTTTGGACTATACATTGTAAATCTCTCGATCTTCATACTTTTAGTGTAGCTGTCAATCGGTTGGATCGACTAACATCTGGCCTGATGATTCTCCCTACTTCTTCTGATTGTGCTCGGAGACTCACGAAAGAATTCGTATCGGGTACTGTGCGTAAGGAATACGTGGCACGAGTCAACGGCCGATTTCCAGAGTGAGTATTTAAATCTGAAGTTTTCATCACCAATAATGACTGGCCATCTATCTAGCGGGGACGTAATCTGCGAACAGCCATTATTAACGGTTGGTGCGTATGTTTCTGTTACAAATATTCAGTGTATACACTTACAAATGTCTTTAGATCGTCAAATGGGCCTAAATATTGTTCACGAAGAAGGTAGAAATGCTAAAACCATCTTCAATCTTATCCGGTATGATGAGAATACCGACACTAGTGTGATACTCTGCAAGCCGACGACTGGCCGCTGTAAGAGTGTTCGATGGTTGTGCTGAATCTTTCACTGAATCTCACCCTTTAGCGCACCAACTCCGAGTTCACCTTCAATATCTCGGCCATTCTATTTCTAATGACCCCGTGTATGGAGATCGAAGAATCTGGGCGAGTGTTTCAACCGATATCTGCCATTACCTGTACTCACAGCCAATTACAGGGCGAGAAGATGGGTAAAGGAGGAATAGACACTATACCCAGTGACGAACGTACCGCGCCTGCACCACCTCCACATCTTGCCAATATTCAAGACAATCCCGAATCTCTACTTCGTGAATCTCCGCAAGATGACATCGAAGATATAGAGAATGTGTTAACAGCTCCTACCAAATTGCTACCGAGGGAGACGGGTGAAGATATTGGTATGGGATCTCCGGTACCGTTGTCCAGCGAAGCGGTAGGCGTTATAACGAGATTAAGGAACATGAAGGTCAGTTCAATTTGTTCAAATAGGAAGTGGCATTCATATAAATGAATCCAGGACGAAGCAGAGGACTGGAGCCGTTGGAGAGACGTCATTTTTCGTGCCAAGGGCACACTACGAGCCCCTCGGGATTTAGCTTTGAAGAAGCCACCACCAGGCAACAAAAAACAGAAAAACAAGGGCGAATTTGTCAATGAGCAATTGAACGCCGCTATGAAGGGCATCGATGTCAATGATGAATTCCCGGTAACATCCGCCACAGGTCAACTCAAAGGCACTACCAGTGCAGACTGTTTACTCAGCGAGTTAACGAGTGAAGTTTCTACACCGCTTGAGGGGGTAGACCCGACTCCAATTGGCACCGAATCCTTCGCCGCACCTTCCGACGATAAAATTGAAAAATTCAGACCAGCTGCAGCTCCATTTGTGAAATCAAAACCGAAGCTCATACCTCTCGTTCGCATTCCAGATCCTGCTGAGCCTGTACAGCTCACCACCCCGGAAGCCGTATCCATCGCAGGCGAATTAATTGCCGCCGCCTCTGATGCCAATGCTGGTCCAGAGCAGTTTCCTCAAGGCCCAGCAGCCGACCCAAACGAAAAGCAATCGTATTGCCCTGAATGTTACCTCCCGCTGCATCCAGACCCAGTTCCAGAGAAACTATATATTTTCCTTCATGCATTAAGGTATACGACGAGTTTGGGGACGTTTGAGACGGAGATGCCGGCGTGGAGTGCAGAGGGATTTACTTGGGATATGAGTTAGAGTCGTTATCTGGCCTCTGGTGGGCAAGTGGTATGCGTTCAGGATTTTGTTAAACCCAATACTATACTGGATTTCAATGGAAAAACTGAAAATTTCTCATACATTTACCTGATAGATGGGAAATTTACGGACTATTTCTCCTGAATCTGAATATATATCACGTATACGCTACTAGAGCGTAAGGGGGCAGTCTACGAATGAAGATCTTCTACAACTTTCCAGACCTCAAAGCCGCCTTCTCCACCAATACCCACCATTCCTCGTTTCCAATCAATGCTGAGCACTTTTTTCATTCCATCCCAAGCTTTGAAACTGGTGATCGCGCTTTTCATACTACGAAGATCCCACAGCCGTACAACACCGTCATAGGCGCCAGTGAAGACTTGATGTGGAGTCGCCCCGGTCGAAAGACACGAAGGGGTGGCAGTGTGTACAAGAGAACCTGAAGACGTCGAGATTGAGTGGTTCGAGGACGCCTCACGGACGTCATATAGCGTGACTGTTCGGTCAGTCGATGCTGCGAGTGCCGTGTGTCCATCTGAGTTCAGCGCGATGTCCACGAAAGGTTTTTCAGATGACGTCTGAGGAAAGCTTCAATATGCTGATGAATGTTATTTCATAATGCTCACTATTGTATGAGTGCAAACACCATTTTCAACATCCCACAAGCGTACGGTGGAGTCAAAGCCGCAGCTATACACCGTACTTTCGCTTCCAGGATTTCCAAAAACGACTCGGGAAACTCGAGCCGTATGAGATTTTAACACCATAGTAGGTGCCTTCCGTTTGAAAGTGGACTCGGTGGTTCCTCCGTTTAACTTTCGCCTTTTTTTTCGCTCTCGCTCGTTGATAAGAGGTTCGGGAACTTCGTCCGATGTAGGAACAGTAGTGTCCCATACACCAATTAGAGTATCCCATGACGAAGTGAGGAGGTGCGTTCCAGTCGAATTAGACGCGATTGAGGAGACTGGGGCAGTATGTAAATATAATCTCGCAATGGCTTTCGATTCTGACTTGGATGTTGAGTCTGATGGCAGTGATATGCGAGTAATTTGAGCACATAGATCGTGTGAAGAGGTCGCGATTAGATGTGAAGACTTGTCTTCATCTCCGATGATGGATTTTGATTCAGGTATTAAGCACAAGGAGGTTATGGGCGCAGAGTGAGCCGGCGCGCTGAGTACCGGTTTTTGCGAGTAGTCAAATAATCGGACATGCCCATCGTAAGATGCGGTATAGAAATAACTGAAGGAGAGGTAAACTTGAGTGATTACATTTCCGAAAAATTGCTCACCCGGCCATTTGACAAGAGACAGACGATACCCAGTCATCATGTGGAATATCCGACATCTTTTGAGGGGGCATTACCGATTCTATGTATTCAACCTCCAGAGTCTCTTCCTATCACTTGGACAATGAGCGAGATATCAATTCAAGACGATCGATTAAACTTACCTCCCCAATATTATTCTCAGTGCACCATCCCCCCAAGCTCGTTTTAAGTAGCTCTCCTTTAACCAAAAAGTCGAAAGGTATAGGTTTGACCAATGCCAAAGCTTTATTGATCAGTTGCGACAAGTGAAAACGCTTCCAGCTTGTCGGAATCATGTATTTTTGGGAAGGAAGAGGGTAGGGCGTTTGCGTCGTAAAAACGACAGAGCATGATACGGTCGATGAGGCCATCTTGAGGGAGATAGCTTCGAAGAAAGTCAAATTTGAACGCTAGAAAAAAATGGATGGCGTAAACAGAACGCACGTGGTCTACACTAAATAGGCGCCGTCAGAAGAGTCGTCGGTCCGATGACTACGAGACGTGTGGTGACGCCGCGTTTTTACAACAGTGAAATTAATCTGGGTTTGCTATGCATCTGCATGCAATCACTCTCCTTCTAAGTTTCTGGCTAACTCCTTCCTTCGCACTTCATGAATCAGACGCTGGCGTGGTCGACTGGCACAAACGACTCGTCGGTGTTCCGAATACAGAAACGATACATACTTCCCCAACCTTCCATAGTGTCTCAACACGCAAACGAAATTCAAAAGTAGTATTAACGGCCACAAAAAGTAATGTTCTAGCAGCTCTTAACCCGTTGAATGGTTCCGTGGAATGGAGATATGTTTACGAGCCTCAAGACAATATTGTGACCTTTCAAAAGCAAGATTCAGGTGCGTGATTTGGAACTCACTACATTCATGTCTGATGCGTTGTAACGAGTAGTTGTTACAAGCCTATCTGGCCCTGGAGGTGCTACTTTGCGGTCGTTCAACGTGTTCAATGGCAACATGTTACTTGAGAGACGTTTGCATGAGCCAGAAACAGGGCTTCTTATACAGCCGAACAATCTTGGGGCGTTCATCACATTCGGGAAGCAGAGCAACGAAATCTATACATTAACCAATGGAGCGACGGTCAACTTCATCAACGGTGGGACAATATCTTGGAGTTGGACTTCTGGGGACCAAGGGCAAGCCACTGTCTTGTATCTCGTTACTACGTGTTCTCATCTTCCGTGTAGATCTCGGATCCTGTACTCTACCATCTCTGCATCGGATGACGCTTTGTATGTTGTCGGACTCGAGTCTTCTTTCGCGTCATACGTGCTACATGTTACAGCGCTTTCTCCAATCACCGGTCAACTCATTTCCTCGTCGACTATTCCTTCCCACATCTCCAACGGACTCGACGATTTCCTAGTACTATCTCGTACTATCGTTTGGATCGAGAATGGAAAGATCAAATGTTTCGTACTCTCGCCTCTATTGAAAGGGAAGACGACGGTGCTGCAAGATGCCTCGTACAAGAAGCTACTGGACATTGGACTTGGTTCTCATGGCTTGTTTATCGCTCTGAAAGATGGTTCTAGCCACATTGTATCCTGTGATGATGGAGATTTGGTCCCCGTCAGATATTTCGAAGGACCAACTAGCGAGGTTTCTTATGCTGGTGGTCTTAGTAAAGATGGACATCCCTATGTATCAGGCTTACACTGGTCACCGAACTCGGAGGTTTGTTCTTTACTTTATCTATTAGGTGCATACTTAAGAAGCTCTCGTGTAGGTTGTCACTGTAGAGATATACTCGCCTGAACTGGCAAGTCCGGTTATTGAATATTCTCTCCCTTTCGACGCGAAAACTCATGGGTCCATTTCTCATGTGAGAAGTGCTGTCTTTTGTCAAAAGCCTTCCTAGCTGATATTGTCTTCAAAGGTGGCAATTGAATCTGCCACTGATGTGATTGGACGTCTCTTCCTCACGACCACCACTGGCGCCATCCAGGTTTGGGAACAAGACAAACACATCTGGACACGCGAAGAGGGGCTCTCTGAGCTGAAAGCCGCGAAATTCGTCGAGCTTCCTGAGCGATTATCAGTACTCGGAGGCGAAGGGCGGTCAGGAGAAGGCTTTGTGGGACGACTTATAAGGCAGGCAAAGGATGTCAAGGATCTCCCTAACTACATCATTCGTTTTGCCAAACGCTTCGCTACTGGTTCATACGAATCAGCCACTTCCTCGGCGACCTTTTCTGCTCCGTCTTCGTCTGCTCTACAACTCCCATACAGAGACGCCTTTGGTTTTAGACAAGTTCTGGTCGTAAGCACGTCGTACGGAAAGGCATACGGTATCGACACAAGCAATGGCGACATTTTATGGAATAGAGTTCTTGGAATCGGACAGGATCCCGTTGCAAACGCGGTTCCTTTCGGAGATAAACTATTCATTATGAAGACTGTTGGGGATGCAGACATCAACTCGGAAGCAGGTCCCGAAGTCGTTATCCTTGCGAAAAGCAGAGTTGAAGAGGTATGCCTTCACTCTTTCAAATTTGGCTGTCATTTGAACATTTATTCCGAGAATGTGTTATTATTCCATCTGGATGCTCTAACGGGACAAGATATACTGCAGCCTTCGACTTTCGTTGAACTCTTGCACGGGTCTATACATGATACGTACATGCTACAACTCAGTGGGAAAAAAGTTATCGTCCTGCTAGACTCTGAACTGAAGGTGTGTTCACTCTTCTTCGGTGAATATGTGCTCACAATTCCTGACTATATAGGTTCACCTGTACCCTGACAACGCTGAGTCTCAAGAACTCTTCTCGAATGCTTCTGCCCTCTCGGTTCCTTTACGTATCACTTCCTCGCAAGGACATCGTCGTCTCGTAGGACACCAATTCAGTACGAAGCCCAATGTCAATGGTCAATCCGAGTACTTCGCTTTTCCTACTTGGACTCTTTCACTCACCGAGGGACATGATGTCCAGGCTATCATCAATCCTATCCGTGATCCAGTTGCTTCCATTGGAAAAGTCCTAGGAAATCGAACCACGTTATACAAATACCTCAACCCTCACGTTGTGTTGGTCCTCACAACACCGCATTCGTCCACCGCTTTAACCTCAAACGCTCATTGTGGACTGTATCTAGTTGATAGCGTGAAAGGCAGCGTGGTCTACGAAGCAACGTTGCCTACAGAAGGGAACGTGTGTAATGTCAAAGCAACCTTCACGGAAAATTGGCTGATATACCATTACTACGACAATGAGTACGAAGATATTGGACATACCAAGGGCTATAAAGTGGTGACCGTAGAATTGTATGAGGGCAAGCAAATTGATGATAAAACCTGCAGGTGCGTGTTTTGTCGTCGTTTTTGTCGGCCTTCAATTTGATTTTGCTCCAGCTCAGAATTAAGCTCGTATTCGGAGAAAATGATGGAATACACGACATACGAACAATCTTTTGTCTACCCGCACGCCATATCTGCCATCACACTTACATCCACCAAATTCGGAATATCAAGTAAAGACGTTATAGGTATGACCTTGCACCATGACTCCTGTTCCTCTCTGCTGACACCTCCATAGTTGCGAATGCCAATGGAAAAATTCAATCTTTCTCCCGAAGATTGCTAAACCCGCGCCGTCCAATCGGCCGCAAACCCTCATCTGAAGAGCAGGAGGAATACCTCGTTCAGTACGATCCGTTACTACCCGATGACCCTCGCAAGGTGATTTCACACAACTACGATGTAAGTGATTGCTGGCTCTCCGTGCTCTGTCTAGTCTTTCTCATATAGATGCCCAGGTGGCGCACATTCGATCGATCACTACGTCTCCTGCACTTTTGGAATCAACTTCGCTAGTGTTTGCGTATGGACTCGATTTGTTCCTCACCAGAGTCGCGCCATCAAATACTTTCGATATTCTCAACGAAAGCTTCAATAAGGTGCAGCTTGTGGTAACTGTGATGGGACTAGCTGTCGCTATCTTAATCACTAGGCCGATAGTAATGAGGAAGAAGCTACGGGAAAAGTGGTACTCGTGAGTTTTGTAGCTGTAATATATATATCTTGCATTGGCTTTATATGCAGATGAGATTGGGAGGAGCTGCTGGCTGCACGACTGAGTTCTCATCAAGGGGGTCAGAAACAACTCTGTAAGTGCTCAGCGCCGAGCCGCTCGTATAGGAAGGTGGTTCTCACGCTAACACTTCTGATTGTTTGAGAGCGGTTGAAGTTGGTAAATGTGTCTATCCCGTCCAACGTTATGACGCTTTGGACTACTCTGCAGAGTGGGTGCAGACCGCTGATGAAACAAGACGATGAATTTTGAAAATGCTAGAGCTGTAAACCTACGAGCAAGGCAAATAATAGGGGTCAAGGTAAGCCTGGACCATGATCCTAATTCCAAATTAGTGTGCTCTGACAAGGTACATTAAATAAGCTGTTCCTTGAGCGCAGCATCGACCACATGAAATTCCCTATTGCTTCCTGGTTGCCTGTTCAGCTCTATCGAATTATCATGCAAGGGTTGCGAAGATTCAAATTGTTTTGCTTATCTGTGTGGGGAAGGAGGGAGAAGGTCAATTAAACGGCTTGGTCCAAAATCTGAAAGCGGGAAGAAAGGAAAACCGACCTTCGGTCCTCGCTGTATGACGCGACTCTCCGTGGCTTTTCCCCATCCCTTCGCAACTGGGCAATGTGGCCCCTTGTGGCCCGCCCTTTTTGTTGCTCGCTTTGCAAGGAAAACCCTTGGCGGTAGAACTATGCAAAGCACGATGCATGATGACTGTAAAAGAGAATGAATGGTTTCTACACCAGATGAGTCGGATTGGGATGTACTGAAACTCAAGGTGAACGCTTCCTTTAAGGTAAAAATACGCGTAGAAGAGAGAAGTGCAATTGAAGAGAAGTTACGTGCACCTCATTCTTCTAGGAGTTGTAAGGCGAAGGTTACGGCTTGTTTATCTACTGTGACTGCCCAATATTGACCAGATTCTGTAGGGCCGAGTAAGCTAGGGGGGATGTGTCCCTTTTGTGTCCGCCCAGGAAAATCAAATGAAAGAAGGAACCGCAGGGGTCTCATTGAGGAAATCTTTTCTTCACTTTTGGGGATAATAGATAAAGACACACGCATCAAGATCTCGCTCACAGCCACCAAGATGTCGTGTTAATTATTCCAGGGATCTTTAAAAGCGCGCTATCTTTTTTTTTTTTGCTCCTTGGCCTTCAGGTTTGCGTCTCCCTCGTTCATTCACTTCGGTGTCGGGATCTCCATCCTTGCTCAATATTGGCCTCAATCATGAAATTGTCTTTCATTTTTGCTGCACTTTTGACCATCGCCACTGCGGTCTCTGCTTCGCCAACGCCCACTACCAACGCCAAGCGCATGGCAGAAGGTCTCCCTCCTTTGCCCCCCACTCGTCGTTCCAATGGTAAGGCTCTCCTCAGGCTACAATCCATTTTACCCATGTATTTCTATAGCGGTGCGAGCTGCCCCCTCCGTATCCCTGGTTCCTCGTGCATGAGTATTCGTCGGTAACTGGTGTGAGTTAATGGTGTGTTGAACTTATGATCCTCTTTGTGACATTTCCCCTGACGTCCTTTGGCTGCAGAATCACGAAGGCACATCATCTATGATACTCGTGGCCTCCGCTCTCATCCATACGCCTTTGTTCTTTTACGCGATGCCATGCTTGGTCCTCGTTTCAGGCCTTCTGTTCGGCCCCATTGTTCTCCTATCCGCCATAGACTACTAAAAATTTTGCTGCCACATAAACTGCACGTACCTTCTTGAGCTCGAGCCCCGATTCAATAGGATTGTGCACGCTAGAAAGGCTACTTTACGACTTGCAGAAAATGTTGTTAATTACCATCCTGGATTCCACTTGAACATACAGACAGTCACATAGATTCTCCCAAATAGCCAGCGAGCTTCGGGGTATAAGAAATATCTTATCTGCCTACGGTACACATTAGCTTCCTTATTGAAGTTAATTAAATTTTCCTAGTGGGCGCTTATATCAGGCGCGCAGAATATTGGTAAAGTGAACAAGCAGCTCTTGCCGCGAAGCGGCGGCTCGCAAACTTTTGGGGATCCGTTCATATGAAGCCGAGTGTCTGGACCGTCGGAGGTTCAGCGCTTCAAAGCTATCAACAACAGCTTGCCCTGTTCAACCCCTGCAACCCCACTTTTCAAACTTCCGGAAAAAGGTATGAACCACTATTATGCGCTCGATACTGCTCGATAATTGTTTTGAGGAAAATTCAAGATGTCACTGCCATCTCCTGAGGTTGTCCGGCACCCTGCTGATTATTCCCCTTTCCTCAATATTCTTCAAAACAAGGATGTTCCAGAGTCCACTGCGCAACGACAGCACTTACGAGATATCATTAAAAAGAGTACAGAAGAAGATATACCGGCCATAGACGAGGAAATTCAAGAACTTCTAGCTAGAATTCGAGAGCTGGAATTAACAAAAAAAGGAATTTTGTTAAACGTTTCGAAATTCCAAGAAATCTTAACACCGAACCCAATCCATCGCCTTCCAACTGAGATCCTCTTAGAAATATTTTTCATACATCGTGACACGACGGAAGGATATATCACCACGATTAGCAACGGAGTATGGCCGCTATCTCATGTTTCAAGAGAATGGAGGAGCATAACACTCTCCTTACCGAAGCTATGGTCGAATATCGCTATCAGCGCCATTGAATCCCCTGCCAAAAATCAGCTACAACTGCTGAACACCGCCTTGAATCGTTCCGGATCGCATCCCCTATATGTTGTCGCTCATTTTTCCTGGTCAACTGGATTTGATGATGATGATGGATTATTTTCTACCTATGGGTATCCACAAACTCGTAATGACACTAGCAACTTGGGCATACCATCCTGGCCCTCTGAACGACAACTCAGTGAGGCCATGATCAAATCCGTTGTTGGGCACTCCAATCGGTGGAAAACGGCAGATATCTCTGTTCTTGACCCATCCCTTCTTCGTCCTATCTATGGCCAATTATCATCCCTCGAAAAGCTCACTTTCGCGGGCGATTTAGATGATTTTCCTCAGATCTTGAGCATTGCACCGAAACTTCGGGATATTGAATTCCATAACTCGGATTCAAGTTCGTTACAGCTCCCCTGGACACAGATCTTTCGATTTCGCGAGTCACAATGGAATCCATCCATGGATCTCCTGCCTCGCTATCTTCGGATCCTTCGCCAGAATACTCAGTTCGAAGATTTTGGAGTCGAGTACGAGTCAATTCGCTCTGGGAACACACCACAGCTTCTCACGCATACCAAGTTGAAGGCTTTCATGTGTACCGATATACGCCTCATTCGCTGCCTCACTTTGCCTAATCTCCAAAGTCTTCATCTGAAAGCCCCATTCATGCGTATGTGCCCCTCGGATATGATCCCAGCTTCAAGCGATCTTCTCTCTAGGTCCCGATGCGCGTCGAATATGCGGGTCCTGCGATTAGAGGGAGTTGTGCTCAATCGTGACGTTTTATCCCTCCTGGAATCGACAGCAAGTCTCACTGAACTCAATTTCACTTTTGACAAGTGGGTTATTTCGAATGACACATTCCTGAAAGTCTTTATACAACGATTGAGCACACATGGAAAGTCAAGGAAGGATATGGCACGAATTCTTCTCCCAAAGCTTGAATCGCTTACAATCGATATCGAAGCGATCAACAGTCACGAGTGGTTCGCTTGCAATATCCAATTTATCGACGATAGCTTCGTGGAAATGGTGGAAGCGCGATGGAAGAAGTCTGGTAATGGCATATCTCAGCTTCGCGTGGTGAAATTCGAGGGATACACACCCGCAACGCTAAGCGCTTTCACAGTTAGTGGGGTTACGCGGATGAAAAAAATGAGAGACGAGGGGTTAGAGACATACATTGCTACAATGGATATCAACTCCACAGATGATGATAGAAAAGAGAAGACTTATATCCGATAAAGATATGGCCATGTGTATATATTATACAGACTCACCTACATTGTCCCGAACTTTGTTCGTGCATGAAGCGGACTCTGAGGAGTCTTTGATTCTTGCTTCATTCAGGTCAAGTCTCGGAGTCACTGTCGATGTTAAATTCACGGTGAACTTGAATGTGCTCTTCCGTTGTTTTCGAGTGATACCCAGAGAATTTTTTCCAAGTTGTATGTGTGATGGCCCCGTTGGTATATGTAAATCTTCATTCAAATTGGAGCTGGCAGTACTAGGCAGTAAGTACCGTCTAAAGAATTGAAGACCTTAAGCCTTATTTGAGAAAGGGAACTCCGCAATCCTCCTAAAGAGTCTTTCGTGATCAATTATACCATTCAAGCCTTTCTCAGGATAACTTTCCCAGCAGGCCGCACAAAGGCTCGTTGAGGAATGTAGGGCATGGAAAGTCATGTAAAGCGCGTGATTGCAAAAAAGATAGACAGCATATGGGTTCTGCAAGACTACTTGTTGACTAACCGTACTGCAGTCGACATAATGATATTGTGTAAGACCAATGATGAAGCGAGAGAACCAATACTCATCGGTAACCATTTTTGAGGGTACATGCATCCTACACTGCACATGATGACACTTACTGCAAGTTTCCTATTCTCATCTTTAAGTCCCGTCTTTCCAACGCATAAGTATATAGGGGTGTACGCGAAACCGGCCAGTCCAAACAGAATCGCAAGCCTCGATCCACCAATTCTCATTCCTGTAAACGCATGTCGAGTGCGAGCTCCCTGTAAAGTCCGTCGTGTGATCCATAGATTGGATAGAATGTGCAACTCACAACCGGAGCCTTCCAAGCTCGCTCCACAGCATAGGGAATACCCCCTGAGACTGCTCCTAAAGTTCCACTAAGAGTTCCAAAGGCAATCATTGATGCTCTGTATAGTAAAAGAAGGTCGGAGAGGGATTGAAGAGATAGACTAAGATACGTGCACATACGCCATGCTCGAAACGGGGTATATCTCTCCTGTTCTACTGTCGCTTATGATAAACCCCGGCGAGTTACTAGGATTGGACATGGAATCAAATTAACGAGAGAAATGGATATCAGAGTCGAAATATAAGTAGATAGGATGGTGAGTGTCATTTTTATTGTACAGTGTAAGGTCTTATGTAGGTCGAATGCACTGTAAACGCGTCGTCTCGGCAGATGTACTGTACATAAAATGATCGTGGGATGATGGATCCTTACTGCGAATGTGAACAAACTCCGGACACTCCGCTCCCCACTTCCGAACGACTCAATACTAAATCTTTCATTTTCATCAGAGTAGCTCCGGAACCGTTTGAGTCATACGAGGATAGAAGTTTAGCCTTCGATCCTTTCGCTATTCGCCCAGTTTTCTGAAGTCATTCTCTTCAAAAGTTTGTTTGAGAAAGATGCCAGTCAATTCTGTCGCTGAAAATGCCTTTGGTACCGCAGGTATGTTGTCAATCTTATGCTACATTTGTTGCGAACCAAAAATTTTTGTAGGTACCATATGTTGGACAATACAACTCATCCCTCAACTGTGGAAAACTTATCGTGAAAAGGACACGACAGGATTATCGGATTGGATGATGTGAGTTGATAAGAATATGATCATTCCTCTAATTAATATTGAATGTTCCTCTAGCCTTGCATGGAGTGTATCAGGCGCCTTTCTTGGGACGTACTCGATTGTGAAAAATCTCAACATTCCGCTCATACTCCAACCGCAACTCTTCGCTGCACTTACTATGGCATCATGGGCTCAGGTTCGTGATGATTTCCAGAACACCCAACGACCTGAACCTTATGTAGAATTAAATTCCCTTAGTGTCAGTTCTATGGCCGAGGACGGTCCCGCAATATGTCATTATTGCTGTTTCTCAGTGGCTGCGCCATCCTTGGAGGATTCGAGGTAGGGACTGTATATGCCGTTCGGCCGTCTTTTAGTCGCGGAGATCGAAGCGGTACCGAAGGTATAGAATTTTTTGGGGTCATGAGTACGGTCCTCATCACGATAGCTTTTGTTCCGCAATACCTCGAGATATACCAGCACAAGGAGGTCATTGGAATTAGCTCCTTGTTCTTAATGGTTGATCTCCTAGGTGAGTCCAATTTTCTCTGTAGTGATAGGGATTCTTGACAACTATCTTTCTAGGCGGTAACGTCAATTCCTTCGAATTTGTCTGAGTCTTTCATAGACCTTTTCTATCAGGCGTGTTCTCGGATCTCTCGTTAGTGTTCAAGTCGGGCAATTTCGATATTGTGGCCGCAGTGACGTATAGTTTGGTCATTGTAGGTGTTTATGTTACTCAAGGATGGCCTTAACAAGATAATAGTTAATGTAAGTAGGTTATGGACGGTTCTGTCTTAATAGCCGCATGGATTCTCAACCCTCGCGCCAGGCACCGACGACGACAACAGCGGGACGAATCAGAAACCTCCTCTCCAGGGCCGACTTTCAGTGCAAATCACAACTCAAGTATCATGATAGAAACTGATACAGCTGCCGCTACGATTGTTTCACAAAGCCCAGTAGAGACGGCGACAACAACACCTCTAGGTGGATCGTCTTGTCTCCTAGAGAAGGTATGAGAGTCAAAGGGATACAATGACTTGACATAGACTATCATTGTTAGAAATAATAGATGTATCGTCACCACCCATGCGAACATGAAAACAATTTTCGTCTTTTACCGAAGAGGGCCAGCAGGGACTTTTCCATAAGCACGATCTTGGATCACAGTATGCGTTAACTCCATTTTCAAAGTGAATGTGTATACAAATTCGAGCTGAAGGAACCTGCCAGTGGACTGGACGATGTAAAAATGCTACGTCGAGTCTACATAGGTGTGCTTGCGGAGACTTTTACTAACAGGGGGTTACGTTGGCTTGAAAACGAACAAGCTTGGCCCTCGGACTGAAGATATAATATACCAAGGAAAAGTTCGATGAGGGAAAGGGATATCATACGAACGAATACACCAAGTGCTTCTTGGTAACCCACAATACGACTTCAAGCTCATGTCGCCATTCTCAATGATTCATAGGAAAGCCGGTGCAAATGATGAATGTTTGTTCTCCGTTTACATATCCAAAATTATGCCGACTGCCTACAATGAATAGACACTGGCAACTCAAGACACTCTTGCAGATTGAGTACCAAATTTTTACAAAATCTCATGCGAATGACGGTATAGAGCGTTGAGGAGGTCTGTATGAAAACAAGCTTCTTGGCAAGACCAATGCTTGACCTAGATACTGCTTCACAGACCACAGTGACATGTATTGTTCCCTGGCTAGTCCGCCGCTGGGGTTAGTTGACCTCGCGTGGTTCGGTATCCCGTTTGTGGCATTCGCCTTTTTCGTACATACGGGTCTCAATTCCTTCTTTTATTCAATCCTATGAGTTCAGCTCTACCCGAACATTTACTACGGCTGTGACGCCCACGACGAGCTCTGCGACAGGGAGCACTGGTACGGCTACCGGAACCAAGGGTACTTCTTCTGAATTGTGTCAATGTGGACGGGGATAGGTCGAGTCGAGCTGTGTTTTGGGAACGACGAGTCAAGCTGCGAATGCTTGCCTTGATATTTTCCTGGTATTTTCTGTGATTAAATGCAGTAGTTGTCCTCGCACTCAATAACGTAGTCTTCCGTAATACACATTGGATATCATCTTGTAAAATTTCGAAAAAAAAACCTGGCATGGTGGTAAGTATGGTACAAAAGCAGCATCATTACTAGTAGTACATATCGTACACAAGAAAGAAAAGCATAAGATGTGGCATAGCGATAGGAAACTGCATAGAGGTGAGCATAAAAAAGGAATATGGGCATGATACATTTAACGTTTCCTCTTCTCTTCAATTCAATTCACATCAAAAGCTCGATGACGCCCTAGAAGCGCCCACAACACCATTAGCTGCTCTCCGCGCCCATATATAGGGCTGTTGCACAAGCGCCATGGTTTGATACCGCACGTCCCACCCAAAAAGAGCATTTAACAGCAAAAACGATCCTAACATCAACATCCCAAGACAGATACACAGCACAATCCAATGCATCTGCTTTTCGACCCACGCAGCGTACGGGGTTTTCGTCGCGCGCTGGATCTTCTGAATCCTTTTCTCGCACGAGGTGCGAGCGCTCTCTAAATGTCTCCCAGCGTATTTCCCGACGAACGATCCACTAATCTTTTTTGCAATCCAGAACAGGGGAATGGTCAAAACCATGATGCCGAACTCGATCCACATAGGGAACTTTGTGCGTTCGTCTAACCAAATCCACATTCGGTGGACTTTGGCTGTCCCGCGTTCAAGGCACTCGGTAGTGACGGAGAAGGAAAGACGGGAGAACATGGACAATGAAGTTTGGAGGTAGATCGAGGCTTCGCGGAGTTCGCGTTTGTGTGCTGTGGAAGGCGAGAGGGGGGTTGGTTCTATAGGTAGTGAGTAGTTGTCAGTAAAAAAACGACGATAAGTAAAGGAACTAAAAACGAACCGATAAACATAAGACAGTTATTTCGTTCGCTGAGTACGCGGACGGCAAGTGGAGATAGCCAACGTGAATGTGAAGTTTCAACGGGGATCCATCGCATCGGGTCGATGGGCTGTTGTTTGATTGCACGGAGGATTAACTTCATTAAACACGGGTATGATAAGTATATACAAGTTACAACGCACAGCGCACCGTTCCAAATTCCACATATGGCATACTCTCCTCATATCCAGCGCACCTGAGGGATTGAGTTTCACGTCGCCCTCCATATCTGGAAGCATCTCGTGCCGGATTTTGTACAGGTGCGAGTAAAATTTGACCCGTATCCATCTGCGAGGCCCAAGTTAGTGTCAAACGTTCAAGGTCAAGGTGAATTTGATGTGAAAAGCAAAGAAGTCAGTCTTTTACGGGAACTCACCCTGGTAGCGGCGCTGGAAGTTTTGGAGGATACTTCATCCCCCAGGTGCTCTCTCGTGCGGCTTGAGTGTTCATTGCAAGCTCCTTGGGTGTTGGAAGCGTTATTGAGATTGGGTACGCAGGCATGATTGAAGCGTCGGGATACGTTGTATGGATTGTAAGAATGAACCTGCTCGACGGGAATGTCAGTCACTTGTGCGACAAGGAAAACAAGCAGGAACGAGTACGACAAAAGGAAGAGATCGAGAGGATCTAAGGAGACAAGGGAAAGGTATTGGGGATTTTAATAGTAGCGGGGGAAGAAGCTTTGGCCGACATCCGACAGTAGAAGCGTTGTTCCAAACAGGGAAAATCCTCTTGTAAATGGTTGACGACGTTGTCGCGAGGAGATTTTAATCGACGGAAATTAGGGAATGCGGAATGCTTCTTTGACGGATTAGTAGTTGGCGGGTGAATCTGGAATTGTGTTCACCTTGGATACGGAAAAGGAAGAAGGTCGCCATTTCTTGTATGTACGCAATGAGGCAGCGAGGATCAAGGGACATCGGCAAAGTGAAATTGTTGAGAAGGAAATCTCTAGAAGATTATTTAATAACGTCAGTAAGTGTACAATACTTCCGAATTCAGACAACGCACCAAGAGTTCTACTCAGCACGAGAAATTTCCCTTCGAATACACATTGTAGAGGTTGCCCTTATACTAAAAAGAGAAAAAAGATGGTTTCCGACCGACCGAAAACAGCACAAAAGCGAATTCCTTGTACCCAAATGGATTGATTCAATTGAAGAAGAGACTGAACTAGGTTGCAATGCTTGCGATATACGAAGGCTTAGAAAGGTATTTTTGACCCAGTATTATCTGGGCTATTCCAATGCAAGTGTGATTCTGAAGATTTGACTTTCACACCGAAAGTAGAAAAAATTCTGTCCAGCGGAATCGTGACTTGATTACTATTTATTCATCTGCATCGATAACAATGTAGATAGTCTGAATGAATCAAAAGTTCTCAACATCGTGTATATAATAAACAAAATTATCTCAATCGTGGAAACATCCAGTTGGATGGAAGCACGGTCTGAATCTTTTTGTTTCTAAGCCAGTGAATCTACAACTAAATTTACAAATCTCTCAAACCGATTTGAAAAGAGTGAAAGGAAGGCTCTCGGTGCCCTTGGAAACACTGATGAATAAAGACTTATCAGTGTAGCAGAGAGCTTGATTGAAATATGAACAATCCTCAGGTCTCTTAGAAAAGATGAAACCTCAACTGAACCATCATATATCAATGTGACTGATAAGACACTCCCGCGTGATGAACAAGACGCAGACGCAGACGCAATTAAACCCCGGCGTCAGAACTGCTAGCCACCGACTCCGCTGCAACATAAGCCTACGAAGATAAAGAACCTTATCGAGAAGTAGTGAGGCATATAGAGGTGTTTCCTCTGTACGTTCTCGGAGTGGATGAAGTCGAAGAGGTCCTAGTCTAGCCTGTTTGGCGCGGAAAAGATATATAGATCATCTACGCTGGGTTGAAATTTGAAATGGGACGGTGGCCTTAGATGTTACCGTACTTAATCTCAGCTCGTCTATTGTAAGCTCACTTTATAGAAATTATACTGTAAGTATTTCATACAAATTACGGTCCTGATCCGACTGCTGGCCAGACTAAGCCGAGCCGTTCGACGCAGCTTCCTTCACCTTCAACAATATATCCTGCGATCTCCTGCCACTCCCGTCGCAGCTATCGTCCACGCTGGCATACTCCGCTCGTTCAATCTCGACCTCCCGACTTCATTGAAAGTCAAACAAGTGGATTGGAATGGAGAGAATGAACTTGGCAGACATTAAGAAGCGGCTGATTGGATGGAAGAAGAGCGTGGATGGATGGGAGAATATAGGTAAATGGTCAACGGAGTTCAACAAGGTCATTGTGTTTTGCAGTGAATCCGCGAAGGTCGATAATGTACGCACAAATCATGGTCGATGAGCCGAGGAACATTGCAGACTTTCTACGCAGTGCAGGGAGGATGGGAAGAGCAAGTACGGCTTCGAAGGGTTCGTAGTCGTTTTGGTAGGGGAAGAAGGAACGTAAGTCAAGGAAGGAGCGTGAGGAATGAGCGTGAGTCGGAGAAGGAACGCGAGTCAGAGAAGGAGGGTGATGGGAAGAGCAGGTACAGAAGGAGTCGTAGTCTTTTTGGTAGGGGAGGAAGGAACGTGAGTCAAGAAAGGAGCGTGATGGGAGGAGCAGGTACGGAAGGGGTCGTAGTCGTTTTTGGTAGGGGAGGAAAGAACGTGAGTCAAGGAAGGAGCGTGAGTCGAAGAAGGAGCGTGAGGAAGGAGCGTGAGTCGGAGAAGGAACGCGAGTCAAAGAAGGAACGTAATTCAAGGGAAGAAGGGACTTCGTATGTCGGGTAATCCAGAACGCCAAACAATAATACTCCGTCTGATTCATCTTTGAGTGTTCTTGAGTCTTCGAGAACCTTGAAGTCTAAGGGCTTGATATAACATGAGGAGAGCTTGAGGAGAGCTTGTGAAGGGCTTGATCTGGTTGCACAATTATCAACCTTTGATTACGAGTGCTTTGAGTCTGGAGTTTCGTAGAATATTCGATCAATAGAAGAACTCGAGAGTAGGAAAAACGCACATACATAATCTTATCGATCTTGTTTCCAAAGCGGAGGATCATTTTTTATTTGATTCTATGGAGAGGTGGGTAGCTAGGTTTTGGGATGTGTTGGATCGGGGGAAGGTAAGTAGGGCGTACGAGTATGTTGACAACAGCAGGAAAAGACGATCTGTACGCTACAATATACTAAAACTGTTAAGGCGTCAGTGAGAACATTTTAGGCAAACAGGAATTCGCGTACCTTCATGCGACAGCAGCCCATAATAGAATAGGTTCAACGATCGTACTCCAAACGATGGGCAAATTTTCGGAGAAAACGAATTGTTCGATGTGTTTTCGTTGACCTTGCATTGATTGAACATGAAAAGGAAGTGAACGAAATGAGGTCACGTACAATTTCGACAGTACGCACGCGGGCGATCAATGCACGCCATCTCGAGCAAAAGATGCGCTAACGACTCTGATACGCGAATGGGATAGACGCATAGAAAAATAAAGGAAAACTTACCCGCCCTTCGCCTGTTAGCGACCCGGATTGGCGGAAGCCATATCCTCCATGAGTCAGGACAATCTCTATCCCATTCTTCTCGCCGACGAATGAAGTCCTTCGACATGCCCACCTTCCACACATTGAGATGGACAAAGGCGTAAAGATATCCTTCCCCATCTGTATCCGAAATCCTCCGCATCTCGCGCTTGTTGTAGCGCCATTGTAATTCCTCGAACGACCGACGCATATTTATCGTGAAGGAAGAAAGATAGAGATCCTTGAAGGGAGGGTGCGAGAGATGGCGCTGTGTGTGATTGCGTAGGGCTGAGACGAGAAACAAAGCATGAAATATATGACGAATGACGTCCCGGAGCTGTGTGGAAGGCAGCCAATGGATTGTAGCCGTGGGTGTTTTGCGAAGTCCCGATGCGAAGGAAAAGCGCCGTCGACAAATGGTGACAGCCTCTCGTTGATGTGCTTGTAACGGATGTAAACGTGTAAAAAAAGCTCTGGTGTACAAAAATGAATACAATGTCAAAATAATCTTGCCCTACGTACCCTCTGGCAGAATCAAGGCTCTGGATGAGCTTCTTGACATTCCACATCTGGATGTTCTGCTCCGCAGCGTCCTGACTCATTCTGGGCAACGACGAATCTTCCTTGAATTATGCAGAAGATGTAGTTGGAAACCCTGGGTGTAAGAACGGAAATTTTTGAAATGAAAATGAAAAGTTCGCTTTGCGACATCCAACTCACCTTCCTGCAGATTAGCAGCTAAATACGACACCAAAGGCTTGATTGCATCATCCTTCGTCCACAGCGCTTTTGCACCAGCTTTCAGTGCGTCCATCAGGAAGGGCAAAGTAGACTCCGGATTTTGAGAATCCGGGCCATGGACATCACTGTACCAATCCGTCTGTAACACGAAAAGCAATCTTCGTACTAGTCCGATTTTGGCGAACTGCTGCTTGACCTTGAACTGTCTATATCGACTTGATTCGAGGAGAGTGAGAAAATGTTCCAAGTGAACACGTTGAATGTCTTTTCGAGTATGGCACCATAGTTCAAAATCAAGTACTAGAGCTCGGTTAGCGGTGTTGACGATGGTTGATTGGCGGTAGCAGTATAAGCCAAGGATTGAGGAAGGATGGAAGATTGGAAGAACATACTCTGGAGACCGGGAGTTCAAACCGAAAAACTCAAAAACCGTCTCAGAGCTGATCATGTTGATCATATCTGCCTTGGAACGAAGTGTATCCGCAAGGATGTCATAGCTACCTGGTGGAAGACATGGGGATGGTCAGCCAAATGAAACGCGACGAATGAACTACACGGAACCACAAAATGCACGTAACCGTTCTATATCTTCCGAATTCTAGTGCCAACTGTTCTTCATCCCGTCCGTTACCACGCCAAGTGCTCTAGAAAGTTCATGGGGAGTCTATTAGGAATAGATGGAAGGAATCGGTGAACTCGTGGAAAATATCGAATAACCCAAAAGCTAATCCCCTAAACACACCTTTGCCTGAACTAATCTCAGCGCGACAGCTGCTCCTCCGAGCCTCCAAAGCGTATAAAACAATTGGCTTTCATCAAGAAGACATCACCGCTCACAACGAAGTCTTTACTAGATGGTTCTCCGCTCCCAGTTCCGTGCGCGCTTTTCTGTCCATTCCCATACCCACTTCGCTGACCCTGCCCGCTTGCTCCCATTCCCATATCCACTGCCATATGCGCTTCTCTTTCCGCTGATCAAACCACTCCTCTGTCCATTTCCTCCAACAGCGCCTCCTCCTCCAGTGGGGCCACCTCCCCCCAACGTCGGTATCATCCCACCCTCTGCGAAGCCTGACTCCGCTGCAAGACGATCGGTAGGCGGACAGTGTGCAACATAAGGGATGGATCATTTGAGAGCTGCAACTTAGTCTATACACCTGTCATTCTCTCATACTACATAATGTACTAAAGGAATGGAAAAAAGAATCAGAAATAAAATCTCCTCATTTATATGAATTACCTTGATTCCCCTCGACGCTCGTGCAACTTTCCTAATAGTGCCTTGACCGGTCAATGCTTCGTGCCAATTTCTCGGCTTGAATCTCGACAAGCGTTTCTGCATAATCAATGGGCCAGATGACAGGATTTGGACTATTTGGAAGATCCGGTAACGCTTCTGGCACTCCGGGCGCAGGTGGATCCGTAACCCTCCAGCGTACCGAAAAAGAAGTCTTTGTAGCATCTAGTTACAAAAGTTTCAGTTAGTAAACAGACAAAATTGACAATGCAATTCGCAGTCAGGATGTAATGCATATGATAAGCAAAGCAATAAGCTGACCTACCGAACAATAGCAGTGTCGGAACCTGCTTGAGCGCGCTTTTGATCATCAAGCTCTCACATAGTTCGACGATGTCGCCGTCGTTCGGGACGCAGCATTTCCAGAAGAGTTTCACGGTTTCCGTAGACGCCATGGTGCAAGTTGCACTTATTATCTCAAATTGAAAGCCGTGATGGCGCACAGTACACATGTGATCGGGGTTTTGCTTCTTTATATAGAGCCTTCGAATAGATTCACTGAACCGGCTTCCAGGAAAGGAAAACCGAGACCCAGAAAAGGATCAGGAAGGCAGCACATTTGCCGTTTAGTACTGGAAGTTGCATATATGACTGGTGGCTCTTTATCTTCGCGCCTTATCAACATCCATGAACGACTTCGCAATGTCTGTATCTGTGAGTGCTAAAATCGTACAGACAACGATACAGTCAATCATACGGTCTCAGCTCGAGCGTTCATCCATGGCCAGCGGCTCCTTTGTATACGAAAACCGTACAGTGTGGGATGTGGAAGACTCCTGGAATCTTCTGACCTGGCAGGATTTCGATGACAACGGGCCTCAGTTGCCACAGGCCGCCTTGGCGGTAGACCAGGGCTCGTCGGTGACGCAGTCTGGACAGCTTCCATCACCCTCGAATCATCCCACATATTTAAAAGATTCTCAGAGGACTCTCTCTCCGAGCAACTACAGTATCCCCCACCCCGTCGCTCTCCTCAGTAATGATCCTGGTAATAACCACAATGACGCAAGTATTTTATGCAATTCGGAAACTCTTCAGGAACCGCGTCGACATGTGTCCGTTGCTATCGATAAATCAAAACGTTGTCTTCCGCTTCCAGATACCATTCTGGCAAACGATGCCTACAGGTCGACTACCAAACAGAACAAGAAACTCACCAAGACGATCACGCATCTGAAACAGAGGAGGGAATACTTAGAATGTTTGGAGGAGTATAGTCTGTACTGTTACAAAAAATTGATACTCATTGGCACTCAACCTGCACCTATTGAACGGTCTGAAGAAGAAACATATATGAGCACTCTTTCTCTCCGGGTAAGTTTCCCTGTCAATGGTCATATACACGCTTTGCACTGATTTCGAATTCACCAGTCTATACTCGTATTCATGAAAAATAGGATGGTTCGAATGAGTGCACAGATACGGACTGAAGAGGAGCGGGTGTGTGTTTTCCCATTAATTAAACAACTTCTCTTCTCAAGATCCTTTCTCTAGTTCCATGAGCTCCAAGAACGGGTTTGTTCTTTTTGGAGCTAGTACATACTTGTTCTCAATATCTTCTTAGTTTCACAGCTTCCAGGATGTTTGCCTTCGTGCACAAGGGATGTTGTCTATCGAAGATTGTCGCAAGGTCTTGAAGGCACAAGGACGCGTTTACATCGGCGGCGGAGGCTCCAAAGTATGGCCACAAGGTATGCTTGTCAAGGATATGGTAGATGGATTCGAATTGGTCCAAGGAGACTTCTGGAAACCACTTGGGAAACAACAGCGCATTTCCGAGGTGTTTCGTGGGTCAACAGTACCATTTCGAGAATACCAGGAGCAGGAAAAAGTGTGGTTATTGATGGTAAATCGTGAGCGCGATGCTGCACAAAGAGAGTTGGCCAATGTCATATGGACAGTATGGCGACAAGGTGGGCATTTACAATAGTCCGCGAAGAAGCAGATAATCTTTATTGTTCTAGGAGATAATTCGGGGAGGAACACAAAATAATCCTCCGGTATCCTAGGAGACGATTTCACAGAATGCCACGATGGCCTTGTTCTCATGTTACAACCTTGTTCTTGTTCTACTCAAAATGACACAAAGACTTTGTCGTACTAAAGATTTGCGCACGAATCTCGTATGGCTTCGGCTTGAATAATACACTTGTGAAGCAGGACCAATATTTCCATATCTGCGAGCCTTTTAATTTTATGACCCATAAAATGACTAACGTCTAGCTTCACTCTCTTCGATCCACGATGTTTAAAAAGCCCCCATTCTATCCGCCGACCTTGAAACGCCGACTTTCCAGTCCCTCGAGGACACAAAATAAAGTTAGTTTCAATGATGTACTTCAACTTGGATAGCTGTCAATGTCTTCATGATAGAAACAGCGAAGGCAATTTGATGACGACTATAATGAACCTGAAGACATTAGCCTTGCCAGCGAAATACTAACTCTTCGTTCCAAAGTTCAACATTTGCAGACCCTGGTAGATAAGCATCAAGTGAATGTTATCGTGGAAACAAAGACAGCCGAAGTCGGGATTCAGTGTGAGCTGGTATGTCAATATCAGCAATTTGAAATGCATAATCATTCATTTGAAAGTAGGATTTCAACTCAGGCAATGAATGCCTTGAAGTCGGAGCTCGCAATTGGACTGAGCAGGTTGACCATGACTCGTCATCCATTACAGAAGGAGGGATCACGGTGCGTATGTTGAGTATATGGTTTCAGGGAGCTGAAGAACATACAGGTTCAACCGTCATCTGATAATGGCCTAAATCTCAAAACCAACTTCATGACACTTTTCCCCTTCTCTTCGGCTCCACCATGGTTTGGTCAAGCATTCGAATTTTTGAACCGTGATTTTGGAGTCGAGTATGCCGAATTGGTACAGCTATGGATGCGCTTTGAACAAATCCATCAGTGGAAAAATCCAAAGAGTAAACTAGCAGACTTGCTTCGCCCACGAATGCTAAATGACTGGAGCAAACGGAGATCAGCTAGTATCCCTGCACTCTCTACAGTCGCGTTGGTTCAACATTTCGGCGAAAGCGTTTGGACCTGGTGGTGTTCGCTTCAACCACCATGGAGGACATATTCAGTGGCAGACAATAGACCGAACCCAGTCTCCATATACGGAACCGATTGGAAAAGCCTCAATAAAGGCGGGAAGAACGGTTGGATGCTCATTCTTACTTGTGTTAAATGGTGGCGCGAAGGTTTGGAGAGTCTTACAGAGGATGAGAGGCGGGAATTAGAAAAGGATTGGTATACAGCAATGGACGATATTTCGAGAATGCTGAAGGGCCTCATTGAATACATCACAACTTAAGTAGAGTATCCTAATAAATATCGTAGCCGAACCACGAATGATTGACAACCTCTCGTATTCTTATCCTATCCTCTGGGCGGTACCTCATCATTTTCTCTAAAAGGTCCGCCAGGAGATTGACTTCTTTTTCATCCACCTTCATCTTGGTATTTTCGAACATCGGATCTACATTAGAAGCCGGGATCTTTCCCAAAGAGCATAATCGTTCTCGAATAGATGATAGGAGGAGTTTCGTGTTTTTCTTTGGCCGACCATCTTCTCCGAACTGTCATTGATTTTGAAAGCATCCCACCAGGGGTCCGGCACAACCTTCCAAATGTACCAAACATCTGGGTGATTATTTCTGTGTGACTGGGAAAGAAGGAGTCGAAGAGCGGGAACGTCTCAGGCTGCTCTAATTTCAAAAATAGCACATCCCAATGCCCACACATCTGCCTCAGGCCCTGCGCGACCTTCAAAAAGAGCCTCTGGTGACATATAATTCAGCCTGGTTCGTGGTTCGTGGTCTTCGAGGGGCATGGCAGCAGTGTACGCTTGCCCAAAGTCTTCGACAAGAATGTTCTCCTGGAGCAAGTTGGTCTCCGTGAACAAGGAGTGATCGATAGCTTCTGTAAGACTTGATGGTGCATGAGGCCCCACAGGCTCACCAGTCCACGTTCTGACTGTGTCAGTAACCGGATCCCCAAGATGCAGGTAAACTTCATCATCTGACCATTCCACGGCCTGGTGTGATAGACGAAAAAGAAGATTTGAGGTGGTGAAGTCTAATAGTAGTTTGTGGATGTAAGCGACTGCATTCAACTTTCGACTTGCGCACACCGTACTGATCACCGTGAACAAAAACTGAGCCAATAGTTAGAACGATATCAGGTTGTAAAACTACATGATACAATAACCTAAGCCTCCTCCATTGAGTCTGAATCGCCTTGGGCGTTCGCCCACTTGTCGAACAAATCAATCTCAACTCTCTTCACCCCCAGGTTTTCGAGAGCGAGAGGGTCTAAGCTTCGGACAAAACGGGCATGATAACAACTCTCGGGCAATTTGCAAGCAATGGTTCGCCTGGTCTTGATGCCAGATCGTATACGTATCCTGGATGCCTTGGGTATCATGCGTTTTCCAGTATCACGCGCAACGCGTCGGTTCAGTTCTTTGATCTTAGTGTCTAAGTCTTCGAAAACAGCGCCGAGGATGCGTCGTCGATAATGCGGGACAGCGGTGCGGAGTGCCGCGGGAGAATTGACTTCATCGTCCGTGTCGGTGTTATCAGAGGACTGCGCCTCTATACCGCATTTGAGCAGGACATTCTGTACCATGGTCCATTTCCTAGTATCTATTGCTGATACGGAAGCTTTGATCAGTTTAGCCACGCCATCTTTGCGTTCTACGTATTTCTGTGAAGACCGTCGAATTCCCATGTAGCACCACAATGAGGAAAACAGAATCACTCACACAACGTTTACGAGAATTCACCCGTAACTCCATCTCGCGTCTGCTTTCATACTCCTCAGCACGAGTGCAGGCCTCTGCCGGCGTTTCCCAACGTGATTCAGCTACATGAGGACGAGGTAGGCGTGCCCTCCAGGAAACGCGGGCCTGTGCTACCAAGTCCCAAACGTAAGCTTCTATGACTTCGGAGGACAAATCTCCAGAAATGTGAGCTTGTTCTTTCTGCGAACCAATTAATGATATTATGTTGCGAACAACAATGCGATTCCATTTTGCTTTGCGCCATTCATTGCCAAAGTACAAGCGGTACTCAGACTCGCCTTCAGGACCAGAACCTATACCTGTGGCGAATTCAACTGCAATGGTTTTGTCAATGGGATGATAAGTTTGGAATGCATTGACTAATGTAGATCCTGTAGCCTTGCAAAAGCAAGTGCGAATATGACTCTGGAGCAAATGTCACGATTTAAGGCAATTCACAGCAATAGTAAACATACCCTCCAATCTTTTTCCAGTCTTTTCGGTAACGCACTCAATCCAGCCTTCTTTATTTGCTTCACATAAGCAACACTACCTTCCTTGTGCTTTTGAGTGGTCGAAATAGGCACTTGGTTCAACTGTCGCAATGTTTCACTGACGATGGAAGCGACATCAATGCCAGAGGACGACGCTCCACTGGAAGGCTTCCCTGTCCCAGACGATGCAGAATTGGCTGAAGTAGCGGAATCAGAAGATAATTTAGTCGTTGTCGATTCAGATGGGTTTGAGCCAGGAGTATCGTCATCGGAGGGGGTGGCAGATGTATTGAAGCGGCGATTTCGTGCCCCGGTCTCATCCTCATCATCAGCGTCCATGTCAGCATCTCCGTCGCGATCTGTTGTGCGGGAACGAGGTGGACGAGTTTTGCCCTTCGGGGATGCCGCTCGGACTCTTGCCTGAAGATGAAATATCTCTGATTCCAATGTAACCTGATTGTATGTTATTTAATAAGATGTGAGTGAAGGAAGATACATGCTCACTTTGTCATGTAAAGCCTGATCTCTCTGATTTTGCTAATAGGGCGTTAAGAGAAGTGACTCCAAAGATCTGCCATTCACTTACCATTTCTATTATAGAACGTTGCTGTTGCGCAATTTCATCGCGCTGTGAGGCAGTGGTTAGACCAGTGAAGAGTATGATCATGACTTAGACGTCGGGAACAAACCATTTGCTGAAGGATGTCATCTTGTCGACGAAGTTTATCTGCCGCTGCACTCGTCTAATCACATTCAAAGTCATTATATTTGATGAAGGTATTCTTCACGAACATTTACCTGACTGATGATATCCGCTGTGTTGACCTGAGCCTGCCGCCATTTTTTAAGAGTTTCGTTTTTTTCACGGACTGCTTCAGCCCGTTCGACACTCTGTTGAAATATGATTGATATGTCCATATACAGCACGCTGATGCTCACAATCTCCCGCAGATCTGCCTCTTTTTCTTGAAGAATCCGTGTTACCTCGGTGACCTGTGACGACGAAGGTAAGGTTGTGAGAGGTAACTATGACAAGGATAGTAAAAATCACCCGACGGGAGGCTTCATCTCGTTCATGAAGCTGTCGCACAATCAATGATAATACGATTCGAAGGTGTTAGCAAGCTGCCACTGACCGTTTGCTGCAGTACAGTCTCTTTTTGTTCGATTGCCCGACGAGAGGTTTCGGATAATTCACCGCTGGCCCGAAGAGCTTCGTCTCTCTCACCCAAAGCCTTTTCTCGCTCGTGGGACTATTAAGTGATTAGCAAAGCTTTAAGCTCAAAGGATTCATACATGATGATAACGTACGAGTTCGTCCAAAGCAGCCTTCCATTCGGTTTTCCTCTTGTTCTTTGCATAAGTGAGTACTAAAACCGAAGATATTACATAGAAGAATTGCCACGAACCATGCGAACCACCTGCTGACGAATTTCGTGTATGCTGAGGCCATGAATATCTGTCTGCGAGGAAATGTTAGTAGAGGACAAAACGAAGATACTAGTACTTGAGTCATGAGAATTACTACCTGATGAGAACCTCCTTGAGAGTAGACGTGTTCTTCCCCAAAAGCCCGTGCGTTCTCCTCGAGGATATTTGTGAGTTCTTCCTTCTACAAAGAAAAATATATATTGTTAAAATAGTTTCTTATGCCTACAAAATGAACAACCAGGGTCATGAGTGTCTCTCCTTGGATGACAGAGGTCACTTCCCATCGATCTATCTCCTCAGTCTAGAGGACATATGTATTTTAATCTGGTTCTTGATCAAGATGGTCATGCATGGGTGAGATGCTCACCAGTTCAACAATTTGCTTTTTCGTCTGTTCTTTTTCGGACGTGAGGGCTTGATTTTCCTCTAACAGAACAGTCATTTGTTCTTCCAATGAGCGACGCGCAGCTCGTTCCTGGAAGATTGTTACTGGGATCAAGTCATGGCTAAAGAGTACCAGTGATTTACGACGTACTTTGTCAAATTGATCTTGATCAATACCGGCAAGCTGGATGACACGAACTTTGGAGGAATCTTCCGTAGGCTCTGCCGGGACCTCGATCTGCCGTTTGCGTGAAATGGAGGGAATACTTTGTGAAGATGGAAGGGGCAACTGAGACATAAGTAACTACACGAACGGCCAACTTGATTGTAGGAAGTCAGAAAGCTGACTTTAGCTTTTAAGTCATTAATTGAATATGAAGTCTCGCTCAATAGATTACTAATCCCCTTTTGTTTCTTTACTTCCTTATGCCAACGCATGTACATGTTCCCTCAATCATAGGACCTTGAACATATTTTACAATTAACACAACGTATCTCGTGAGCCAGCTACCCACAACTCTGAATAGCCTGCGAGGTATGATAAAGTACATTTGGGAAATTTTCATGGAACCAACAACAATTGAAGTCAACGGAAGTAATGACCACATGTGAAGAGCTGCAGTCGAATCGCCAAAAGCTAGGGAACAAAGGTCAACCTTTATTGTTCCTTTCTTCAGTTTCAGTTTCGAGTAATCTATTCTTCTTTTTCAGGAGTACGAACCCCGGACGAGGCCCTTATTTCACGTTCCCCAGCCACTCTGCTAGGCGAGTTTCAGAACAACACAAGTGGTATTAATATTCTTGCTAATGTATGTTTGGTGCTGTCCCATGTAGAACTTAATGTTCCTTCTTCAACGCATGATGATGATCTGAGGCAACCTCGCCCTTGCGTGTGCCATAGTAGTGGACTTCACATAGGGCTTCCAGAACTTAGCGCTTAGGTGGAGTAATGTTTGCGCTCTGAATTCGGGGAAGCCCACCGTCGTAGGCCTTGTATCGTAATATCAAGCTGTGGATTATGCTAACTGAAAAAATCCCGGTGTGCTAGTAACCGCTGCGATCCACCGTGGGAGACGCAGGTTCTGTATCGTCTATTACACACTGGTTAACGCATGTGGTCTACCAGTTATACCGAAGAAGACTTGTGCCTTGACGTCTCAGCCTTAAATTGACTTAGCAAATTTAACCGGTCGTGATGACTATCCGAAGAACGAGGGAGGCCGGACATGATCACAAAATTCAAAGCTGACTAGTATGTGGAATGAATCGTACTGTGTGACTGATATACCTTACCAGATACCAATCTTCACGCAGACGTCCAAGCTCGTCGGTGGCCCTTATACTTCGTTATCTTCTTTACATGACGCTCATCCAGATATCTCAGTCCCTTGTTCCCAATGTCACTGTGTTCATCTTTGTCACTTTTTTCTCCTTGTTCTCTTGAATGTGAATCTGATCATAGGTTGCCACTGATGTCGGCGTCTCGTATGTCGTTTCAAATAGGAAATTTTTTTGATTCTTTTTGTCAGTTTATCTCTCCCACTAGCATTACTGATGTATTCACTTCTTGTTCTAGATGATGAATAGATTGTTATTGTTCAGGAATCAGAATTATTCGTCTCATTGATCTTTTGTGTTCGTAACATGTGCTTTATTCGATATCGATATCACTTGCTTGACTCGCATAAAATGACCTACCGAGAATGAGTTTAACCTAATCCGCCGTCGCCTAGGCCTCCTGGTCCCCAGAAATGAACTTATCATCTTTAATGGCAGCATTGACATCATATGCTGAGGATACCAAAGAACTCGATGTGCGTAGCACATCATTTTCGTATTCTTGCACTGACCGGTTATTTGATACAGAAATGTCTCAGTAAGTCTGAAAACGAGGTAAATACTGTGGTTAATGGAAGCACTCGTCACTGAACCCCTGTCGCATCACAGCTTCCTTTGTCGCGACCGTCGCATTCGTATGAACCTGAAGCTGGGAAGGTATATATGCTAATAACTTCAGAGGAAGACGTGGCTCATTAATTTTTCCAAAAGTCATTAGACGATAGCTTCAGCATGCCAGGTTCTTTTTCGACTTTCTCGAAATCTGATTCCTCAGTCCACCCCGTAAGTTGTAGTCAGAACCTGCACAATAAATGCTGACTACAGAATACAGAACGAGTCGATGCCGTCCGTCAACGATCAATTAAAGAATGTCGAAACATTAATAACAGCTGCAGTATTGACAGCAACCCCTGTTGATACAACTATGCACCACAAGTTTTTCACGTCCTCCAGCGAATTTTATCAGGAACGGGTACCACTCGTACCCCAAGCTTTGAAGTCCCTCGATATTTCGGACGCTGTTGAGAGCTTAGAGACTGTGGCCACTATGCAGGCGACTTCTTCCTCGTCCACGCCACGTCCAGGTCAACGATTCGGGCAAAGGCTTCCGTTCACACAGTCGAAATCACCACCGCGGCAATCGCGTTCTCGCTCCCCATCACATCTCAGCCATCACACCGGAAAAATTGAACGCGACCAACTCAAAGAACTGGATCGACTCCGTGATCGATACGAACAGCTACATGCCCAAATTTTCAATGCAAGCTTTGCGATGCTTTCGATGGAATCACAAATAGCACTACTGGATGAAGCAACCGCCTTCTTGAAGCGTGGTTTGAAAAGACTTGGGGCCTTCGACCTGAAAGCAAAATTCAAGCTCAAAAAAGGAGGGTTAGATGGATTGAGGGATGAAAGAAAGGAATTGCGTGTTCGCATGACCGGCTTCTATGCGAAAATCTATGCTCTATATTCACCACTTATTCCAACGAATCCAATCCTCGTGAATGCAGGTGTGTTACCAGTTACTTGCTGTTCGCTTCTGAATTGACGCTTTTACAAGATCATCTTTACGGTACAGATATTGTACATTTGGACCAAATCAACCAGGTTCTGATTCTCGTAACTGTTATTTGCAACACGGTTATGGGATTATCGACTATCCAATGCAACTTCCTGGTTGCTGTGACTGGTTTGCTGATCAAATTGGCCATGACGGCCAATGTTTCCGCGGAAGGAACGAATACTTTCTCACCTTCCCAGAATGGCATTATTTCCGATATGCCCACCTCTCTGTCTGATGCGCTACAAAAATTCGACGTTGAGGGCACCTTCTTTCCATATGCAACCTGTCCCTCCTGCAATTCTACAACCAAAGGCCTTCCAATAGAAGACGGTGTCTACGATTGGCCTGAAACTTGTATTAATGTTATAGTGGGGAAAGAAGGCACTGCTACTTGCGGTGCTCCCCTTCTCATTCGTCGCAAAGACGGTACTCCTCAGCCAATCAAGCCGTACCTTGTAGGCTCTTTCCCGGACTATCTTGCACGCTGTCTTCTTGACCCTGCTTATTTGGAGCAATCTATTCACGCCACTGATAGAGCGCTTCACGATATCCAAACTGGAATTCATGGGAAGACGACCAGTGTTCACGATGTGTTTGAGGCCGAATTCATCAGAGATTTCCAAGGACCCGATGGTAAACTTTTTGTAGACCGCGGGGACAAAGTACGACTTGCCTTCTCTATTCATCTTGACTTTTTCAATCCTCATGGTATCACACATCGAGGCGCCCATGATTCGATAGGGGTAATATCATGTGCAAACTTGGCACTGGATCCTTCCATTCGCTATTTACCCGAAAATATGTTTCTTGCTGGTATCATACCAGGTCCAAGTGAACCGAAAGGAGGCGAAATAGATCACTTTGTTCAACCGGTTATTGATCAGTTCGTTCAAGCCTGGTCACCTGGCTTTTTGGTTTCTCGAACTGCATCATCGGAGGTGCCTGTAGTTGTTGAAGCTGGAATCTTGCTTTCTGTAAATGATCTCCCTGCTGCTCGCAAGGTGGCCGGGTTCCAGGGGATAAGGTCCCGATTCATTTGCAGTATTTGTCAGTTGCGCGGAACGGAACAAGTTTTCAATACAGACTGTGATCACTGGACCCCCCGGGATGCCAAGGAATTACGACGCTGGGCATATGCCTACAAAAATGCCTCAATCCTTGGTGAGCAAAAGAAGATATGGGAGGATCATGGAGTTCGATGGTCTTCCCTTTGGATGTTGGAATATTGGGACCCCACAAGAATGCTTGTAATTGATTCTATGCATTGCATTCTCGAAGGTCTCATCCAATACCACTGCCGACATGTACTCCGTTTAGATGCATCGTGTGCTAAAATCAGCTCCGATGGCTTCAAATATGCTTTCGACTGGCCTTGGATTCCATATGACGATGATCTTGTTCCCTCCGGGTGCAACAAGTTGTCCGAGAAACATATTCCCCGTGTGGCAAACATCCATCAAACGTTGTGTTTGGCTCTCGAAGGGGAGAAAGCTCTCACTCTCGAAGAAATGTGGACACGTTTAGAAAATAGTGCACCTCGTGATGCCTTACACTTTGTCGCCCATTCTCTTTCACTTCCGACACATCTCAATGATATCAATGAACAGATATCTTCGATCTATATTAAACGCTCACGAAAACGCTCTGCCGACAAAAACTCTTCTCAACTCATCTTCCCTTTCACCAAACCAGCAACCCAAAAAAATCACTTTGTTGCCTTGTTACTGAACTGGGTGAATAATTCAATCATACAATATAATATGATTTGTCTAACTCACGGAAAATATTTCAGAGATTACAACAACCCTTCAGCTCTGACGTTTATATTCTCCCAACCGGAACGGCCGAAACTCTCGCTCATATTCGGCACGTCATACAAGAGACTATAACGCCATCCTGGCTTAATTCAGTTCCTAAGAACTATGGGGACGCAAAGGCCGGGTCAATCAAAGCTGATGAATGGCGCACTCTCAGCACAGTGTATCTTCCAGTTGCTTTGATCACATTCTGGGGCGATGATAATGGCTGTGCCCCTACAGCCAGTGATGCTGAATCTGCTTTGCTAGTGAAAGCTCTCAACCATACAATGGCATTGTTTCAAGCAGCATCAATAGCTATCCGATACAACGTGACACACTCTCGCGCTCATGCCTTTCGGAGATATATAACAGAGTGGATAAGGGACTTGCGCGCATTATATCCTCACACTCGCGAAGGAATACCACGCCCAAATATTCATGCAGCTGTCCATATATTCGATTTCTTGGTGTTGTTTGGGCCGGTAATATCATGGTGGTGTTTTCCGTTTGAGCGATTGATTGGTGCATTGCAGAAAATCAAAACCAACGATCACATAGGTGGTATGTCAGTTGACTACTTTAAATACTCGTAATCATCCTCGATCTTTTCGTCTTCAGGGCCTATGGAATCAACGATTATCAGGAGCTGGGCCCGTACAGCTAACCTACGCCGTTGGCTTCATCGTCCGGACTGTCCCCAAGCAATCAAACAAGTACAAGTCATCTTCAACAAATGCTTTGTGCCAGTCAATGCTCCCAGGTCGGCAGAAGATTTCGTCCAGGCTAAGGGTTCACATCGTGCATATGCCCAATCCAACGGTGTCAATTTCTCTGGTGTGGAGACACACATAGGAAATGCAACCATCATCTACCGTTCTGCTGCAAGTGAAATTGCTATACCGGGTCAAATTCAGTTTATCGAGAATGCCCCAACCCGTTCTGCACTTCGTCTTCATGTGCGGGCGTATCAACAATTGCCAAAAAATATCTACGACCCATTTCTCCAATACCCATATCTCCAGTCAGCTACGTACTCATCTGACCTTAGTGACACTGAGGAGATAATTGGTTTAGACCACATTGTCTCTCATGCTGCTCGATTTGACTATTCTCATAACAGATCTGTATTCGTTAATCTGTCTAGACAATGATTCGAATTGTTGGTCAACGTTAGGTTTGCTTTACTATCAGAGGATTATATTATACATCATGATTACTGCAAAGACATACGCCATCTGGTTAATTATAACTTGCTACAAAGGAAATGAGAACAGCCTTGATCGAAGCTAGCTATAGAACAGACGCCCAGAAGTCGGCATTAATGGCAGCGTCGACCACTGCAGTGATTCGAACGATATGAAATATTCCATTCCATCTTTTTCTAAATCATCTGGTCGACAAACTGGCCATGGCCATTCAACGTGTTTACCAGCCCTCTCTCCTCGATTCCTTCACCTCTGGCAAGGTTCTTCTACTATTCTACTTCTTTGACCATCTAGATCCCCTACTTTCCGCCGAATTTTCCTTTTCTTCACCAAATTTTTTCAAGCCTCTCGTGATCATATTGCTGTACCTCATCGTGCGGGGTCCGATCGTGATTTGCTGACGGCCAAAATTTTATGGGAGGCCAGCTCCTTGTTGATAAGAAGAATTATCATCGTTGCTTGCAGGGAAAGCATTCGTGTACATCAGACCTCAGACCACCAATGGGATTACGACGCCGTGCAGACGAGGTCACTAATCTGCATGATGACGGAATATTATCCCGCATAAAGACGGTGTACTCACACCGTCTTTCCCTCCGGCGGGATCCGGAGTCAAGTTCCCCTCCAAAGTCATCGCTCTGTAAGTTTAAGTTTGGTCAATGAAGTCAACAATTTCGATGTTATAACGCGTACCCTATGGAAATCGAGAGCTTAAATACATATGCGTTCAAAGAGTGTTAAAGCGGGAAATAATGATTGGAGTTATTTAGTACAAAGGAAGGCCTTGGAACGTATATCTGAGCAAGAAAAAGCCTGGACAAACTTGGAGCATTGGGTTATAAACACAAAACACCATCTTCACTACAAAGAATACCCATCATTCAAGATAGATTCTGAAGTGCACGAAACTAGCCATAAGGATAGGAATGTTATTGGGCGAAAATCATATCCCAGGAATTAACATACCCTTTGCTCCTGAGTTTGAACTTGATTACTGACTTCAGCCATCACATTCTCCATGTACACAAGCAAAGTCTGCTTTGAAAAGATGCTTAGCGTCAACAAGAATATGAATAAATGATTTACCCTGATAGAACGAGTGCGCAGCCCTATATTTGTGGAGAAGCGATCAATTGGCACAGGCTGAGCACCGATGTATGACATCTGCGCATGGAGGAACAAGATGTACTGTTCCAAAGATTCGAGGTAGTGCTTGTTTGTTTCATGACGGGTTATCGCCTGAGAAACCGGAGGTTCGATAGACAGTGCTGGGTTAGACAGATTGTCTCGACAGAAATTTGAGCTATCGTTAGGACCAGAGTTCCCTACTGGATCCGACTCGTCGGAAAGAGCGAGAGTTGGTGGGATGGATAGGTCAGGTAAGGGATATCCCAGATCTCCGACATCAAGGAAAGAAGTCACGGACAATGGCAGGATAGGCAGATCGTCTTGACCGCAAGTCGTGCTGTTATGAGGACCGTACATTTCTATCGCACTCGATTTGGTGAAATGAGGGAGAGTTGGTTGAGTGGGTAGGTTAGCGATGGACAGTGCTGGGTTAGACAAATTGTCTTGACAGAAATTTGAGCTATCGTTAAGACCAGACTTCCCTACTGGACCCGACTCGTCGGAAAGAGCGAGAGTTGGTGGGATGGATAGGTCAGGTAAGGGATATCCCAGATCTCCGACATCAAGGAAAGAAGCCACGGACAATGGCGGGATAGGTAGATCGTCTTGACCGTAAGTCGTGCTGTTATGAGGACCGTACATTTCTATCGCACTCGATTCGGTGAAATGAGGGAGAGTTGGTTGAGTGGGTAGGTTAGCGATAGACAGTGCTGGGTTAGACAGATTGTCTTGACAGAAATTTGAGCTATCGTTAGGACCAGACTTCCCTACTGGATCCGACTCGTCGGAAAGAGCGAGAGTTGGTGGGATGGATAGGTCAGGTAAGGGATATCCCAGATCTCCGACATCAAGGAAAGAAGCCACGGACAATGGCAGGATAGGTAGATCGTCTTGACCGTAAGTCGTGCTGTTATGAGGACCGTACATTTCTATCGCACTCGATTCGGTGAAAAGAGCGAGAGTTGGTTGAGTGGGTAGGTTAGCGATAGACAGTGCTGGGTTAGACAGATTGTCTTGACAGAAATTTGAGCTATCGTTAAGACCAGACTTCCCTACTGGATCCGACTCGTCGGAAAGAGCGAGAGTTGGTGGGATGGATAGGTCAGGTAAGGGATATCCCAGATCTCCGACATCAAGGAAAGAAGTCACGGACAATGGCGGGATAGGCAGATCGTCTTGACCGCAAGTCGTGCTGTTATGAGGACCGTACATTTCCATCGCACTCGATTCGGTGAAATGAGCGAGAGTTGGTTGGGTGGGTAGGTTAGGTAAGGGGTGTTCCAGATCTCCGATGTTAATGGATAGAGTCGATTCGACGGACAACGCCGGGACAGGCAGGTTGTCTTGAAAAAAAGTTGTGCTGTCATGAGGACCAGACATTTCTATTGCACTCGACTCGTTTGAAAGAACGAGAGTAGGTTGGATGGGTAGGTCAGGTAAGGAGTTTTCCAGATCTCCGACATTAATGGAAAGAGTCGATGGAGGATAACGCGGTATTGGAGCATGAAGGGGTAAGTCCTGAGGTTGCTTAATTTGGCCACCGAAACTGTGCTCGCGAGCCTGCTGATTGTCAGGGTCCATCGAACCATTGAGGTAGTTGACACTGGCATGAATAGCAGTGAGGAAAGTTGTTTTAATCATAGGTGAGTCGATGCTTCTAGGGATATATAGGCAGTTAGGAAATTGGAGAAAGTGATTCATTTCTACAGTCAGAGGACGGCCCCGATAACCCTCAGTGTGCTCCTGTGCATGTAGAGATGTACTGAATGCTTGAGGTCGGTGGTGGATACTGCAGTCATCCAAAGTACACTCTGGCAGAAGGTGGGGACTGCATACATATTTCATATTTCTGTTGCTGGTCATCGGAATATTCTGAAGAGTTCGACACTCAGCTCTGTGGCCAAGAAAGTAAAGCACGACGACAAAGAAAAAGAAGAAGACAGCCGAGTCGCGTAGTCAAAATGAAAATCAGAAAGAAAACCTTTTTTAGGAAGCCTTCGAAGAGCGAGATTATTAAGATGCTTCGTAGCGGGAACGGAACAGTCAGATTGAGATTCAGAACAATGATTTGTTTGCTGTTATTTGCAAGGCGCTGAGAATTTTTCAGGTACATTGGGGGGAGTTGTCTGAGCATCTTCTTTGGTACTTGTCCCGGCAGCTGGACAATCTCTGGAACCCGACATTCAGGCCCATGGCCACTGGTGAAACTTCAATGCTGTTATCATTCTTCACATGATGTACAAACGATATTTAGTAACGTTCTGGTAGTCATCGTACGCGTTGCCACATCTCGACGCAGACAATTGAAAAATGCTCATTTTAGGGTCGCGGGCAATGCTTGCTCCAGTCTTGAGTTCTAAAATGACAACGTAGTCGACACTCGTACTTCGGAGATAGTATGAAGCTTACACTTACAATTCTCTGTAATTCTAGAAGCCTCGATTTTGCTTGTGAAACGTCGAATTGCATCCTCCCTACTTTGTTCTAAGTTGAATCTATCATCACATCTATGGACCACAAAAGATGAGGAAACACTGACTCTGGTTGTCCTCGGATGTTGACTCTTTAACGGGACCAATAGTTCAGGGGCAAGAGGCCAATACCCATAGCTAGAGATAAAATCGTGCGTCAGCGATGATTTTCTCCGTAGTGAGACTAGTTCGATTCGAGCCTGAGCATTTGTGTATGGATTTTCTCGACGTGCACTTCGAGAGAAGATATGTAGATCATCATTCTGCGGTTTTCGTTCATAGTTGAGCTAAAGTGGTTGTTGAGACAATATTCGACAAAACCACATGAAAAATACTTGCAGTTCCGTCAAATTAAATACCGATTTTTCAAAGAGATGGTTCCCGCCCTCGAGATTCCTACGAGCATATGGATGAGCAGTACTGCTCTCGGTTGTAGATGGAGGAACAGCTTTTGGCATATGAAGTAGCCTAAGTCGGAGTAGTAGGGAAGGGACGTGCGGATTTTTCCAGCACATGACTACAGGCGCTTACTACCTTCGTGGTAACGCTGGAATTGATAGCTGATATGATAAGATACGTATATCCGCTCGCTTCACTTACAGGGTCACCTTTCCCCTTCAAATCGACGCAAGCTATATTCTTAAACTTCGAAACACCCTCCGTGTGCATGAATATGTCGATCTCATCGCAAGTACTTTATCTCAATAGGTTTTTCTTGAATTGGAATGCACTAGGGCACGACAGGTCTAAATACATGTTGAAACATGAACCAGGCGTATTCCATCACTTCTTCTTCTTTTCCGTGTCCTTTACACTTTTGAGTTGGTCCCGAAGCAGTGTATCGGTTCCCCAATGGGCTTCATGAACCTTGAGCTCGGTAAAGATTTCCTCAATCTGGTCAACAATAAGCGAGACTTTAATAAAAAGAGAATGGGTTTACCATCATTCGAGCTTTCTCGTGGGCTTCCGGACTCTGATCACCAAGCGGTTTTTGGATGTCGAGATGCAACTTGACCGCCTCTCTTGCAATTTTCTATTATCCAACACAGTAACTAAAGGTATCAGATCAGATGAATGGTAAGGTGCACACCCTGTAAGCTTTCGTTGTTGAGACATCCCATCCAGCATTTCCTACCGTCATGTTGCTGTGAGGAGGAGGAATAATGATGGGAGTGATTGACACAGGATCCGGAGGCGTAGATGAAATTCTGCTTCGAAGAATCAGTCGAGGAGAACTATCCTTCCCCCG
Organism: Lentinula edodes; assembly: GCF_021015755.1. Taxonomy (NCBI): domain Eukaryota; kingdom Fungi; phylum Basidiomycota; class Agaricomycetes; order Agaricales; family Omphalotaceae; genus Lentinula; species Lentinula edodes. The sequence goes on from NW_025764355.1 coordinate 89,670, forward strand.
AGCCTGTTTGGCATGATCGTAAGGGTTGTGTCGAACTTTGGAAGGGAGATTTTCGTGTATAGAAAGTTTCTGACGACGTTCATTGTACGGGACAGAGGTGGTATAGAGAAGAATCACTCGAGGCAGGGGTGCACTCCTAGTTGAAGAAAATGCTGAGATTGAGCGAGCTTCAGGAACAGAGGACATTCAGTTACCTAGTTTATTTTCTGAACACTTTGATTAAATATTGTAGAAGAAATACGTGTAATGTGGAAAGAAGAATAAAACAAAACAGTGTCAATGCGTGAACTTGAAGGGCATTCGTATGACAAAAATCAATTGTTATACTATACAAGCAACCGATTCAACAGGGATTCTGATTATTACCTTAACTGACGCTCAAACACTGCAGTCTATAAACGACATGTTGGCAACTCTTTCCAATAATAAAGTGGAACTTACAGCTGATTGTAATTCCGCAAGTCTGGCTTTTGCATGTGAAATCTCGTACTGCAACTTCACAATTTTTTCCTGAACTGTATCCATCAGGATTTATGACAATTGAGCAGTATGGAACGTACCATGGTTATTGTTCGATGTTGTCCCTTCAATAGAGCTAAGCCATCGCGGGATACGGGCCAATTGTTAAGTCTGGATAGATTGAAAAATAAAGACTTCGGATGGTGGTCCAAATTCGAACCTGAGGCACTGAGCGTGTAGTTTTTCCACGTGGGCTTCAACGGACGTAGCGTAGATCGCCTCCCTATGTTTCTCGTTTGAGGTAGCTCTATGGTATTGTACTGATTGAGCACATGGAGAAATTTGAAAATGTTGAACGTACAATTCGACCGGATTGAAAAGCGATTCTGTGAGTGATTTAGTCCACATTTTGAGATTTTGATCTTCCTCCCAGGTGTTGACAGCGAGGGATAATGAATAGTCGGGCTTGTTGGCTCCATTATGATGGCGAGGTTCATCAGTCCCAGACCGGATAGCAGCCTCAGGCAGAATGAGAGATGGAGAAACATTAATATTGCCGCAGGACATAAGTGTCGATACTGATGAAACTAGAATTGAGGCTTGCTTCCAGATCCGGTCCAGAAAATACGAAGGAGCACGTGCGTTTTGAGTCGGAAAATCAAAAAGGCATTCCTGAACCAGTAGCAGCGTGAGTTGGAAACTCAAAGAGAACCTTCTGAAGAAGACAAAAAAAGCCTGAGTCGGAAAGCTAAACAGGAATAGTCTTGACAAATCTGAGAATCGAACATTTAGACCGTGAGTCAGAAACCCAAAGAAAGATACATGAAAGGGGAGACAAGATACGTTGTGTAATGTGTTGATAAGAACGATGAAAATGGCGATCTTCTGCCAAGTGTTTGGTCTTATTTCATTTCTTCCGCCAAATCTTACTTTCTGGGCTACTGCGTCAAACTGCTGTACTGGTTGCAACTCGATCGCGAAGTGCAAGAACGTCGGTCTATTTTGCCCGGTTGGTCTAATCGCACGCCTGTCTACTATGCGGGACTTGCTCCGTGTTGAATGATATCAATACTCGACATTTTCCTCCGCGGCCATTCACATGAAATTCCCACACCGTAGATGGCTCTTTCAGAAACAATTAAGAGATTTAGTGAGTTATTGTTGTTATTGTCATTCTGAAAGCGTCCCTGATTCGGATTTTCATGTTAAAAATGCGAAAATTGTCTTGCCTCGTTCCATCGACTCATGAAACTATTTCACAAAGTAAACAGCTTTCCTTCCCAAAGTACGCAACACAAGTACAAGCTACGTGCTTCCCTCTCTGGTCATAGAGGGGCGGTCGCCTGCTTGGCTGTTCATCCTTTGGGAACCTATGTATCCAGTGGGGGTAGGTTCTGATTGTTCTAATACGTGCCTCGCATTGCTAACTATCAAAAAGGAGATTATGGAACCTATATATGGCACCTTGGAACATCTCAATCAATCCGTGCACCCGCAGGACCCGGTGACAGAGGCGCAACTACAGCACTGGTCTGGATGACCAGGTCAAATGATTCAGATGACGGGCTTGCATTTGGCACTGAGAATGGGTATCTCTGTGTCTGGAAGCGGTCACAAACCGAAGAAGTACGTTTCTTGAAAAATGAAAGCTCATTGTTGACTGTGAAGTAGTGGAGAGAAGTTTTTTGTCGACGTCTCAATGGCGGCGAAGATGGCCAAGAAATCGTAGGAATCGCGTATGATGCTGGTTCTGCACAGCTCGCGGTGGTCCATCGGTCCCAAGTGGTCCACCGATTTCTGATGAATAGTTCCATGCATCCGAATTCTTTGAGTTCTAAAAGTATTCCAAACCACTGGCCGCAGTCGGTTGGGTTCGGACAAACTGGTGCCCGCGGACCCGAAATATGGTCAATTGGGAGAGAAGATGGAGTAATGTGAGTTCGTCATGAAATATATACATGTTCTTACGCTGCATTCACTTTGAAGCCATATTCTGAACGTTAATGGCACAATAATCCAAAGTTGGCCAACGGAAACCATAATGTGAGTCTACATCCAAAATTTTGTGAGTTTGTCGTTTATTGTACTCAGTGGACATGCGGTGATCAACATCAAAGAGGATGCATTGATCCTTGACGATGTCGCACAGGGTGTGGTACTATTCAAAATATCCGGATTGGAGAGGGTGAGAACTTTCGCAGTACCTTCCAGGGAGCGAAGGTCCAGAAACGTGGCATTTCATGACAGTGGCAACATTCTGATAAGCGGTAGTGATCATGGTGTTATATACCTCTTTGACCGGCGAACCGGTGACGTCGTTGACACCATTTACATGGGTGTCAAAGACTGGGTGCAGTCGGTTGTAGTAAGTATTTCAAGCCGACTCCTACATGTCATCTTCAACGTCGTTGTTCCAGACTACTGAGTTGGACAATATTCCAACAATCATCTTAGGCCAGTCCGGTGATAATACTGGGGAAGGGCAAATTCAAGTGTGGCAAAAACAAGGTACACCTGCCGTGGACGTCACAAGGAGATCATCGCTCTTAGAGCAGACGTCTTGGGTCCTTTGTGCCCTCCTCACAAGTTTGTTTGTTCTAGAACATATTTTGGTATGGTTTACTTTGAGTTTTGAAATATGATTGTTACAATAATTAGTCTTAACAGGACCTTCCAACGACGAATCTGAATCAATTTTTGGACTGGGTCATGATTTTATTGGAGAATTTTGGAGTCAATGCGATCCAGGAAAATGAGCTTGTCATAGAAGATTTGGATTATATATAGATAGCTTTGCTTAGCGGCTCGTAAACTAATTGTGCACGTAAGATGCACACCGTCGACAATCAGTGCTTGCAACAGACTATGGAAAGAACCTTACAGCCGACCACCGAGGGAAGAAATAAATAAAGCCCGATCATTGATCAACGTCAGCGGCTATCACCATCAAATGAAGTCGTCATGAAGCTATGAAAATTGAGTACCAATTTAGGTAAGAAACTAAACCTCGTGTCAAAAAGGGATCTCAAGAGTGATGATTGGTAAAATTGACGTTACTGTAGTAGCAGGGGCTGTTATCGATGGTGTAGCCAGTTAAGCCACGGAAATTTCCTGCGGCTGGCAGTTATCCATGTCATAGGGTTAGGAACAACCGATACATAAATTGTACATGTGGTAGGAGCAGATGGTACGAAACTGTTTGTGTAGTTATAACAAGAACGCTCAATGACAATTGGAAAACTGGAATATTTGATCGTGACTGCTTTGTTGAGAGTATAGGGACGATGAATATTGAGATATGGTCGTACGTACAATGTGCGCTTGACTCCCGTTCTCACCCCAGAACGGGGAGAAATTAGCACAAGGTGACTGATTGTTATTGAATTGTTGAGAGGTGTAAAGGAACGATGAATGTTCAGATGTGATCGTAGGAACAACGTCCATTAGACCTCCGTTCTCTCCAAAAATAGGGGAGAAATTAGCACTAGGTTCAATTTCGAATACCCGATCGTCACTGATTTGTTGAGAGGGATAAAGGCAGGTCGAATATTCAGATATGTTTGAATCATAAATATATGCATCCCGCGGACGACTGTTGAGCGCTTTCAATTTCCATGATTCGGAGCGGACGGTGTCGAGGTATTCTGTATAACTGCGATGTTCCCGGCCTTTGTAATTATATGACACCGGATCCACGTTAGCCAGTGAATAATCTTCAACATCGCTGGTGTCTGGTATCTGGTACGAGAACAAGAAACAATTAAAAAGCAGACAGCGCATTTCAAAATTCAACTAACCGCTCGCTCTGGGAGTCGTGCCGTGGAAAGAATCGTTGGAATCTGGAATGTGGTGGACATTATGTTCAGGTCCACAGGATTTTGGGAAAATCGCGTTTGTTGGGTGCAATCCTCGACCTCGACCTCGTCGTCGACTGCGTGAATGGGTGTAGATGGTTCCAAATTTTGTACAACAAGTTTCGAGTTAGACTGCCTGGGAATGGACGTAATGCATTCTGGTTTGCGCAATGAACACCTTTCCCAATGGTTTTAATGCAAATTAATCACCTTTAAAATGTTCAAGGCAGCTATCGCAGGCCGTTAATCCCCCATTTCGCCTTGTACACTGACGCTTCCTCACTCTGCAATGATCACAGGCATCTGAGTGGTAGTATGAGCTTTGAAAATAGGTAGAGTAATGTGGAATGTCGACCTGTTTTCGAACACTTTCTAACTGTCGCGGACCTCGCAAGAACGGGGGGGTTGTTGCGTGATTTGGACGAGCTCACGGTATCGAAGTGCTTAACGCTGCTGGTGTGTGGTATCTGGGACAGGCACAGGAAACAATCAGATAACAGTCCATTTCGCAAATCGACTAACCGCTATCAGGTCCATCATTCGTTTTGCGAGTTGTGTAGATGGAGAAAACGTAGGAATCTTGAGTTTGGTGGACATCGTATTCAAATTTGTGCGATCCTCAGGATTTTTGAGCAATGGCGTCTGTTGGGTGCGGTCCTCGGCCTCGGCCTCTTCGTCGACGGCGTGAGTGGGTGTAAGTGGTTCCAAATCTATTGCAACAAGCGAGTTACGCCGCCTGGTTTTGGAAGTAATGCATTCTAGATTGTACGATGAGCACCTTATGCCCATAATTCGAATTCAAACTAATGGTCTTTGAAGTATTGAAGGCACCTTTTACAGGCCGTTAAGCCACCATTTGGCCTTGCACACCGAGATTTTCGAACTTTGCAATGATCGCAGGCATTGGCTAAATGGGAATGTGAGCTCCTAAGATAGTAGAGTAATGTTAAACGAGTCTACCTGCTCTCGAAAATTTTTTAACTATCGGGGGAGCGCACGAGAACGAAAAACAGTTAGCCTATCGCATCATTAATTCATGGCCGTACCATACACACCGTATGTCGGGGTAAAATCGTAGAGCTCTATACGAAGCATGATATCCAGAGTTGATTCCATAGTTGTGGAAACAGGAAGAAGAGCCTTTCAACTGATTACATGGCTTATTAAAGTCTCTCATATGAGCGTGTGCACTTTCAGGAATGATTCTTCTCCTCGTCCTTGCTCCGACCAAGCTAGATCAGCCAAAATGGACTCATTGGTGAGCAATTCAATGATTATTTAGCATGCTCCACTGACCTTCCCATAATCACACTTGCCCACCCCCTTACTCCAACCTGCAGGTTGCCGGAAAACTCGATCTACTCTGAAATTTCTGTAATTGTCAAACCCAATTTAGGTGCGGACACTAGTTTATCGATGTCTGGACGCTTTTGAAAGATGATTATTTGTGTGCCCGAAGGCTTGTTTTTCTTCATTTCGGGCCTCTGAACGCCCGCAGCGATTCAGCTCTGGACTCGCAGGAGTTGCATCCCAAATCCTGATTAACCTACCTAGGCCCAACACTTGCGAGGAAGGCCCCCTGTAGAAGTACTCCATCGCTTAGACGAGGAACTGTTCTTACGAGGACGGGTTCTAATTCCTGTAAGTGTCTTTTCATCTATATCCATTGAGCGATTTCGTCCGAGTATTACATGAGTACATTCAAATCTTATTGAAGCGCTTGAGCTAAACTGTAGGCCCGCAGATCAACAACACCCTTCAAAAAATGGTTGTAGAAATTTTAAATGGGATATTCGAAGACAGAAATTAGACGATAGGAACGCCAGAAACATTGGCGGTGAGTATCTTGGCAAAAAGGCTCATGAATACTGATAGATATGGAATGAAGAATTCTAGTCGAGGGACATACCTGAGGCTCAGGAGCTAGAGTTCCCCAGTTTCGATATCGATACTATCGCCGCTACACTGTGAAATCGTAAGACAAGTTAGCGGAGTTCACGAGAATGGATAGAGAATCGAAGTTCAAAAGAATGAAAATTGAAGGACATACAAGAAGACTAGGCTGCGCAATGGTCCAAAACATTACTGTAGGTCCGCCGGAGCCGCCGCAGACACAGTCGACTGCTGGTTGACTACTATCGAGTGTTTATGTTGAAGCCAACGACGAACGTTGAGTGAGACGCGCCCGGGCCCCGGCGCGATATTGTCCCCTTAAAGGCTGTCACGTGTAATCCAAGTTTTCAAAATATATAAGTGGGCGCCTGTCAAAGATTGAATGAGATGCAATCAATCATCCATCACCTCCTCGGAAGGAAGGAAGGAAGGAAGGAAAGAACCGACACGGTCCCATATAACCTGCGGATAACCATTTTAGTAATTAATCTAATGTTCGTCCTTCCTTTCCGAATATTTACCTACGGCATGTTCATCTTCCGCGCCTGGATCCTGAAGCGCACCATGTTCAGATCTTCCAAGCCTGGATCCTGGAGCGCACCTTCTTTCCCCGTGTCCAAATTTAAACCTCGGAACTAATGTAATGGATTACCCTTTTTGCAAGCGGCAAAGCATCGATATGCATAAATCATGGTCAGGTTTGACGCTGTAGCTCACTCTGGTTTTCCACTTCTCGATGACGTTTGCTACGTCGCACTCGCCTTCAGAATGTGCGGCGTCTGTGCACTTGATACGTCCAAACGAGCATCTAGCAACCCTTATTCCACGTTCGCTCTGGAAACCCAACTCACTCTCTAATTCCTGTGACGCTTTTTCTTGCGAATCAATCTTTTTGTCTTTCGCAAACTTCACCTTTTCGTTCCCGGTGGACTTCTCTATGTTCAAACGCAGGCACCACTGTCGTAAATGTGGTGGTGTCTTTTGCCACAAATGTACCTCGCGCACTACACCTTTACTCGATACGCGTAACTTGCCTTTCCTCAGCCCCCCGAGGAATACCAGCATATACGACTTTGGGTCTGAGGGCGGAATTGTTGACTCCCTCGCACGAGTTTGCGATCATTGCTGGGACCAACTACATGACATTACGAAAAAGACTGAAACACCAGAACCAGAGTTGAAGCCCAGTGTGCTGTCTACGACACCTTGTCGTTCCTTTGTCATGTCATTTGCCACTTTGGAGAATTATACACAGTCTCCGACCCGCGTTGATACAAATTATATTCCCCTTGGTAAATTATCTGCGTACCCTTTGTGTCGCTCATCTGCACTCTGCAAAGCATCTGGAGGAGGCAGATGGGTCCCAAAACCCGATGAGGCCAGAGAAGAAACTCGTATCATCGAAACATCGTTTTCAGACTTAGATTTTCTCTCAGCTTCATCAAGTCCACCATCCCCCTTTGGCTCAGTGTTATCCCCTCCTCGAAATTCCCGCCCCCCCGTCTCAAAAGCCAACCGAGCTCCTACTCTTGGCATTGGTAAAGCCCTATGGGAAGTCGAGTGGGAGAGAAAGGTACGGAAGGTAAAGAGGGTACTTGAAAACCCTGTTGTGAGAGACGGTGAGTTTTGTTACAGGGTTTATCGTGGTGCGAGTTTGGATGATTATCGAGATGAGGACGTATATGATGAGTATGATTCAGCAAAGTTGGTTTCGTTGTCAACCTTCTGAGACTGCGTTCATTTCCCGCTCACCACTTACCATTTTTGACTTATATTGATTGCCCTTATTTTTGTGAATCATTGATTACCTTTCTGTGTGTCCTGTGTACCCCCGTACTCTAACGTAGTGCTTATGCTAAGGATATGCTGACATGCACTTGGAATGTAAGAAGGATTGAGAGTTGAAAAGGGGAAAGAGGCTATGAGTGTTCTGAGTGTGGTTCTAAATTTCCTGGAGCGCACAAGCGATCTCTTGCGGCTAGAACGAGGAAATTTTCGCTCAAAAGATCACCAGAAAGAACTGACATTATTTGGTGATCTAGTCACCACCGAATCGTTGAATGCGACATCCATGTCGACGACGACAGTCTGGAATTAATCGTGATCACCTTTGTACATTGGAGTAGAAAGATATAGTATATGTAAAGGAATGCACTGAGTTAGGTACAAAAGTTGGAACATAGAGGGTAATATCACTCCGGAGACGCGTAGGTTATCAGAATGACACAGTGTAGCATTTATTTTTGAAAAGGGTAATGGTTCTTGGAGCTCGAGAGCCCCGAGGACTATTCCCTTGAAACTTTGTCAAGATCGGTGCGATCCTACATAAGAAAAATGATAAGACGAATCGTTTCTTGAGAGAAAAAATACACCAACTGTTCAACAATATAATCTGCAAGACGGTAATCTCCCTGCCCACGCATATTGACAACAGAGTTGCCATATCTGGAGCCAGTACGCATCACGACCAGGTCCCCCTGGACACCGAGAACAGGATTCACAGGTAGACGCATCGATCGTTTAAAAAATACACGGAACGATGTTTTTGGTTTACCCGGGACTTTCAAATTGACAACGACATCATGGGTATGAGGTTGAAATCGGTGAGACTCGAAATGAAGGTCCACAAGAGGGTAGCGACCCTGTTCTGCATTAGAGTGGCAGGCCGCAGTGAGAACACAGAACGTTCGGGGGGTATGTGTCTGGCCAGAATAAAAGCGAGAACGAAGTTGTAGAGTTGTCTTCATCCTCTAGAAAATGGATCAGAATATTGGAGCACCACTAGTACTTAGAGAATATAACCGTACAGATGTCGATTCGACGTAGATCCTTTGATTGACCATGACTGAGAGTTTTGAGCAACTCAGACAAGTTGATCTCTTAAATTACCTGTACTAAACAAAGTGTAGTTGCCAATAAAACAATATCGTGGTTACTTATCGGAAATGTCTTTTGTAAGTTGAAGAATACAAACTGATTCTGATTCGGAAGTCTTTAGAACCGGCTGAGAGGCGTAGTACATTCGTGTTACCTTCCGTCCATCCCCGGCGGACTATTTGTCGCGCCTAGCCGTCGACACCAAAATCGCGAAGTGATAATCCACGCAACCGTTCAAAATTGTTCTTGTTCGCCTGACCCATTGATACGTCAAGCATGAGTGCATGTGTATGTTGAGTCGGACCATAAATTCCAATTCACTGGAGAATATTGATTAAGAATGATTCAGATGGTCCACCTCCACAGAGGCAACGCTCACACTCACAGGGTGGTTCCTGAACGTTGGAGAATTGTGGTTTTCGCGCTTATTGGCAGATCCGAAAACAAAAAAAAGTTGTCATTGAGAATTGAAAGAGCCGTGGAGCTTGAATGAAGACCATGGACAACAAAAAAGTTGTCGCGAAACTCAGTTTCCATCTATTGTAGCCAAGAAAGATCTAGAACGCGTAAGGGATACCAGGAATCACGTTAATGTTTGTAATCTACTGAGAATATTAATGCTCAACTCACACATGAATTGTACAGTAACCATTCGCTGCGATTTGACAAAAGCAAGAGAAAGAAGTGCGACTGAGAACGAACAAGAAGAAGTACGCCTGAAGATATGCAGTGAAGTCGGCGAGAGTAATGACCGTGAAGAGCTGTCGTCGCATCGCCAGAATTTAGAGAACAAAGGTCTCCCTTTATTGTTCCTTTCTTCATCTTCAGTATCAATCAATCTATTCTTATTCAGAAGTACGTCCTGACATTCCAAACGGTAGTCTACGCATGGAAGAAGGTGGCAACAATTCAATATGTACGGCTGACAAAAACACATTGTCCCAATAGGGCTATCGAACAAGTTCGTTGCTTTATCTATTGATCCTATGTGTCTGTGCCATGTTGATAGATCGCTAGACAGGAAGGTGCGATACCGTTTTGTGAATTTCATTGACGTCGAGTTTTTGTTAATTGACTTTCGATTAAAACTCTTTCTTTATCCAGCCTTGTTCCATTCTCAAGCGGCGACGAAAACGACGCGTCAGTTGGTTAGACTAGGAGCAGTGTATTCGAACTGCCAGCGAGTTTACGTCTCTGTTTCGACTCCAGAGGCAAAGACGCCTTCAATTCACAAATATTTTCACGATGAGGATTCGCGTCACTGCTGCTTTATCACGAAGCTGCGTGTACCGTACCTGAATTTGGTGCTGAATGGCCATGGGAAGCCCACCGTCATAGGCCTTGCGATCCAGCGTGGGAGGCGCAGGTATGTGTATTAATTGTCTATTACACACTGGTTAACGCATGATACGCATTCTACTGGTACCAAGGAAAACCTGTGCCTCGACGTATCAGCCCTATTGACTGAGCGAAAATTTCGTGATGACTATTCAAATTCTTTCATCGAGAGGAGCAGGACATGATGATGATAGCGATGAACTAGTATGTGGATTGAATGTACCTTTGTTCGTACCGTGACTGATATACCTTACCAAATACCAATCTCCAAGCAAACATCCAAGCTCCTTGGGTGCGCCCATTGTCAAGGAAATCAAACTGCACGTTGTACTTCGTATTCTTCTTCACATGACGCTTGAGTAGATTACTCAGGACATTATCCTGACAACTATCAAACATTTATTGAACATCTATCATTCAAAGCGCAGCCCTTGTTCTCTTATCGCAACATGCGTGAGGCTTGAAGAACGATTGGATTAATATTTTGTCTTCCTGCGGGGATTCAATTCCCATGCGATTTCTTATTGTAACTTTCCTGGTAATTGTTGTTCTTTTCATTAACATCGCAGCGAGAACAAAGATATATCTCTTTCCTATCTTGATAGATGTCATAACATGTATCAACGACTGCCTTCAAAACCTGGAGCTCAGAACCCGAAACCTCTGACCTTAGATCAATAACTTAGGTCCAAAGTTTGAACGTCAAGCACCTAGTCGGTATGGCGCCACGGTATGTGTGTGCGGGTTTCATTGCAGGAGACTAAACATCCTTACCTTGCATCTAGACATATCATATTTCCAAATTCATTCTCGGATGATGTGAAGCCTCATCCTCTCTTCATACCTCCGGATGAGAATGCGTTTGGAAAAATAACTCATGGAATTAATATTGAGAACGTCCTCCGGATCGAATCACCCGACACACAACTTAGTCAATCAATCCAATCAAGCGAAGATACCTTGGAGCTGTCGAAGTTAGACCGTCAAGGTGCCAATATCAAGGACGAGTTAATCGGAGATGAAGGCAACAAGCTGCAACGATCGACGTCGACCTCCTTTGGCAAGTGCCTTTCCACCTTTTACTCACCTGCATGATAACCAGACACTCACTAGGGCCTGAGAGTCCCATTCCGATAGGGACTCAAGTTAGCAAAGCTGTAAACCCAGATGAGGATATTTTCAAGTGGTTCAACAATCGCGAACGCCGATTTCACGATTACGACAAATGTGGCATGGTAATAGAATACTCAAACCTGAGACTGAGGTCACACCAAGCTTATGCAAGGCTGTGGATGGCGGATCGGGAAAGTAATGGCCGAAACGGTGGAATCGTGGCAGATGAAATGGGGTGCGTCTGTACAATTTTGATCCATTCAGCCATTGCTCATTACATGCAATGCTTAGTCTCGGAAAGACCATACAGACTCTTGTCCGAATCTATGATGATAAATTAAGAGCGCTTGCCGCAGGTGAAAAGCTAAGCCCGACCCTGTAAGTCGATTGAAACATTCTGAGGATTGTTATCTACTAACGACTGCCTGTTAGTATCGTTGGGCCGAAATCTATCCTTATTCAGTGGGATGAGGAAATCCAACGCTTCTTTCTACCTGATAAGAAACCCAGTTGCATCATCTATCATGGTCCCAATCGGGATGTCAAGTATAGTAAGTCCTAGTATATGACTCCTTCGACAAGTGATAACGGTCGGTTGAATAATCTAGCTCTGACAATCTTGAAGGAAACAGACATAGTACTCACCACGTATGGGACCCTGAGTAATGACTACCAACATATCGAAGGTAGTGAACATACTTCAAGTACTTTGACATCCGGACTGATGGTGAACATTAGACGGTAACTTGCCAGCGATATCTCATGGTCTATTCAGAATAACTTGGCGTCGTCTTGTACTAGGTACTACTTTTCACTCCTTTTAGTTCTGAGTGTGACTTTTTGTATAGATGAGGCACATGAGATCCGAAATGTTAGTACGAAGAAAGCTCAGGCTGCCTTTGCTGTGAATGCGGAGCACAGATGGTGCTTGACCGGAACACCGGTGTAAGTATCTTTCGATATAGTATGCTTTATGTGAACAGCGCTCAGAATTTGTCTTATAGGCAAAACAGAATATCTGATCTCTTTTCCTTGTTCCATTTCCTTCGCGTTAAGAATTTCTCCAATGCCCAATGGTTCAGGAGCAATATAGAGTACCCAGTCACGAAAAATGATAAGAAGGACGTAGCACAAGCTAACAGACTTCTGAAGGTTTGTTTTGTGTGTTTTTGGTATCTCGTGTGATTGAACGACTCCTTAGCTTGCACTCAGTCACATCATGTTACGACGACTTAAGACCGACTACGTCAACGGTCTTCCCATCCTCGTACTTCCAGAGCTCAAGATCCAAGTTCGGCACTGCGATCTTTCAACACCGGAACGAGAATTTTATGACGCTCTGAAAGCACGAATGCAAGATGTTCTAGGAGAAGTATCCAAACGTTCGGAACGGGGCAACTTGCGCCTTCACAGCACTGCTTGGGTTCTTGTTCTACGTCTACAGCAAGGTAAGCTACAATTTGTATTCACTTTTTGCCGTCAGTTCTCACATTAAGACCTCGAGCTTGTGCACATCCCGCTCTATTAGCAGATCAAATGAAAGTGAAGTATGAAGATGGTTCGGAGAATGACAACAAATGCCCTTTGTGCAGTGTACGGCTTGGTGGTTCAATCGGGAATGAGTCTGCTTCACATAGGGAGGCCTGTGTGCGCTTCATCGAAACAGCGAAACGGTTTGGGAAAAACGAACCTTCGAGCAAGATCACAACCGCGCTTAATATCTTGCGTGAAATCAAAGCTCGACCTGGAAATGAGAAGACGATCATCTTTTCTCCGTTCACCTCGGTGCTCAATCTCATCGAGCCTTTCCTGAAAAAACAGGATATACGTTTCTCCCGACGTAAGTAATGATGTTCTTGCGAATGGACCTGTTTGAGTCGTATCATTCTAGTGGATGGAATGATGGACATGAAAAAGCGCAACAAGAAACTGAATGCCCTTCAAACCGACCCCGATGTTACTGTCGTATTGATTTCATTGATGGCGGGAGGGACTGGTATGGACAAGTTTTACATATAACAGCGTATCTCAAATAATCTGACACACAGGACTCAATATTACAACTTGCAACAACATTGTTCTATTTGATCTATGGTGGAACCCTGCTGTTGAGGAGCAGGCATTTGCTCGTGCGCATCGCATAGGACAAAGCAAGACTGTCAATGTTTACAAGCTTATCACACAAGACACTGTGGAAATGCGGATCATGGAAGTGAGCCTGTTTCTCCGCCGTGCCCTGTAAACGAGATGAATATCATCTGAGTAGCTCCAGGACAAGAAAAGGAAGCTTGCCCTCAACGCATTGGTTTGGGACGACCATGAGAACATCAAAGAACTCTCGAATGACGAGATCTCTCAATTGTTGGGTTGACTGAAGTAGGTGGGGCGAAATGATGAAGGGATCGGAATAGCACATGTACATGTAGCGAATCCCCCAAGTCTATCCTTTGAATGCCGATATGTTTTCTTTGTTTGAACTACCGTCCTGATAAGTCAACTAAGTGGGGGGCCGTCAATTGAACCCCTGACAGGATAGGAAAGGAAAGGAAAAACCGACACGGTCCCATTGAAGGACAGCGGGCGATAATATTCTAGGTTTTCACGTCCTCGATAGTAGGTGGGTTTTGAGTAGGAGGCTGGAGGTAGTGATAACTGCTCTGAGAACAGGAACGTAATGTGGTGGGTGATATGAATCAGGGAAAATGACTGTCGACGTCGTATTTGACGTTCAGCCCTAGTTCTCATAGAAAATGGCAAGTAACTTAGAGAGTACTGTATCGGGATGGTCTCATATGAACCTCTTTGTTGATTGTACTAGAAAGAACACGTCCATGCGTTGCAATAATGTATATTAGAAACAATCGTTAAATGGTATTCCAAAGAAACGAGACGATGTGGTCTAATATCTAACATAAAAGCCCGAAAGCCAGATTACAAATGAAAATGCATTCCAATTGAAGCACGCGAGAGCAACCATATAATTCACCCAATGGTCCCATGAACTTGTTGTAAGGAGGGCCTGCAAATGGATGAGGTGCGATCGGAGGTAAACTCAAGGAAGAGCCAGAAGGCGGGTGTACCTGAAAGCAAGTTTCTGCGCCTGAGTGGGACAAGGATATCGATGTAGCCAAGGTGAGTGAGGGACCAACGCATACGCCGAGGCGCAGAGAAGGAGCTAATCGCACCCGCAACATCAGGAGATGGTGGCCTGGACGTAGACACAGCAGAAGAGTAATTATTATCACCTGAGTCAAAACCATCGCGCGGACGGAGATGGAGGTAGGTTGGTGTTACGCGGTACATGGAATGGCAAGTCAATAGGTGATATGTATCTTGGAGACCTTGATACAACACTTCCGGCAGCGGGTTCTTCATCTGTTGGCGTGATGAGAGGTAGAGTAATAGGCCTAGCTATAGGTTCAGCGGTTCGGAGAGGGGATGAAACGATGGGATCACCTCGCGCTGTGAGCGCGTCTCCGACCCCCGACATCACGTAGTATACTACCTCGTTTACTGCCATACGCCGGGGTGGGGGTAAAGTTTCCACGTTCCGGGAAAATTCCCTTGACATGCACACTACAATGTCCATCTGCACCAATAGGGATATCGGTTTCCGGTGAACCCATCCTTCATTTTCCGTCCCTTCCGTAGAAAACAGTGCCTGAGCGTGGGCGATACCCGACATCCAACACATCGCCTTCCCTGAGTGGAGACCCAAAAACCTGAGGGGCGAATGGATAGTTGTGAGGCTTGTCATCGTATGTGATAGAGTAACGATTAAATCCGGCTAGACGACGATAAGGTTTAGTTATCAATCTAATAGCAAATTGGTTTACTCTGGAAGATCAAACATCTTGACCTCCCAGTAGTAGGCCTTCGTTGAGCTTCGGTATCTCAACGTTATGAAAGTTGAGATTGCAAGCGAGTAACTTGTAGGAAGAAATTTGCGTTCTATTTCATCGTGCTACAAATCACCCAGATTTAGCGGGGACTTTGAGACCAGCGCCCCCTTGAATTTTGTATTGCGTCAACGGAGGGACGACAACAAGAGAGAGCTTGCGACTGGCTACGTCAAGGAACGCCACCTCGTCCGCAAGTTTGGTATTCTGAGGACACGGAACACGGAAAACGACCTCATCGTTCAGTCTCTTGGCGGTGATGAGGGAACTTGCATGTAAGATCACCGAAGGACTAGGTGACTCGAAATATCCTGGTACGGAGTAAGAGATTGTGGCAAAGTGAGGTCGCGAGATGATTCAGATGCATGAACATATTCATCATTTGTGCGTTCTTCAACGAAGACTTTAGTATAAGCAGGAACTGAAGTTGTCCCACGGTTTCAGTACGGTGTGCATAGAGGGTCAAAATACTTGCCATATGCCTCTTATCCGGCAAACACCAAGGATGTAGCAGCTGCCTTGTATTCGTGTGTACAAACTGCATCGTCAGATTCCTCGTCCTGACTGGGTTCCTCGAGCAGAGACGCGAATCATTGAAAATGCTCTCAAATTTTAAGTGACCGCGAGTAAAATTCCTACAAATTGCCTACTCATGAGTTTTGCCTTGTGTTCCCGATTTGAGACCTCGTAGAGATTTCGAGCCGGTGTGCCAGACGATATTCGCCGAAGCACTTGCGCAATGCGGCTCAGCCTCCTGAGATACAAAGTTAGGCACATTCCCATAGCTAGCTTAAATAGCTACGCACATCCATGATATCGTCAAAAGAAACGCAGTACCATTCACTTTGATTTCGTGCATCCAAACCTGTCAAATACGTCCAAACGGCACGACAAAACACCAGTATGACTCAGCTACGTGCGGTCCACAAATGTCGCCGCAGTCTGTAGTACTTGAATGGCCCCTTCGACGCACGGGGATGCGGTATGAACTAGTGATACCTCGGATAGGATAGGACAGAAATTGGTCGATTCTGTTGGCGAGGAGTTGAATCTTGGAATAGTACAATCAAGTATTATAAATTGTGATCACTATGAATACTACAAACAAAAATTTGTGAAAGGAACAAACAAGAATCGCCAAACATGCGGCTCACTAGTCCCCCTCTCAGCAATCACATATTCGAGCCTCTGAACATAGCTAATCGCTTTCTTCGACGAACACAACAGCCCTTACGATTATGGAGTCTGCCTCCAACTGCCGGGAATCCAACTACGATAGAATTAATGCCAGTGCCTACCTGCATAACAATTAGCGAGCATATTATTCTGGTGTCGCTCTCGGAATCCTTACATTGGTTCCCGAAAATTGAAGGACATCATCCACAAAACGAGAAATTCGTGGTGTATGAAGTGTTGGGATGTCAGCGGTCACCGACATATTCAGGTGTAGCTCGGGATCAAAACAGGTCAGGTCTCTGGAATAATCACCTCTCTACTCATTAACATATTTGACTGAACATCATAGCAGTAATTTCGAGGAGCCTCTGTCGATTTGTTGGCTGAATATTCAGTATCGGTCCACGGCCATGTCACCACTTGCGGATCTTCGATTCATCTATGTCGTCCTTTATAATTTGAAAACCCGGCTCATCTCTTGTCGCTCGAGCGAACCAAAATCAGCCTACACTTGCAAACCGCGATAGTCCTCTACATAATGTCGGAGATGGTAGACGTTAGTGCAGTGCATGCCACCGTGGCGCATAATCATCTCTCTAGTCCACTTCTTGAAGGCTTGACAGATTAATATCGACGAGGGCCAGTGAGCCATGTTTCATTCCTATGGGATAATAGAACCAATAGGCCGCTCGTGATTATCCACTTGATCTGCACCATTCCTCCGCTGCATCCTTGCTGTGAAAACATGAAGTCCCACATGTGCCCGAGCCGACTGAGACGAAATGGTACATCGTCGAGCGTTGGGCATGGACATTTCCTATCCTAGTCGCTGGAAGCAATCGAAGTAGACGAAGTTTCGTTTGGAATTCGGACGATGACTTGGCCGTGAATTCGTTACCCGAAAAGACTTTCCGGCGACGTGAAATGGAGGTTGAGACTTGGACCACAGAACGGGTGGTTCACGAGAAATAGACGCGTGGATTGTTTTTCTAAGACGAAAAAAGCGAGGTTTTCCGTGTTGTTTCTCTTTCTCTTGTGCGATGGATATAGATTGAGGAAAACAAGGGTGACAAGTGTCTGTATGTGCAGCCATCGACAAGCTAGCGAAGATCCAGACGAATCGCGTCAAAGGATACTGGTCGAACTCGAACTTGGATTGAGCACGTTGTCATTTCTCGCTGGAAATCTACTTGCGCTAGATTTGAGAGATTGTAGTCCATGTCAATACTGAGTAATCTCTCTTCTTGCAGTACTCGCCGTAGTCGGGAAAAGATGAGTTTCTTATTTCAATGTCTAACCAAATTCACTCACCTGCTCTATCAGTCCACTATTAGACGGCTCATCCAGGTGACCTTCCTCTGCGGTTCTAAAACTCAGTAATGTCGACACGTTTCCTCGAACTCGGACAAGATCATCGTATCAGTGCTCAAGACTAGTTGATCAATATCCGGTATGTCATATTCTCTGTAATCTCGTGAATTTGTGTGAATTTTTTCTATTCAGTGGTGATATTGCCGGACTGCTATTCGGACATATTCGACTACTCCTTGATTATTGAAATTCTCACCCTTCTCTATGTGGACATGTCCCATAGATTCTCCTGCAGATTTGGGTTTGACTGCTGCCGGAAAAACAAATATGGGAGACGGTGGGTTAACTGTACTAGAATTATCAGGTTCTTCTTGACTTGCCAAGTAGGGTACCGTGTCCGAGTAGGCGCTGAACTATTTAAATTTCTTCGTGCTTCTCTTCTTCCTCATCCACAATTTTTTCCTCGAAACCAATGTTCGTTTGCTGCGATTGCCTTCAGTCCTTCAATGGACCAGAAAAATCTCTTACAACCATACGCCGAGCCAGGAAGAAGGCACTTCAGTACACCACCAATAGGCGATGCCATGAGCATTGCACACAAGTACGTTTGTTTCTTTTTCACTTTTTCACCAAGAATGCTGAACGTCGTTACCATCCAAACACGATATATAAGGCTAATACGGTGAGAACAACGAGAACCTGGATCTACCTCTTACTAACGACGCCTCATGATCAAGCCTACAGTGGTACGGTCTCTAATGCGCCTTCATCGTGACTAGGGCTTCATCATATTTTGTAGCATCGAACTAGCACTCGCCGCATGGTTAGTTTTCTATTCGTGCCATATATGTGTTGCCTCGAACGTTGACGAGCTTTCTGCCAAAGAAATGTGAGGGTCCTTTTCTAGAAAGTGGTATGTATCAATCTTCATTCATGGCTCGTGCAAAGTCGTTTTTAAAGCACTCTCTGGACAGAAAGAATGCGTATAACCTGAAAGATTTCGGCAGGTCCCTCTGGATCCCACAGTACAACCCCTTCTATGACTACCGCTTGAATAGTACGAATATCGACTGTGTATGTTCATCTGCCGCTACTCATTGTCCATTCAATTGACTCTCCGGTAGTGTCGCACGGCGCTCCTACAAAGTCCTGAAACCGCTTCATCTCTGCTGCACTTCTTGATCTTTCCGTACCTTACTGCTTACTGCTCCTTGCTTTGCTGTTATGAATGACCTATAATTTACCTAAATCTATCTGCTTGTACATAGTCTGTAAATATACTAAACCAGTACGTACCATCATCATATATACATCGTATAGTTCAAACAAAATTGTATGTCTGATTTCCATCGATAACAATCGAAGTGGTGAAAGACTAAAGTTTATCAAAACCCAGTTTAAGGTTTTGATTCATCCTGAATCCTCAGAAGACGTACCTGGATATTCTACGCAAATATATGGAACGGTAGCGACCACCAAACCTCCAGACTCCGCGTATTCGTTTCGTGAATTTTCACTTGTCTTACGACTGAACATTTCTGCGCTCAACTTGTGAGAATAAGCGCTCAAAGGAATTCTCGTGGTAACACGGGCGCTCATATCTATCTATCGATGCGAACTGGATGGGCACCGCGCACTCTACTTCCTCTTCTTGGGAGAACGACCTCACCTCTTCTCCTTACGAGCCACAGCGGGGTCTTATCTTATTGGTTATGTGCGCAACTTGCGTACGTCACCATTCTTCATTTCACTGACCTCTGTTGCAGTTCCAACAGTGTCGACGAGTTTCGAAGCTGATTCATTATGAAACCCCATCGATGGTCCTCCGTGTCCTGATTTCGGTTTCTCCATTCTCGGTGGCCCACCTCGGCTACCTTGGTCCTCCTACAGCTTTCAGTAATCGGTTAATGACCGTACCTGCTCTTCCATGACATATATTTCCTATCCGAAATCTACATCGTACTTTTCGGACGCAATCCAACCAACGTGGCTATCTGTAAAGGGTTTGCTATTCATAATGCCGCATTCGCTGGATATACCATCTTACCGTCTCTTGCTTGCAACTCGTATGCTTCCTAGCGCTCCCCTTTCAGTTTCGTGGCACATTCCTCGCAAACTGCGTGCTACAGTTCCATTAAATCCAAGAAGTGTTCTTCGCGATTTAGGCGGCGCCCTCGTTGGAAGCCTCCTCCTCGGAACATGCTTGGTGGTTATTATCATCGTCAGTTTCTTCGAAGTTGACGTCTGGAAAATCAGTTTACCGTTTGCGGTGGCGAAGCTCATATTTGACTTTGCCTGGGAGCATTACTTCACATCACGGTCATTCGGATTTCAAGGAAGAGACATCCGCTGACGACGACGACGATCCCATGTATTCGCAAATCCAGCGAGCGATGATGTCGCCGACGGAAAAGGGTCCGCACCGAAAGGAAACATTTAACTCCAATGCACGCTTCCTTACAAATGCTACACCTTCAGCGCAAGTTGTGGACAGAGACTGGCCGGTTTCCTCGACCCAAATCATCTAAACTCAGCCAATCCGTCGAATTTTTCCCAAACACCCGCCGTCGTCTCCAAATCACACATGACATGCCTACTTTCCCACCTCTTTTCACTGCCCTACCGCGACTGCCGTTCGCTTCAGTGCCGTTTGCATTTTCGCAATTCATCCTCATTGAAGCGCTGCAGCATCAAGTTGTCAAACGGCGAAGTTTAAGTTTCTTCATCTATCACGCCGATGTAGGGTGTGTCAAAGAAGTCAGATCTAGAGCTTTGTAGATGCCGGAAAGAGGGACCAGAAGGAGGAAATGTAGAAGAGCGGAGACTCTCGAACTCATCAGAGTTACCTTGTGTGCAGCTCTGACAATCCCAAAGTATGCACGGCTAACTTGGAGGAACTACATACAAGGATTGTAACAACAGAGCACATATGTAATAACGGTCTTCACCGCAAACTTAGTACATACTTAGATCTTGCACGATGCGTCTCTGTATTTCGCGTCTGCTTTTTTGTCTCTGTATTTCGTGTCTGCGTCTGCGTCTCTGTATTTCGCGTCTGCGTCTGCGTCTCTGTATTTCGCGTCTGCGTCTCTTTAATGACTCGGGGGCGCATTATCAATTGAGTTGATATCTGAAAATTCTTTTGTATGTTCACTCGTCCTGAATGACCTGAAGAGTGCTCAAATTTCATTCAAATTTCCTGCCGCATAGATATCCTTTGATCCATTTTGTTTCTCAAGGGCACTGTGATGCTTCCTTTCATATCTATGGAATCAACCTGGGAAAATTGTCAATACGCTTGTGAAATCTTCACTTTAGAAACATAAAAATTCAGAATATAATTGGTCCAACCTGAATGGATTGATGATATGAATATATTCGTCTATTGTATACATAATTCAGAATTCACTCGATTCAACCGAGTTTTCCACCCTGCTATCAGTCCAATTGAGAAGATATCATTCTAGTGACAATTCCGTCGAGCGGAATTTTTTCTACTTTCGGTGTGTTTGGAGGACGACTGCGCCGTAGTGATCACAGTATCAAGAATGAAGCCAGTCCATGACCAGACAGTCGGCCCGGGCACATTCAAATTAACCTAGGGTTTGCTCTAGATCTTCTCTTCCTAGTCCTCTCCTCTCAACAGAAATGCCTAAACGTATTGCGACCCCGCCCAGCGACATTAATACCCGCTACTTCACTATCTCGTTCCCCTACCCGCTGAACGCCAATTGGGAACTCAAGGCCGACCAGATAACGTTTTCGCGCTGGATCGCTTGCTGCATCAAGAAAGAATTTCTTATAGCAATCATGTACAAACCAACAGTGCGTAGAGCTGCCTGATGCATGGTATCGGTAACGTGTTGCTCCGATTCCTCTCACTTCATCTTTCAGGCCCGTGGGATGGTTATCATCGAGGTTGATAGAGCTTTTCCAGACGACGAGCATCGGACCTTGCTCGGCGAACACCGATGGTACTTGCTCTGTTTACATTTTGAAAATCTCAAAAAGGTCTCTCACCTACGAAATCGCTGCAGGTCTGAATTTCTGAAACGACCGAGTGAAGAGGAACGACGTTGCTGCTCGAAAGTTTTCTATTCAGTTTACAACGATCACCGCGGTGCTCAAAAGGATGGTGCATACTCCGTTTCCGTTCCGTGACTCTTCGTGTGAGATTTTTAAAGCATGTCAAGGTTGGAAAACAATCAATGTCCTGGAAAAATGGTTCGATCCGGCGCAGTGGTCCCCTAACAATCCGTGCGTGGCTTTAGTTGTCTTCTCTTCCAGTCCGAGATATGTATAACATCTGCATATAGGATCATCAAATCCCCCTATCCCTCGACGCATTGGTGTGCTTCGCCCGCGGAAGACAGAACGAACAAGAAAATGTGTCGGCCTTTACCAGTGGCAATGTTTCCTCCTCCTCCGAAGCCTGTTCGACCTGGTATGGGTTTTCTAATTCATTCACTCTTTCTACTCATCTCTCTGCAGTCGTAGGCTCCAGTGATTGGGTACAAAGCAACACCGCGCCTGATCCCAAATCACCAGAATATCAGCGCGTGATTTGGGGGAATAACGACATCAGCGCAGCGATGAAGTTAAACAAAAGTTCCAATGGTACATCTGTTTCTATTATTCTTCTTCCGTTGTCTCTATCTGAACTGAGATGATTACCACCCCAGTGATTAAACCAACTGTCCGCTTGAACACACCGTCAGCTGTCAAAATTGCATCGAAAGCCTGGGGAAGTCAGGGGAAAACCGTAGCAACACCACCTTCTACAACTCATGGTCCAACTCCAGCTTCTGTACCAGTCAAACCACCTCAAGGCGCCTGGGGTTCTCGGAGGCCTGCTGTCACTACTCCTGTCTCTACGAAAGCTTGGGGATTGCCAAAATCATTCGCCGTCTCCCCTTCTTCGACTTCTTCTGCTCCTTTGTCTGCTCCTCCTGCAATCTCAACAGCTGTTCCTTCTGTGCCGCCTGGTCTCATTCGTGATTCAGCCTCTGGCTCCTCTTCTGGTTCTTCGAGCTTTGACTGGGCTTCCGAGGTCGAGGCCGAATTACCTATTCATTTTAATCCAAACCTTAACAACCTTGCCGGTAACACTGATACACTTGATATTTCCAACACCATGGCGAAGGTCCTTGGATTTGATGAAGATGAAGATATTGACCCAGAGGATCAAATAGCTTCCACTTTTGTCGACGTGGACGTACCGCCCGGCCTTGGCTTGCCTACGCCTGCTGTCCAGTACGACACTACGCAAGAAACTGTTAAGCAGAACTTGTGGGAGGACGTTTCTCCGGTAGAGGAGTCAAAAGAAGATGAATGTCCTGTGCATGGTGTCCTCTGCTCAAAGGGAATTTGTCAAGTAGCGAAGAAGAAGAAGAGACAACAGGCAAACGAGCAGAAAAACAAGGATGGTAGGACTGGGAGTAGTCGGAATCGTGGCCGTGGTCGTGGGTGGAGGCGTAACGGTGGCGAGAGAAACTCTCGTAGTAACGAGGGAGATCATGATGATAACAACAATAACGGTATGTGTTGTTCACAAACAAAGGAACGGCCTACTGAACTGATGATGATCCAGATAACGGGGAGGCCAGCAACAACAACCGCGACGAGGATGGTAACATTCGCAATCCTAATAGTTCTTCGAACTCGAGCGCCTCTTGGAGTCGTTCTGTATCTCGAGCGGACAGCGTGAAGGCCGAATCTCAGGTTTTCGATCATAATGACCTCAAGAATCCTTTTGCAGACTTTTGATCGAGTTCGTGCTTCCAAGGTCCATGGCGTTCTTCCATTCCTTTCATTCCCATATTGGCTCATTTGCCTGATGTTTGCCTTCTTCTATGTGTCGTCCACATGCAATTTTCACAACAGCTACTGTGCACATACAATTTTAGCGGACATGCGCACATTCAGTGTATAAATTGCCCACATTGCTTTCGTTGTCTATGTTGTATGTAACACTACCGTGTAATTAAATCAATATCACCCGTATTACAGTAACCTTGAATCTGAGTTTGAGTCTACGATACTCTCTTTGAACGTACATAGTCATACCGTTGTCGCTATGTCGTTCATCATTGTCTCCTTAAGTCGACTTGTGTTACTCCTTCGGACTCGTAGTTGACGACCCCGTATAAGTACTCTCAGTTAACACTGACTTGAATGGCTCACAAAGCTGTTGCTAGTGCCTGTGAGTTGCCGATTCATTACAAAAAATCAGAATGCTGTAGAAGTGATGACGGTCAGGCTGCAAGTTGGCGCTTCGAATGCTCAAAAAGGCGCTGTCGTACAGCTTATTCGCTCCCGGACTCAGACAGAGTCAATGTCTAGTATCCTTGAAATTCCCGAATGGTTTGGTGAGCTCCAGCCTTCGGCGCCTGGAGTTACTATAAAGACATCGAGAATATGCATAATCTACCTGCAACCCTGCAACCTCACTTATGAACATGTCTCCTTCCACTTATTCATACAGCTCACCATCCTCAAATGAATCATCTTGCAGTAAATCTCATTCTTGAATAGACCCAAACCCATTGTGCTCAATATTCATTGAAGATCCTTCTCCTTCTACCTCACCAGAACCCTCTGAATCGCGCCGCGCCTTAGAGCCTCGGATACTGCTTGAAGGTTTGTGACCACTGATTTATGCCAAGGTCCGTTTTGACTGAACGGTTATATAAACAGACCCCGTCCGAATCACTCTGAATGAGCGAGATGTCATTGAGTGGATGCGAGCTCATCGTACGTCGCTTCGTTTGTTTCACCGAAAGGTACCTATAACCATCACAATTCTCTAGCAAAAGAATCTTTTGTCGTTGATAATGACTGCAGAATTTCTGCGTTAACTGAAAGGAGTGCAACTTTGCGCAATTTGTCGCCGTTTTCAGGACAGAGACTCCTCGAAGATCTCAAAGAGGAATATGAACGTGTGGATTTGACCAACGAGCCAGCACCTGCTGAAGAAAGTGAGTTCAAAATGATTTTCGGATAACTCCCCAAGGGAAAATTATTGAGATGGGAACCTCGAAGGAAAACATTCAATTCGGCGTGGCAAGGGTATTTACCCTGGAGCATTTAGTGCGGTAGCGGGACACCAAAGAATTGTCCACAGACGCAGTAAGTCACCACGTTCGTAGGACATTACAACTCGTTGTGAACCTCTTGCACGCAGAAGGCGATCGAAAGCATGTACAAACTCATGCCGATCTTAGAGATAGTAGGCTTCGACGAGGTAATTTTAGCAGCGTCATGCGGGTATCGCGTTCGAGTCAACGATTTTTCTTTCCAACTTAAACAGGTGCTGTGGTCGCCGGATCTCAAGTCCAATCTTCACAACCTTCAATGTCCGTTGCAGGCGCTAGTGTTCTACTTGGTGCCTCCAACTTTGTCATCAGAGGAGGATCCATTGCACCAGGAGCGTTTTCGGCCATCGCTGGCAATCAAGAAATATGGTATGTATGTGCTTTTTGGAAGTGGACAATGCCAAGATAGGGTTCATACCCTGAATTTACAGGGTGGACTAATCGGCGGAAAAATCGTTGTTGCATTGAGCTCAATGATCAGATTCAATGTTTGTCTTCGAATACCAAGTCGCAGTTTGACTCAGTAACAAGTTTTTGGATGTTGGTGGGCAAGTACTCTTGTGGTAGAGATACGAAGGACGATTAATTGATTGTTCGCATCATTCAAACTATGTTTTTATCTTAGTCGAATCTGGTCGATCAGTTACAAAGAGTGGTGCAAACTTCAGATTGCGAAGTATACATAGTATCGATTGAAAGAGAAAATTACGGCCGATATCAAAATACAACAAGTTCGAACCTCAGCGTGATAAGAAAGCTCGTGTATTCTCTACCTATCAAAATACAATAAGTTCGAACTAAAGGTATGGTGAGCAACGAAAGTATCGAACAAAATAAATATAATAACTCACCCTCAGCGTGATAAGAAAGCTGAGGGCGTTCAACGATAATTTCTGTATATCCATCTATCTATCTAAATGAAATGATAAGCAAGATCTACTTGCCGTTTCGTCAAGGGATAAAACGGTTATCGGAAACACAACGATAACAAATTTGAAACAATATACGTATTCGAGAGATTCGTACCCTTCCGGGACTCGTAATAACTGCTTTGGCCGACGGGGTATTCGTCCAATAGCCGACATACATTATAGTCCCGGGGGAGCCAGAACACAATGATTTGTCCAACAACAGCTATCATAGAACAGTGGTTGCCATTTTGTTTACTCATGCTAGTACCTTATTAGGTAGGGGATTTCGGTACTAGTTTGCAATGAATAATTATTTGAGTCATGTACGAGCGGCTAGTGGCGTTGGAGAAACTGATAATATTGTCACGTAGACCACTAGTAGTAGATACATCGATACAAATACACGAGAGAAGGATAAGAATATAGGTCTCTGGCATTCAGTGTTCATATTGTCCGTCATAGTCATCAAGTCATGGAACAACACAAAACACAATCATGCACAATTTCCCTGGTACTTTCCATGGATATTCGAAGTCGTTGAGCCTTGGAAGGTCGCAGTGCTTGATATATCCGCCTCCGACAAAGAATTAAACGGAAGAAACCCTACAGTAGCGTCATCCCCTAGTCAGCATTTCTAATCATGCCAATTAGAAGAGAAAACCGACATTTGTAATGCTCCTCGCTCTTCTCGCCCTTTGCCGTATGCTCGGTCTTATCTGTCACAGCTGAGCCATAATCAAAACCGACGAATCCTCGGGCATAGAGCACTACCTCGCCGATTGCCTGAATTGTACACAATTTCATCGTTTGCTATCAACAATGAAGCAAATATTCCGCAAATAAGAACGCATAGAACGAACAAAAGTGAGAGGGGCGAGGGTCGACGTACGCTAGCATTACATGACTCGCCCTCAGGGGAGGACATTGTAAGAGTCATTGTAGTCGTGCTGGTGTATGTTGTTGTAAAACTGTATGTTCGTGAACAGAAATTGAGGTCCTGTCGGTTCATTATACTTATATGGAATACTTGATCGTTGCTTGCCTTGTGGTTTGGGTGTTAGTAATACCCACATTTACGGTCGTCGCATCCATGATATCGGTAATTGCTGGAAAGCTGACAGAGGTCATAAACGAGGAGGACAAGCTAATGGAGGCGGCCGCTGTGATAAGATCGCTGGACATTGGACACAAATACTCTATAAAGATAAAGACACATACAGCTGATAGTAAATTGCCCTGATGTCGTAGTACCTTGAGCTATCCCAAGAGCGCTAGTGCTGAAGAATTTGGGATAAACAAAAGGGTAGCATTCAGCTTCTACATGGAGCGACAAGAGCAGCAGATAGTTCACACCCAGTCGTCCCAGTGAGCTCACCTCCTGTAGTGGCATTTGTTACATGGCATTCGGGTTTCCCTGTAAAGAGAAGGCAGCGGTCGTAACAGTAAATTTGTTGTTTATTTGCGAACTGAGACATTACACACCAGTGAATTTGACCGTGGTCGGCTTGACGCAAACTTCAGCAGGGTATTGTGGCTCCTGCCGGAAATAGGGTCAAAATTCACCGAAAAAGTGCGATGAAATAGATGCGGACCTTTGGATCGTTTAATTTGACACTGAAATGTTTGCCCCACCTGTTCGTCGCCGTTGCCTTAAGTTTGCTAGCGCCGGGGACTGCAGTGGTGGAAAGATGATAAGCGAAGAAACCGAGACATCGATTCAGATTTCAAACGATAGTAAATGGGCACAGTCACCATTACATACGTTTCTCAAAGTCATCCTTCGTAAGGTTCCGACACGAAGGCGCTTCTACCTTTCGAGACGAGATGAACCGACGTTCAAGTTCTACGGCAATACTCTGAGACGTTTCGTTCGAGACTTTTTGAGAAGGCAAGATCGCAATTGGACCTGTGGGGAGAGCCGAGACGGTCGAGTCGTTGGAAAAGAGAATGAATAAACCGATGAACTAGAATTCAAGATCAGCATGGTCATCGTCAGTGTGGTATTCAGTGCGATAACAAATATATGAACACACTGTGATAGTGGTCCAAACCAATGAGACCATAGCTCTCCAATTGTTCTCGTATGTGTACAGGAATTATGAAAAATATTGCTCTACCTGAGAGACTTTTAACGTGAACGGAAATAGAATGGGAATTTCTACCAGAGAGATTCGCGGAGAGGTGGAGGGAAACTCGTTCTGCGTTAGACATATTAAAATAGTATCAACTTGCGGTGCAAAGAACCATCCCGTATGGTGCATATGGTGCGCTATCGGAGGAACATGATGCAATTGGTTCAGTCCACCGTGCTCCGTCGGACACTGCCCAAGATGATAACCTGCTGATAAGCCTGATGAACCCAGGATGAACCCCATATAGTAGGGTATTGGTTTCTCGCTGCTGATTGCTGCACAATGTACATTATGTATGCCTGCTTCTGAGCTGGGATCGACGAAGACCGACCTGAAAAAGAGCTTATCAGCATCTTAGGATGTATTTTGGGAGCCTGTATGTAAACACGTTCCCGCTTTCAAACAATCCAGTTCAACAACGTTTCATCCATCCTGGATCCATCATCCGGTATCATACTCGGCACCACCTCCCATTCACTGCCCCGTTAGTACGCGAATGACTAAAACAGTTGCTAAAGCCCCAAAGTGATCGTCGAGAGGTGGGGAAATGGCAAGGTTGACGAAGAATTTGAGCAGAGAATTCAACGATACGGAAAATACATCACTTCAGGTTACTTCAGAGTATTTTAGACCTACCTCAAGATAAGAGATTTGGCAGTGCTAACCTAGATACTTACCATGATATGAGAGCTACACTTCTGAGATCAACTCACCAATTCTGCAGCATTGAAAAACAGCGGGGGAAAATTTCCGAGCTGTTATCGTAGCCTTCAATACACATGTACCCTTCCCTCTGCGGACTGAGCTCGCTATTGTTCATGTACTGTAACCGGCTGTTCCGATGCGGGACCCCGTCTCTAGGGACGGAGCCGAGTATCAATCTATCTATCACATGGCATTTCCGGCCCGTCCAGATAGATTCTGTTCTCTTATACAGTCCCGCAACCTACTAGGACTTGCATTGCCGAACTTGATTCAGTCTCTACGAAGAAGGTAGCTACATATGCGATGGAGCCATATAGTGCCTGTAATCATGGCAACTTTTCCTAACTTTTCGCCACACCTACACTAGACACAGAATTGATTTGTCGGAAACCTTGTCATCCAGCTTCATCCAGTGAGCATGATCGATTGATCTCTAGTCCTTTCTCCTTGATATTATCCTCTTTGACAGTCATTTATTTGTCTTTCCGGGGAAAACACCGCAATTTGTTCTTCCTTTTGCTCAGAAGTTGGTGCGTCTATCTCCAACAACTGCTTCGACGCGTTTCGTCTTTCGGAGTGATGAATTAATAGACTTAGACGACATTTTAGGACTCACTAAAGCTCACGTCAGACATAGCCCGTCAGGTTCTGAACTCCCGAATATGATTCACGACTCGTTGCTGTTGCTTGTGCTCATAGTCAAAATGAGTTTACAAGTAGTATAAAATCAGGTTAAAATCGGCAAAATCGATTCAAATTAGTTCCACAGCTATTCTGGTATGAGTTCGAACCCTCGCTCACCTTCCTATGGTCATGACGGCCGACCAGGCCAGGGACGGAGTCAATCCAATAACAGTGACTTACCTATTTCACGACGTAGTAAGTACCTTAACTTCTTACGTTTAGCATGGACTACAAGTCGGGTCTACAGGTGCTATTTTACATGAAGAAAATGTACTTTCAAGAAGGACGCTGGATCCTCACAGGAATCCTACTGTGGGTTTTGGATCTCATGATTTCCATATCGACGGTACAATTCGTCCCGGAGCATTCAGTGTCGTCGCCGGAGCCCAAATTATTCGAACGTCTTCTTCCTCCGCAAGCCCATATGTCCATTCACCCTTCCACTGTGATTCATCTTGAACTACAGTCCTCATTCACTTCATTGACTGTCCATTCCTCTAGCTCATCAAACCCCATCACTGGCAGCTCACCAGACTCATCTTACTCATGGAGTATCACATCCAGCTCCCAGCGTCTTGTCTGGTTTTCGTCGTCGAGATAGCAGAGATTCACTTGCACACCCTCCTGGTGTAATATTCGGCGAAGGCTCCTTTAGTGCTGTCTCCGGACGCAGTGAGATCACTACGAGGAAAGGCGACGTTCGCATCGAGGGCTGTGAGTTCTTTCTATCCACTTATTTGGTCACTAGTTTTACCTGACAACTCTATACAGTGAGCGCAGCACACGTCCTCCGCGATCAATCCCAAATACCGCCTGCCAATAGTCGCACTGATAGAGGCACCCCATTCCACACTCCTGGGAGCCATAGTGCTATTGCTGGACACCAATTCGGACCGGCACCCAATGTTTTGATGGGTGCTCGAGACTTTCGCTCCCAAGGTGGCGACTTCAGATCGGGGTCATTCAGTGCCGTTGCTGGTAATCGAATAGTGATCTTGAAGGAGCAGCGTCCTTTCGCACAAGATGACTACATGGATTACGGAGAACGCAGAAGAAACAATCGCTCGTCACACTCACCAGAAAGCTATGGCGCTAGACGCCGCTAGTAATATATCAGTATGAGGAATGCAGGTTTCATTCATCAGAACAGACGCTGCTGCCAGTGGTAGTATGATTCCTCCTCCTATTTGATTCCTGTGCTGTTAAATCTCACTACATTCAATGTAATGCTGTTGAAACTGTTCATTTGTTAGGCTGCGAATGATGTATGGGATGCTTGAATATGACCTGTCCGCAAAGCTGTTCTAGCACTGTCCTTCTCGAAAAATAACTTACTCCCTTTTCTTTCTGTTCATTGTAATCTTTTGGTGGTACCGAGTAACACGGGTGGTACAGGTATTCAATGACTTTGCGCGTTATTGCTGAATGATCAAGTCGAAGCTGTTGAAGGCGCTGAACGTATGTACATGGTACTAAGGTCTATGTGAACGGTATGATTGTCTTGACCTCGTTTGTATCTCTGCTTATCTCTGCTTGTTCTTTGTAGTACCTCCCTATAATTCGCGAAGTATGAATGACGACAATAATCCTGAAGTTATTCTGGATATTGAAGGACCGGCAGCGACACTGGAAGCAGAAGATGGGGATGTACCACTGAAAGGTGAGGACTTTAAAATATAATGGCTGTGACTTCACACACATCTCCTCAACAGACAACGGGGCCCTCATCGTCAACCGACGGAGAGATGCTTACATTGGACCTTCTGTTCATGGTCCCAATAATTCTCATCCTAATGTGCTTTTCGGGGCAGGGAAATTTGTATTGACGAGGGGGCATTCAGTGCGGTTGGGGGACGGCAGACAATTCGTCTCCGCAGAGCACAACCTACACAGAGCCAACGGACTGATCATCCAAGTAAGCCTCAGGCGTTTCTTGAGGATTCACGAGCTTTCCGTTCTTAATTAAGATGAAGATGTCACCAGTTCTGTTCAAGAGAATTACGATCCTACTGTTCTCTCTCAATTTGATGGTGTTATACCTGAAGCAATCTATGGGTCTGCATCCTTTAGTGCGGTAGGGGGTATCCAGGACATTCGAAACAAAAATATCAGCCTGAAAGTCACGAGTGAGGGAATGATATGATTCTATCTTAATCCACTGATTTCCCATTCCTCATTATTAGAATGTACTCAGATGGATGTACTGCCAAATCTTAATGGTGGCAGTTTCCCTAAGCCCACTGCAAATCGTTTTGATGATGGGCAGCATTCTGCCGTTGCGGGAAAACCACTTATCATGCAAGATCCAAGTGTTTTGCCTCAGTTTCGTCATTTTGAAGGTAACAATTTGAATATCCAACAGGGAAAGGGAGCCTTCAGTGCCGTATCCCAAAATCAGACTATTGAATATCATGGAGATCGAGAAAGTTGATTTTTTAGTGAAGGGTATTTAGTGTAGCCTGGACTTCTGTGCCGAAGGGGTGATGCTTTCAGTCCTATGTACAGTGTATTGGGATGTCGAATCTATGGGCTCAAAAGTCAATACATCAAAGCTCTCGACCTTGATATTGAATGCTTTGTGTTTTATCTTGTCTAGGCAATCAATTTCATGGACTGAGAGGCACAGTAAAGCTTCATGAGAGCCAGATAGGTTCAGGGGTCTTCAATCTGGTATCTGGGAACGTCACCGGTGAAGAGAGAACAGGAAGCCTGCAAGGCCCTACACCTTGGCTGGTATTTACAAAATGCATGTACGGTGTACACTACTAGGCCCCCAGAATCTCCTGCAGAACCTCACCCGAAATAGCGTCATTTTGGGCCCGATTTTGACGATTTCCTGGTCCTAAAATAGCGTCATTTTCAGTCAAAATCCTTAGTCCTTGTCCGTTTATAGCGTCATATGAGTCGGCAGGAGTCGGCGCACCAGCACGAAACCAAAAAAATTTTAAGCACCGGAAAAAAATGGAAAAAGAACACCAACATTTGAATTTCGAAGAAAATTTTGGAAAATTTTTCGATTTCACGTGACGATCCTGGTCCGAAATAGCGTCAATCATGGCAAAATCATAGCGTCAATTAGGGCGTCAGGCCGGGTGGGGTTCTGCAGGAGATTCTGGGGGCCTACACTACTTCACTTCACCCAAGCACGACCACGTGACCTAAGTGGTGTAATGTTGAATGTGGCGGTGTTTACAGCCGGCTCTTGTTCTCTTTCCTCAACGCGGACGGATAGCTGAAATCACTTGCCAGCGAATTTACTTGCAGTGAGAGGCTGGGGTAGGAGGACTGCTGTGAACAAGGTCTGTAGCATCCTGTTTCGTCTGAACTTCTAAGACATTGCAAGATGTGTGCTTACCGCGCTCTGTTTAGAGATCCAGCAAGTGACAGAAATAGATTCAATTAACGTGCTTACGAGGCCTACCACACCACACACATCTCCAAAAATATTCACAAACTCTCAATTTGTCCAGCAATTTTCAGAATTTTCAACGACTTTTCGATTTATCTTTAACGACTGCTATCGATTTTACAGCAATATTTTTTTCCATCAAATTAACGAAATATATACGACAGAATGCGGAATACATTACCGTCACTGTCACGTCCAACAGATGCCCCATCTCATCCATCTGACGTTCCGTCCATCCGCCTGGTCGCTGCTACACCATCCGCATCTGGCTTTTCGTCAGAGGCCAGTACATCCTTGGAATTTTCTTGGACAGCAGTGCCTTCTGTGCCTTCGCCGTTGGCTCCGAAAACAGACGCTGAGCCCCGCAAGCGACTGGTGCCAAAAAAGTCCAAACTGGGTTTACTCGGCGGGAGTAGCAAAGATAGACAGAAGGACCGTGGTAAGGACCTTTCTGACGTTGTACGACGCGTCGGTGGAGGTTCAACTTCGCGACGAGCCGGCGGGTTTGAGATATACGTTGACCCGACGGACCCTGAGATTGGCGAAATTGTCATGGTCAAGAAGAAAAAATCACGAGCTGGCTTAGATGGGCTTAGATGGGGGTCTGGAGGAGGTGCTTTAGGGGAAGTTACGAATGTACCATCGGTACCGCAACCGATGACGGCAGTCACGAAGATCAAGGCAGAAGAGAAGGAAAAGTGGTGGACCCTGGGAAGGGGTAGGAAGGATTCGAAAGAGAAGGAGAAGGAGAAAGCCAGAGAAAAATCTGAAACTCGACCCCAACCACCTCGCTCGAAAAGTAGGTTATCCTGACTCTGCCTTGATACGCATACTTACTCGTACTCCCGTTAGCCCCTGAACCCTTCAAGTTCATCCCCGAAACCCAATCCCGAGCTCGTTTTAATTCCCTTGATTCCGGCATGTTGCTCTCCTCCATTGCAAGTCCTCCTCTAAATAGTGCAGACTACAACTCGAGGAATACGTCGACTTTTTTATTATCGGATCGGCAGAGAACGACTCATCCTCTGAATGAAGAGCGTCAGGCCCCAGGGACTTACTCTCGCTCTGCCACCCCTACGTTCGGAGGTCTTCTTGCGCCCCCGACGCAATTCGATGGCCTCGACCCCTCTCAAGGAAATCCAAATCAAAACTCAATCGCATTGCGCGCGATGCGCTCAATAGCTCGAATCGGAAGTTGGGCGCAACTCAAGAATGGGACTGGGCCGGGTGACGAAACATTCCCAAAGGAGTTGGAGAAGAAAGGGAAGCCGAAGTCCAAAGAAAAGGAGGAAACCAAGAAGAAATCAAAGAAAGACAAGAGCGAGAAGGAGGACAGGAACAAAACACAGCGTATCCGTAATTCGACGAGTAGCTTCGAGGCAGGTGCACTCACCACCAGTCCCGAAGTGAAAGCATTGCTTGGCAAAAAGAAGCGTAGTATCTTAGGACTGGGCTTGCCCTCGACAATGAGACTTCCTGCAGTACGGAGCGGCTCCACCACGTCATCCATTGGTGCTACTGGCGGATCCGACAATAACCGTCTTTCTGTCGACTCTGCGGTCGCCATTGCTGCTCGTATGAGGTCTGGATCGACTATGTCAACGGGCTCATCTCTACGTCCCATGTCGACGACATCCTCCACGTCGTGCATCTCCTCAGGTAGTTCGGCTGCTAGTGTACGCTGGGATGAGGCTGGATTGGAAACCGTCAAGGAGTTGCGGCGGAAGGAAAAGGAGACTAAACGACGAAGTATTGAAGATGCAGAAGCTGATGCGAAGAGGAAAAAGGCCAATCACGAGAGCAGACGTCATTCGGAAGGAAGAAGAAGAACTCCTATTACCGATGTTTTCCCTGATGCTCAGGAAGATTTTCCAGGGCCTGCTGCATTCGTCAGGACGGTTTCTGACGGTGCACCCTTACTAACGCTGGAGGAGGCTACTTCAGACGGACATGAGCGCATGAGCGAAGACGAATTGTCAACTCCTATGAAATGTGCGCGTCCCCGGCCTCTTTCTGAGCAGCTAATGGGAAGAAAACGACCACAAGGAATTCACGAGGAGGATGGTGAAGGTACAAATTCTCTCTGTATGTTTTTGTGACCCTTACTCAAAGTTCTTTAGGTGTCATTTCTATACTATCTGCCGCTACTAATGATCTTGCTCAATTGATCAACCACTTGGATTTGGAGGCAACACCTGGTGCTACACCTGGTAAATCTCCAGATGCTTCGCCTTGGAGGCGTACTGCCGGTTTCCAGTCGTCTGATACTAATCAGGATAGCCCTACTAAGAAGACCTTACGTGGGACTATGACTTCTATCAGTTCCCTAAGACCTTACGCTCAATATCGCGAATTGACTACTGCCAAGCCAGCAAATTCGCAAGACCTTCTCGATCAGCAGATTGCTCCTTGGCCGGTATTGAACTCGTATCTTCCTCAGAACGAGGTTCCAGCGAAAGAAGCTTCCTCTGTCACAACTTCTAAGGTCCGTGGGATGCACAAGCGAACAATGTCCCCTTCGGGATACCTCCCTGAAGCATCTCCCCCACCTCCCTTACGTCCCCTACGCCCTGCAAAGTCACGTAACGTCGTCGCTTCATTCAACTTACTGCCATTAGGACCGCCTCCCTCGATAGATCTCCCAGTACAGCCACTATCACCGGTCAATGCAGGACGTGCTCCGTCTTCACTAACCTTTGGGTCTAGGTCCTCATCTCGAGGCGGCGAATCTTCGATTAGCTCGTTGAATGATATCCATTCTCGAAATCCTGTCTTCAAACCTACTCATGGACACAATAGGAACCGTTCCTCATTGTTGTCTTCTCAACCTGGCGGTGGCAGTCAGGGTAGCATTCCAGAGGAAAACTTCACTACGAGTCGTCCTCTCTCTGTTGAAGCTCGAAGGCAGCTTGGTATGAAAGGCACAATGGGGGGATCAGATGTCTCTGCATACGCGGTAGACGATTTGGACACTTCCGATCCGGATTCAGACATCCCTGACGAACTTCAGGTTATCCTTGCCAACCAATCTCCCAGGACATCTGTGCATTCCATTGAGGACCATACATCCTTCCGTTCACTGGACTCACCGGACGCTCCTCAAGATGTTTCTAGCCTTGTGGATCCCGAATCTGAATTCGAAAGTACAGGTGGACGGGAGGTGGTTGACTTGCCAGTATTCCATCTCATTGATGTAGATGATAATCATGCAGATCTTGACGACATGCTGGATGTAGATGAAGACGACACGAAGAAATCGTTCGATTTCACCGGAGAACTAGAGAAATTGAATGAATCCGGTGGTTCCGACAGGGCCAGTTTCGTAGAACAACTCGAGAAGGCTTTCAAAACTCCAGCTAAAATTGATCTCCGTTACGACTTCGGCGGGCAGGGCGGTCTGCTCCAAGTTGATGTTCCTCCTCTCCCGGTCCTTCCTTCAATGATCGCAATGGACAGCTCAAAGAGTGTGGAATTAACCAACAGCTCTATTTCTTCGCAAGAAGCACATTATGGTGGAAGTACTCAGGCTACGTCATCGTCGTTGGAAATTTTCCCCATCTCTCGTTTGCTTGACGCTAAGGAACCCACTTTACTTCCCGGCTCCGACAGTATCAGCAGTACGGACTCCCGAGATCTTCCTGATACATTCGCTCCCAAGGTACTGGAATCCTCCGTTTCCTCTGCCTCTCGTCCTTCGGATGGTGAATTGAACAAATCGTTCAAATTTGGAGGATTTACAAAATCCTTGTCGCAGGAGGTCGAATTGGAGAAGCCCATCTCATTCTCCGACATCATCCCATCCCCCTCTCGCGTCCGAGCATTGTCTAACGCTTCTTCATATGTGGACGATTCGGTTATTAATTCAATAATTGCGAAGGCCTCCGAAGTGCCAGCTGCGCGACAGCTTAATGATAGCACAGGCAAACGAAATGCAAGAGACAATTCGATCAATGCAATCACTCGCAATATTACCTATCGACACTCCCGACACGACTCCACCAACAGCTTCAATGGGTTTGACTCTTTCGAAGAGGTCAGACGCGGCTTCGAGTTCCATGATTATCGTCCGTCTTTTTATCCTCCACCAGTGTCGAATTCGACTGGGTCTCGCAGAAACAATCACAGTAAACAGGAATCAATGATGAGCTTTGCATCAATATCTTCTTACGGTCATGTCGTCAATGCTGGCGTTCCGGATCCATTTGATTATGGTCTGCCAAGTTTGCGAGAACGGCCCTCTTCGGAAGAGATGACTTCAACATCTTTTTCAATGAGCATAGATGATACGTTCTCATTCTTGAAGCATGCTCCCCCAAGGAAGCGTGTTGAAAGTGATGCGTCCAGCTTTTACTTCAACGCATCTGGCCCCTCTAGCAGAGGGCATTGTCGTCGAGAATCCAACATGTCCGTTGTTTCTCAAGGTCCGCCCATCAGCTTGTACAACCGAAGCTTTGGTCACCGTCGTAACGATTCTTCGACGAGTGTCAGCTCAATGGCGCATTCATATGTAATTCATGGCGCAAACGGTGGACGTGCAGCATGGGCACATCACAGACAGGATGCTTCAATTGACTCTGTGGATAGTCAGTTCTCTGCTAGGCAACTTGGTCGTCCAGGGATTGGAGACAAGATGTTTGACACTGCTGCCAACTTTGGGGCACCTTTAACCTCAATCTCAGCCTCACCTCCAGGAAGCAGCTATTCACAATCTTGCTCATCCTTCGATTCAATTATGGACGATGAACCCCGATCATCAGTGGATGATTCTTTGTTTGATAAGACTGGACACAGGACGAGCCTCTGCTCAGAGTCGGTCTTTGGGTATGATGGTTCTTCTCGCTATGCTCAAGGGCACCTGCTTCCTCAAAACGCATTCCGACCTGTGTCTTATTTGAGTATCAACAGTATCCATAGTCCTTCTAAAGATGATGACACCATGATCAGTGTAAGAGTATCTTTTATTTGTTTATCAAGATTGACTGACATGTTGCAGATGATTGGAGGTGGCCACGTTCGTCGTCGCTCTGTTGGTTCCGTCATCGAAGCTTCACCAATTGTTCGTGCAGTGGGTCATTTGGGGAAGCGGAAACATGTGGCATTTGGATCTGTCAAGGATGGCAATGACAAAGGACATGTTAGGATTATCGAGAAGGCTTCCATCGACTCTACTTCTTCGTCTAAATTTGGGGGTGAGAGAATGATACGAGCCACAAAAGGTCTCTTGGAGAGGCAGAGTTTGGAAGAAAGCTGTTTAATTGCAGAAGGCGAAGATTTGTCGGCTTCTTGTGAGTTCTCTACTTAACGTTTCAAACATTGTACCGATGAATTTTGCAGACTCGGTCCCGGTATTCACGCGGCCCAGTCCTACCACTCGATCTCGTTCCAGTACCTGTACATCATCAAGTTCCGGCGTCGACACACCCCCACTTTCAGCTTCGGATGGTTCCTCGATATCGGGCGGCTCACAATCAAGCATCGACCTGGCACAAATCAACCGGATTTTGGCCAATGCTACTCATCCGATATCCAATATTGCATTGCAAAGAGATAGGGCTCGAGCCCGTGGAGAAGGTCATCGTCGTCGGATTTCTCAAGCAAGAATGTCACGATCCTCTGTCTACGAGACGATCGAGGAGGAAATATACAGTCCTGGTGATACACCGCTTTCTCAATCAACGGCTTCTAAAAAAAGCAGCCCTACCGCCATTCAGCCTGTGTTTATAGTTGACCCTGCTGATAATGCATCCATACATTCCATAGACTCCTGGGACGAAGAACGTGGTATCGTTGCTTTAAGGCGCTATCATGAGCTACGTAGCGAAGCCGAATATACTGTCAGCGAGAGTCGGCGACTTTGGGTGGACACCCCCTTCTCGATCTACGCTTTGCAAAGTAAGGCTTCCATTTACTGTTGATTCGCTCGATCTGACACAAGGTGAAGACTTTGACCCACCTCGGCATCCTTCTGGCATGCAGGCACTTTTGGCTAGTTCAGTCGAAAGCTACGGACCTCTCCCAATGGACCTGCGCGTCAGACGAAAACGAACATCATCCAGACCGTCGCCTTATCCTCAGGGGAGATCCGTGCGCGTTTCTCTCTCGCCGGATTATCCCCGCCCGGTTTTTTTCAAGGAAACCTCGCCTCAGATTTACAATGCTACCCACAACCCGCCGTTGAAGGAAGTTACAGTCCACCCCAATATTGTGTTGAACTCTCCGGATGCCGTTCCTCTTGTTAGCAAAAAAGTCTTCCACCGCGAAACAAACTCTCGGGAACAGATCATGCAGAGGCAAGAGAATGTGAGGCCTCGGGTCCCTTCGACGACTAGGCGTACGGCGCTTGGGTGGTCCAAACGCTCCGCAAAGGTGTCTTCCGAGTTGAAAGAAAATAATAGCGCTCTTGGTCAAGGGATTGGTATGACGTAAGTCTTTCGCTTGTGCTTTGCTTCTACCTTTTTCACTCTTCCACCTAGCCCCGGTAACAATTCACTTCGTCTAAGTCGTCCCCGTCCCCGTGGTCGACCGACACCTGCCAGACCTGCAGTTCGGGTCTAAACCGTTCCCATTACCCACCAACATTTTGAATGTCTCGACGTGACTCCTCTGCAAGCAAGAGACTTCGTCAGCCTGTATGCCTCTACTGATTATGCCCCAATTCCTACATTCACGTCTCATCCTAACGCAATTTTTCTACGAAAACTTCACATTTCTTCTTTCATGTTTGTCACGATTTTTTTACTTCTTATAACTCACGATTGCTGTTCTTTGCTTTCACGTTTTCTGTTGCTCTTCGCTTTGCTTGTACTACGACCCTTTCACGTTCATGTCCCCAACGTCCATGAGCATCATGAGATTGTTTTTGTCCTGCTTCTGCGATGTCCCAAACTTACAAGATTCAACCTGCTGCGGCCTATCTTGATGATTTGATGACTTCACCCGTAGACTACACTTTGGCTTCGAAAATTACGATTCTTTTGTCCGGCCTACTTGTTTATCTTCCTCTTTTTGCCTTTTTTCACTTGCTACCAAGATTGTTTGTCCAGCTCGGGTCCTTGCTCCTTCTGCATTGGCCGGGGATCGGAATGCTTTTGCGCTCTGCTTGTGTTGTACAAATTAAAAAAGACGAAGATTAAGAAGTATGCCCCTCCCCTCCCCTTAGGTATCATTATAAAATAACGTAGCGATTGTGTATCTAGCTATTCCTGGAACGAATCAAAGATACCGTCTTTTCGCTTCAATAACTGGCTTCTTTTCGTGGATTTACATACTTGAGCGTTCACTAATAAATTCTGGCGTTTTTAGACTGACTACCCTTTGATTTCCTTCGATTTCAACCTAAGGTTGCAGTAGCTTGCGTACAATAGCTGTTAGAACACCTGATATGAACTCATCCGTAGACATTGTGATTACGACAGTGGCTCTGATTTTTTGGAGAGAATACATAATGCCTCACTCACTGGCATAATAGTGCCAGGGTGCAATTCATGTAATGTGCTTTCGAGGACGTCTGATCTTTCCGAGTCTACAGCTGTCTGTGTACTGTAATCTATCTATACAATGGCTACTTTCGAGAAACGTTGTATATAAGTACGAGGCAAAATAAGTATAAGCAGCTCACAGCTGCAGGTCACCATCCGACGTTCACTGAGTTCGGGTAGCATGAAGTACCGTTAGGCTTTCATCTCGAAGCGGTTGGGTTTTCGCAATCCTCAGGATGACCGAATTTCACCTGGAGATACATTCGAATCCATGATAGGAGCCAGTGTCGCTCGACAAGTGGTTTCAAACCTACTATATGCGACTCCTGATCTACATTACGGGTGCTTTTCGGTACGGTGTGGTTCCATTCATAGTTATGAACTACTCACGCGAGTCTTTGTCCACTGTTCTCTGGCACCCAAGGGGAAGGCTGCCAAGCCTCGACCACTTCTCACTTTCATAAGGCTCCGCTCAATTGGTCAGGGTAGTTGTAGGTTCCTTTCCGAGAGACTCGTCATTAGTCATTGAAGTCGGAACAGCAGCTGCCAGTGTGGTAGTGAGACGTAGCGTAGGGCTCTTGTTTGGCCAGTGTTATGCCGATATGGGATTGTGAATTTGGTTCAATGGATTTGATCAGTCTATCGATCCGATATCCATTGAGATTCTGAAGGTGAGGGAGGTGGTGGGTGCCTGGAAGTTGGGAGATGGCATAGTCCATATCAGACAGCATGCATGGCAAGGTTGTCATTCTCCCAAAGGGCCAGAGTGAGAAGGAGGGGAACATATCTAAGGTATCGGAGAGCAAGAGATGCAAGATGAGTGCGGATCGGTATGATTCCTGTTTCAGTTTATAGCGGCGTGATGACAAAATTACTTGAGAGGCCCAGCATATGGCGAAGAAAGCGTATCTGTACCCCTTCCAGAATCCGGATAAGACCAGGATTGGCGTCGAGTATAATCTCACATCCGTTGGTGAGATGACAATCCACTAGGGCAGTATAAAGTTGCTTGGTAATACTGAATCTTGTCGGGAGGGAGGGTATGGATACGGAGGATTTGAAGGATGATAGAAGTGATTGACTTGGAGTGAAGAAAGGAGAAATTAAGCTTGGGTACGTCGATCTTGATTTACAACGATAGAAAAACTTGAGGAATAATATATAATACCTCAATGTGCTGGAAGAACATGTCTTCACCTCTCTCTCGCGACAGCAGCTCCTACACCTGGTTCGCGAGAGTATTGACCAACCATGTGTTGACATAGCACGATATAAACCAACAATACCAGCTTCTATCAACGACGTTACGATGACCGTACGAAAGCGAATTCCTGGATTAGGTGATTTTGAAATCTCACCACTTCCACCGCCGCCGCCAATGAGCTGGGGAGAGAACACATGGGTAGGGTATCAGCCATGGATTATTGATGAAATTGTTGTAGTTGAGGTTGAGATGAGCCTATTAGTTGGATACCGGTATCATGGGAGAGCGTGAAGGAGATCCCGAAGTCGGCCAGAACAGTTATAGCCGTCGTTGAAGGTGACTCACCCTTAACCTCCAGGCAGGGAGTCGACGGCCCGGGCCATTGAGCAGAGCCGACCACGTGGGAATCTCATCTTTCATATTCACATCTCGTCGTTAGCCGTCAGCGAGACTTCGACTATGGTCTTCATTGAAATTCAGCCTACATCAACCATGGAATATCGTGTGCTCGCTGTTAGGGATGCCGGAGGGCTTGGATGATGTGATATGGGTAGGAAAATCTGAAAAAAAAAGTGAGTCATACAAATAACTACGTGGCTTCGACGTACTCAACAATTTCGTGAATCTAGTCCGAACCTGTAAAGCCTCAGGCCTTAGGCCTTATGCATATATATGATATCGGCGGCATCAGTCAAAGATCAGAGCCTGACACAGAAGGACCGTATAAGCGCTGAAGCGTACTCATCATTCAAATCTTGATATTGAGGCCAGTCGGAACCGACGATTTTTGTCACACATTGCTTCGGTCCCGCTCTTTTCATCCTAAAAAGGAACAGCAGCGCTTCCCTGGCGCCCGCTATTCTCCTTTTGGGATAACTCGCGACACATTCTCCTCATGGCGGGACCCACAGATGTCTAATTTAGGTTAAATTGGCCGCACACGAGGCGCATTCTTTGACGTCCCGCCTCCCACCGCCCTACCGATGGTTTTTGATTGGCTGGACACATGGTTTATCGCGACAAACACGTCGGGGTATAAGAAATGACTCGAAAATCGTTTCTTTCCCCAGTCATTTTGCTCCCCCCCTCCATCTCCGCCTTTTCCTGCTCCATAGAGTAAATCCCGCCCTACAATGTCATCTTCACACTACTCAAAATCCGTACATTCCGCCCGTTCCCACCGAGACTCCGATATCGAGTCTTGGGGAACCGCTTACTCAGATTCGCGTACTCCAACACCAACTCACACTTCCTCGAACTATGCACAGCCATCGGGCGCATACTCTCATCGATCAAACCCTTCTTATCCTTCGCCCTCCTATGGACCGTCCTCACCCTTCGGCGGTTTCTCGGCTTCCCTCGCATCTTATCCCCAGACTCCTGGAACACCTTATCTGGGTTCCGTTCCATTACCCCAACAGTACGTTAACACGACTGCTCCTCAAACTCCTTATTTGTCCACTATTCCACTGCCGGGCGGTAAGTTCTAGTGCTCCCCAATTACACCCGATTCTTATCAAATTGAACTTAGATGGTACACTCAACCCACTCCTAAGCTACCCACCTAAGGCAGTCTTCAATGTCACCTATCCATGTAGCTCAATCGCCTTTCGCGATGGGCTTTCCTCCAACGATGTTGCCTTGTACCCCCCGGTTCAATCCATCGTCCTCGGTCTCTCTTTCGTATGTGCTGGAAAGAGAATCAGCGTACAAGCTTCTTCATCTCGCGGATTGACAGTGCATGATGTGTTCGTCGCCCTCTCGAACCTTCTGCTCTCCACTCCCACGACCTATGATGTGGCCAATATTCAACCGGATGTATATGCTCGCGGCAAGCTATTGCAAAGTGCGAGACGAAGGAATAACGGCTATCCTCACTTGCGTTGGACAGATCTTCTGGGCGAACGCGTCTACTTTGGCGGTCTAGCCAATATAGGCAATGGCGTTTATGAAGTCGGCTTCGTCTCCGCACCTCTGGCTTGAAAGATATCTGATCTTGCTTGAATGGACGCTGCGCGTCTTTTGAGCAAAGCTGCTCCCACCATGCACTTTTTCACACCTCCCTCTGTCTCTTGTTATATTCTGTTATCCCACCTCAATCTTCTTGCTATCCTCCTTGCTCTGATTTTTTAAATGTCATCCTTTGCTCCAAACTTCTTGTTGTTGCTGCTCCTCGCTGTCCTTTTGTTTTCTTCTTTACTGAACGGACATGCTTTTCCCTTGTGCTGTACCTGGATTCATTGCTTTGGCGAACATTGTAGCTCATACCACACTGTATCATACTATTCCTTTGTATCTATACCCGATCTGTACTATATGTACGTGAACACCCCTCCCTACTTATCTTTTACATCGCTGAAGTATTTATCGGTTCTTAGACGCTAGAATTAAGTACCTTGTAACTTTCTCACTCAATTCACACCGAAGTACCCAAGTTTCGATAGTTCACCGTCTCTATTTCAGAGAGATTGGAAAACTAGGAAAACGCGACCCAGACGCGGCCTGACATGATCACACAGCGCGTCGCGTGCGTGGGAATGGGCATCCGCTTATCTGAATCCGGATTATCCGCTCCTTCTTTATGTATCTCCTTCTCGATTCTCTGTCTTTGTCGGCGCTCTCTTCGAATCCCGCGAACAGAATCACGTCTTCCCCAAATACGGGCTCGCTATCGTGGCAAATATGTGCTTCTTTTTCGGAACTTGTTTTTCACATAAGCAATGTTTTCGTAACTGATGTAGATATTTTTGAGGCTAGCTGTATTCTTAGCATCTGCAAATGCCACCACCCGCCGAAACTTTATTACTGACCATCTGATACCTTGTTTCTGAATTAATTCATAGACTTTGACAGACTGGCGCTCGAAGATAATCTTCCGAATAGACCATATCATGCCTGAAGACGATATTGACAATTCACGCTATCTGTCTAGAAACAGGCGTTACTCCCCGTATGATTCTTCAAGGCACAGGAGTCATCATCGCAGTCGCAGTCGCTCGCCGTCGTACTTTTTGGAAAGGCGTGAAGCTGTTAGGACAACAGCTCTTTCTGGTGTGAATGAGAGCGGGACACCGCTCCAATGTTCGTAATCTGCTTTCCTATAGTGGATTTGTTCATTGGTTGCCCTAACAATACATTTGTAGTGCGAGAAACGAGCCAACTTCAAGTCACCACAACCAAGCGTAAAAGGAACTCGGACGACGTCCGTGATAGATCTCATGTCGACCTTGTATCCGGCGACGATGAAGGTTCGTCTTAACCTTGAT
This sequence comes from Lentinula edodes, assembly GCF_021015755.1. NCBI lineage: Eukaryota > Fungi > Basidiomycota > Agaricomycetes > Agaricales > Omphalotaceae > Lentinula > Lentinula edodes. The sequence goes on from NW_025764355.1 coordinate 134,473, forward strand.
GTAATGAAAGATAGTCTAACACTGGTCTCACAGTCTATGTAACCATGAAGGTGACCAAGAGGGAACAAAAAAAAATTCTTCGACGTCGAAGGGAACGAGGTGCGTTTCAAACTCATTAGAGAGAGTCAGCTTCAGATTACTTGCCGATGTCGCAGACAGAGGTCATGAACAGAGAAGTCATTCAAAGAAGAGACGACGTAGTACGTCCTCGTTGACATCGGATTTGAATGGCAGTCGATAATTCTATTCTGGAGTACAGCAGAATATATCAAACATGACAAAAATGGCCATTACGATGACTCTTCCCCCAAGAGAGAACGACGTGAATACTCGCGTACAGAATTCTCTGGACCAAACATGTTCAGCCGGGCTGAACATTTTGCTATCAGAGGGGGGAATCTGTCGGTTGTGGCAGGCGATCAAACGATTCGTGCGTTCTTGCGTATCATAGCTTTTGAATCTTTCTTCTCATGAAGTTTATCAATAAGTTGGAACATCAGAACGATTTCCCAACCCACGCCTTCCCAATCCCAATCAGATGGACCATCCGTATGGAAAAAGTAAGTAGTGTGTACCAGCGAAACGTTGGATTTGGACATGAAATTCTGAATCGTACTATAGATCGTAACAGAACTAAGGACGAACAAGACGATCACTATTCTTCATCACCTCGTAGCAAGCAATCTCAAAGAGAATATTCCAGCGCAGCCAACTTGATGGGGGATATCAAGGTATCAGGACCCAACGCGTTTACCTATGCAAATAATTTCAAAATTCATGGTGGAGACGTTTCGGCGGTGGGTGGTAATCAAACTGTTAGTGAGTTGGCTAGTAATATCAGTGATCCAAATAATGATAATCAATTCTATGCGGAAGTGTATAGGCAGCGTCGTGCAGACAGGTATGCAAACAATCATCAACATGCTCACCCAGATCCTGTCTTTCGGGAAAGTCAGCCTTATATCTAAGCTCGCTCCTGTGTCTTAACTGATTCTATTACATTCCTGTGTTTTTCAGATCTCCCAACAGTCGTAGAGGCTAGTTCATCAACCTCTAGTTTTACCCTTGATCATAGCCAAGATTCCTCTTCATATCAGGATCGAGACCTTCCTATTAGCAGCCCTCCTGCACAGACATATATATCTGGCCCTAGTCTCTTTGCATACTCTTCTGGATTCACGTTGGACGGATCAAACGTACAACCAGGCTCATTTGCTGCAGTGGGGGGTAATCAAATCATCGATATTCTTGGTGATGATGATTCTGTGTAACTTGGGCGAAGAGACAGACATTGTCCCATGTCATTCACAGTGCTATTCTTTCACATTGTTCCGATCTCAATGGTCATGAACCATTGACATATGGGATAATGAGGCTTGATGAGGGAGGTTTCAAGCTTATTTTTGAGATTTCTCACTCCAAGTCGCAATCGTCGTTCACTCTCATTCAATTCGAAGTTAGGCTTATATGTATGCTTGACCCTATAATCTACACGTGTTGACGGTGACGAAGTAAGAAAGAGTTACAAAACACAGCTTGAGTGTGTCGAATAAAAGCATTGTACCTCGCAGTGCCGCTTGGTTCAACCTCTTCATGAATTTCCAACAACAACGCCCCTCGAGCAATGTGAACAGGAGATCGTAATATCCAAATAGGTGAGTTTACCACTATTACGCGATGAACCGTCGACGTTTGATGAAGAGACAGAGGACCTGGACCTGAACAACCGAATGCCTACAGTCCTCAAAATGGTGAATGACAAGTTGGAGGCATCTAATGCTCGATATTCACCTGCCATACATTGCAGACTTCGTTCAAACAATGATATCAAGACACCAGCAAGAGATGCTTCATTTGCTCGAGCGATATGGAAGTGGGTATCACCTCACAAGCAATTCGACCGAATCGTTATCGGATAATGTAATGACGTTTAGTTCGGCAAGTTAGCGAACTTCAACGTTACCTGGAAACGGCACCGTCCGTGAATGTAGATGGAGCGAGCGCGTTCGCCAATGCCAATCGATTTACAATTTCGGGGGGATCCTTTCCTACGATTGGTGGAAATCAAGTTGTCGCTAGTTTGTTTTCCATCTTGTGATCCAAATTCGGTACCTAAACAGTCCTTGTTTAGCTATCCACTCAAAGGACGGCTCCATGGATGCTCAGACATTATCTGTACAGCAGGCAATTGCAACTGCCTCTCGCTATTCAGAGCAGGGTGGGTTGTGCGACATTGCAATCTTTTGTTCGCCTCTATTCTGACTGACCCCACGTCCCGATTGTAAATAGGATTGTTAAAAGACGAAAGCACATCATATCCACCCACACAAGCCGTCCCCGGGAATATTGCGCAACTGGAAACCTACCCTAGTACTACAAGTCCGCCTGTTCAGATTGCTGATGATTTGAACATGTTTTAACCCGGCACTTTGCAGGTCCCCGGAATCCCTTCCGCAACCCCTCCTCCCTCCAAGGTTCATCTGGTGTTACTCGAACTGAAACTCGAATGTCCGTCAGTATATCCGGGCCAAGTCTTTTAGCGAACGCTTCACACTTCGAATTTGGTGAAGGAGTGAAAATGTCTAACGGAGCTTTGTCCGCTGTCGCTAAAAATCAATTCATTCTCGAACTAGGAGATAGTGAACAACCGGAAGGTGCGCTTCGTCTTCAAATATTGCTTGAAGGGGGATACTGAACAATAAAATAAAGATGATCTACAACAGCTTGAGTCCTGAAATTGAAAGTTTCAATCATGGCATGCACCAGGCGCACAGAGAGTGATACCAAGATTCACATGACCGGTCTGGCCATCTGAGTAATAATCAATAATATCACCGACTCTGAAAGAGGAGGTCCTTGTTCGCACCAAATGGCAATCAAAAGTCGTGAGTTTTTGTGATGGTAGTGTCCCAGTGACACAAATGTGCAGTGCCTTTCGGGGGTTCCGGCACACTGGTTTGCAGCATTTTGCAGTCTGATGCAAATGTGCTGTACTTTCGGGGTTTCCGGTGCACTGCAGTGCACTGCTCAGAGAGGCTCAGAGCTGTTCCCATCCATCTCAAGGGGAACACACACATTTTTAGATTCAACATGGCAATGGGAGAGAGGTAGATAGATGTACCCTGGACATACCTGCTTATGCTGCCAGGCTACTATCTGGGTTTGTTTTTTAAGCACACTTTCTACATAGAAAGGGAAATTAGGTTTCATATTCAACTAAAATATTGACTTTCAGAGTCGGGGACTGCCGTGCGGGGCGCGGCGCTAAAGGATTAAATGGTTATACATACACTCTTGTACAATAAAAAATCTCTTGTTACACTCTTTGAACTTAGCTAGATACAGTTGTAGATTGTGTGAGCCGCGGGCTCGAAGGAATATATATATACATGCTACTATGTGCAGTGAGCGATGAGACTAGAGGGATTGGGGAAGAGGGCCGAAGGTCCTCAGGTCCCAACTGCAGTGATATTCTGTTGGCGCGGTTAGCTGCGATTCCCAAATGGAAGGAGTGCGCGACGCATCCAGCGAACCGCGGATACCCATGTGGAAGGAGAGCACTTACATCGAACTGGGGGCATGGAATATTGGATGAGGGATTGATGTAGTTCTGGCTGCATGTAGGGTGCCATGATTTCAGCATGCTTGCGGAGATAAAGGAGGAAGGCATCACTCTTCCAACGCCCGATGACCCGGATGGCATCAAAGGGTACGCCTCGGAGGAGGTACTCCAATGTTGCACCAATTCTGATTCCGTGACCTTGGATTACTGGAAGACCCCTCGCTTGAGCAATTTTTTGGATGCGGCATATGAAGGCGGATTTGGTTAGAGGTCGGAGTGAGATGTGTCTTCCTGAGAGGTGCTTGTAGGCAAACAAGTGGTCCGAGGGTCCTGGGTTATTTACTCTGAGTTGGTTTTGAAACCACTGATCTGGGTCCGAAGAGCCAAGCTGCTTGGAGAAGTAGATGTCTTCACCATCAGATTGGTTAGATTTGGTGCGAGGGATGTGTAGAATGGTAGTCTTGAAGCCATTTCGATCGGAGGTTTCGTGGACTTGCGAAGGGGTGACATAAGCGTGATTGTTGGCGGAGAAGTCTTTCAGATTGGGAACTGTGAGTTCTCCGACTCTGGCTGCACAGTAGAAACTCGTGGTGAGGCAGCCTCCGCAGGCTGCATCAAAAGGATCGTTAGGGTCCAATCCAGTTAGTATGCTTTCAATATAACTGATGGTGAAGGGAAGCCTTTTCTTCCGCTTAGACCGTTCGGGCTGTAGACGCTCCGCCCCTTGAATCATAGTGTCGATTGGGGCTTTGTCAATTTTCCACTCTATGCCATGTATGATGTGCCAAGCACGTACACCGTAGATGTAGTTCTTCACTGAGGTGCCTGCATAGTGTCCGGCCATGGTTGCGATCCAAGATTGGAGGAGGTCGAGGCTGCAGGGTGCACGTTGAAGTTCGGGAATTTCGCGAGAGTCGCAGAATACATGGAAGGCGAGGAGGCCAGAAGCATATGTTTCGAGAGTGCTTTCGGCAAATCCTGCTGTGAGAACTGATTGGATGCGCTCGGCAAACTCATCTGAAAGGTCAAGAGAGTGACCGGTGGTATCACGGAGGACGCGCTTGGAGGCAGGGCACCATTTTGTTAATCGCTCACGAGCCGGACAATGTGGACGTAGTACAGAATGAATGGGAGTTAAATTGGATGGGTAACTATTCACAGTGGACGTTTGTATGTTACGTAGAGGGGCAGAACTAGCATTGGGGTATTGGGAGGTTGCAGGGCGATTACCAGGCGTTATCGAAAGCGGCAAGGAGTCTGCCTTCTTCTTCGAGTCTCCATTGATTGAATTCGAGCCTTTCGTGGGAGCACTTCGGCCTAGATGGGAGACCGTCGCTAGGGTGAGGGTCTCGGAGAGCAAGTTCAGCTGGGGAGAGTGGTTCGTCGTAATCAATAATGAAGTCGGAGAGGTATTGTGGGATGGGAATACGAGGGAGGAGGAATTTGAGAGGACCGATTTTTCCTCGTGAGAAGGGATCAGCTGGGTTACTGGCACTTGGGATGTAGCGGGTGTGGACAAAGAAGTTTCTCGATGCAAGGATTTCGTGAGTGCGGCGGAATAATAAATTCGTGGCTCGGTTCCTACTCCTACCACTCCACCACCCTTCGACCACTCCTTCGTTGTCACCCCAGACTTTGTAGTGATGTCCCGCGTTGGTGAGGTCTGCGAATGTGAGAACGAGGAGGTGGAATCCTGCTGCTTCGGCCCATCCAATGTCTCGTTCGTTTTGATGACCTCGCCACCCAGGAAGGAGTCAGTATGACCTCCAGAAACCTTGGATGCATAGGCCGATGCCATAGCCGCTGCTGGCGTCCGAGTATGCATGGATATCGATGAGAGTCGCAGGTCCAGGGATGGGAGAAGAGATGGGAGCAGACAAGGTTAATTTCCACCAACAAAGATCCGCGTGCCAGCCTCGAGGCGCATGATGCTTAGTGAAAGGAGCTGCATGACTAAGTTCGGCCTCGAATTTCTCGAGTTCTATTAGGTACGATCTGCCAATAGGTAAAACGAGGCTGACGTGGAGAAGCTTGCCGTAAAGTTTCGATACTTGTTGGGTGTTGTGTGAAGGCCAATTTTCCCATTCTTCGAGCTCCTTCAAGTACTTTAGGCGTTTGGAGAGGGGAACTGAGACAAGTCGGGATGAGATATGCCATTGGAAGCCGAAGTATGTGGGGTTGTCACAGAAAGGAACATCTTTGTCCTTAGCCCACTGGTAACCTAGGGGGAGTGTAATCCGGTCGATATCACAGAATGCGTATGTGTATTTTCGATCTACTAATGATCTTGGGGATATGTTTGAGAGATCGCGGATGTCAAAGGTGAAGTCGTCATCAAATTCCTCGAGTTGTCCACTTGGAAGAGTTTGACCTAGGAATAAAAGTCTGCCCTTGTGGTGCTTGAGGCCGCCTGTTTCCCGTATGCGTGTTTTGAGTTGATTTCTGAGCTCATTGTACTGTTTCAGGTGTGAGATTAGGATTCTAATCCAAAAGTGATCATCTACCCATTTGGTTAACGGACCAAGTCCTCTACCTCTGCAGATTTCTATGCCTGCATCTGCAACATGTCTATATGCACCGCCGGCTGAAGAGAGACCAAACATGACCCTGGTGTCGACACAGAATTGGTCAGAGTCAAGCCGGATTACTGCACCTGCCCACTGCGAAGGGTGCAATGGGACCATGCGATAGGCTTCCGACAGGTCTCTGACTGCACCTTGTGCATTTGGTGGCAGAGTCCATAGGAGTCGACAGGTGTTGGCGAATGTTCCCCAAAAGCACGGATAGAGGGATGAGTCAATATTGGAGTTTATGGAGGAGATGGTAGCGAGCGAAGCGGTGGAGATGGGTTGATGAGGGAAAGAGAGGTTTTCAAGCAGACGGAACTTTCCTGGTTTTCCTGATTTGGGGATCATAGATATGGGGGATGTTTGAAAGGAACCTATTATTTCTTCGAGGATATGTCTGGAGAATGGCCCGATCCATCGCTTGAGGCTGATCTCGTTATTTACAATCGATTTGAAGGCTTTTATAGATTCAGGGTCATCTAGTTTATTAGGAGGGGAGAACGTATGGTTGATTGGGGGAATACCGATTTTGAAACCGGAACGAATTGAATTTGATAGAGTTGGGTATTTGGGGAGTAGTCCGAGTTCTGATAGGGCCAGATGCCATGCTTTTGCGTCCAAGGGCGTGCGAATCCGTGTTCTACTGTTTTTCAGGGCAGTTTTCAGCTCCATGACTGGAGTGAGCACAGCCTGAGCAGCGGTGCTTTTCTGGGTGCGTCTTGCCGGTACAGCCATTAGGGCGCTGCCAGTCCGCGCACAGTTCGAGTCCCACATAGTTGCCCCTTGAGATTTCCAGGTAGCCGTTCCTGTTCCAGTTGCAGAGGACCGCTTGCTTTCCGTTCCATAGTGTGGTTCGTGAGCACCGGCGGATGTCGTGTTTGTCTCTGCCAAGGCATCTATGATACCGCGATAATTTTGGCTGATTGGCTTCACGAAAGGAACGTGGGAAATCGGGTGTATAGTCCTCCTCTTGTTTGAGGTTACTGGCTTTGCGAGGGGACGTGGATGGGTAAGGATTGCGCCTGGACTTCGAGGGCCTTGATTGGTGATGAGGGTCTGAGACCCAGGTGTTATTGGGTTGCGAGGGGGCACTCCGAGAATGGTGCTGGGCGATGACTGCCTGCATCTCTGATTAGCGAAGGTAGCGTAGCAAGGGAACAGAAGTTCAGGTGGTGTTAGCGAAGTTTAGCGGTAGCGAGTTTGTGATAACGGTCAAGGGTTATCAGGTTCGTTAGCAGCAATGCATGCGATTAGCGTTGATAGTGATTAGCAAGAAAGAGATTGTAAAGTTAGCGTTTAGCGGCGGTTTCGGAAAGGTGAGAATTGATAGGGAGTAATAATTAGTAGAGAGTTTATTGGGAGAGGGAGGAGAGAAGACATACCCTTTAAGGCTTTGGCATGGTCTTAACTGCGAATTTCGTTACGACATTCGTCTAAAGTTTCCTCCATGATTACGGCCAGGTCGAAGGGATCCCCTTTTTCGTTGTCCTTGTACCAAGAAAGACGTGTTTCGGCTTGATAGAAGGCCATCGTGCATTCGCCATTGGTTTTCCTTAACTCTGGGTGCATTTCCATGTTGGCGAAGAATCAAGCAAACATGTCGACATGTATGTCGGGGAAAGCACCGAGAGAAAGGGCACCGAGGAAGCCGCTTTTGGCTCGCATGACCTGGTTCCAGGTGAGACGAAGATCAGGGATGGCGTTGGGGGAGGCGCGGACAGAGGTTGTGGAAACAAGAGTGAGAGAGGCATTTGATGCTATCGCGGGGTCGCTCTCGAACTCGAAGCGGTTATTGTCCACCACTTCTCTCATTCGTTCTCTGGCTTCTCTCTCGGCGTCTGGTAGAAAGTACCAAAGCGGTACGTATTTGCGAGCCGTCATGAGCTTTTCGGCGTAAGGGTGGTAGTGGTGCGGAACGGAACGATGGCCAACACCTTGTTTGAAGTTTGGGGGGGGAGTTCGTTTCTTTTCCCTTTCCTTTGCCAGCTCCACTTCTTTCTCTCTTTCTTCTACCTCGCGTTGTCTTGTCGATTCCTCTTCGTCAGCTCTCCTTTGTTCGCCAGCTGCATGTTCTTCCTGAAGTTGCACTTGGTATTGAGCCCTCAAATTAGCATTCTCAGTTTCCCATTGACTTCTTAGCTTAAGGATGGCCTGCTCATTGTTTGTTATGTCTGGACTATTTGCGTCTGCTATGAGAGCGTTGCGAATTACATCGTAGAGGTTGTTGCTGAAGTCGGGACAGGGAATTTTAGCTGGGTCGAAGTCTATTCGATTAGCCATTCAATTGGGATGAAGCACAAGTACTACTGAGGAGGTACGAATTGAGGAGTACGAATTCCACCAAAGAAAAGAGGTGTTGAAGCGCGGAGACGACTCAACACGATGCAGTACCTGAAAGGAGGAGGGTACTGCATCATGTGCCCGTTCGAAGACTATGGTTTGCCTACGGGTGTCGGCAAACCGGCACTTGTTGCCAGCTTTCAAGCTCGTACTTCATTGACATTGGTGATGGCTGCACCTACGTCTTCAAAGGAACCTCCTTCGACTAGTGATCGCCGTGCTTCAAGGAAATCTGCCGGTCAGACTAATACCAACGCGAAAAAAGACTCGAAACGCGCTTCAGGTGTCCGCAATACAAAGGCTGCGGTCATGGGGTCGAACGACGAAGAAGAAGGAAACTCAGATGAAGTTAGTGACAGTGAAGAACAACCAGCAAAGAAGAAAGGTCCAAGGAAGAGAAACGCACGAAAGAGAGCTAAAGATTATGACAGCGACGCGTTGGATGACGACTCGGAATTTGATGAAGCAGATGAGGAAGACGAGGAAGAACCCAGGAAGCCGAAAAGGAAACGGGCGAATTCCGGGAAACAAGACAAGACGCATTCACCGCGTAAAAGACGCCGTAAAGCAAATAAAGACGACGAAGAGGATGACTTTGATCTGAAGGAGGGACAGGAAGTCGTTGGAGAGGTCGTTCAAGCTCCCAAAACTGGACGAGGTATATATCCTTCTCGACTGAATGAACAATCTCGTTTACCTTGTCTGGCAGTACCTCCTGGTCAAATATCCAAGAATACTTTTGATTTCTTGCAAAAACTTACGGACCCAGAATGTAACGACCGGGAGTGGTACGCGTTTCAATATTCTTTCGCATTACAAATAGTTCAAATTCTATGTCATGCAGGTTCAAGTTGCATGGTAAAGGTTCCTTCGTTGTTTCGTCCAAATATCATCTTACAATCCGAGTCATAGAGCCTGTATACCGTCTCGCTGAGAAGGAATTCAAGGATTTTGTGGACGCATTCACTGAAATCCTGACAGAGGTCGACCCGCATATTCCTCCCCTACCACCCAAAGACGTAATTCATCGCATTTACAGAGATGTAAGGACATAGCTGTGTAACCTCGTCGCCGTTTGATATTCATTATGTGCTCCTTACAGGTACGTTTCAGCAACGATAAAACCCCTTACAAGAAGAACTTGTCTGGTAGCTTTTCCAGGAGCGGTAGGAAAGGAATCTTTGCATGTTGTAAGTTCCATTTATACCCCCTCAATGTCTTTGTATCAACATGGCTTCGCAATAGATCATGTGTGAGATGAGCACTTCTTGTCCTTGTCAGTGCTGAATCTGAAAACTGCATTACATGAAATTATCCAGCTCCAGTAAGCTTGCTGTTACTTCTTCCTGTGGCTCGTACCCAATTTGTTACCAGTCAGTCCAGGCGGCGAAACCCTTCTTGCTGCCGGTACATGGTGTCCAGGCAAAAACGAGCTTGCTACTATCCGGTGAGCTCCACACTTCCTTTGACTAACTCTGGACCTGATGAGACTCCGTAGTTCGAACATTGCTCGTTCATCCGATAGACTCAGACATGTCATCTCTGACCCTGAGTTTGTCAAGCTCTTCGGTGAACCAAAGCCGATGAAAGATGGAGGTCGCAGGAACATCTTTGGTGCAGAGGATGAGTTGAAAGTAGCGCCGAAGGGCTTTGCCAAGGACCACAAGTGAGGAAGCGAAGCCTTCAATTCTCTGTTCACTCGTACTGACAGTTGCGTTGTAACCAGGGATATTGATCTTCTCAAATGTCGTACTTTTGCGGTTGTACATCGGTGAGGCTAAACTCTGCTTCCCGGTCGCCCTCAAATGTTAATGCATGCAGGAATAGTTTCAAGGATTCTGAGGTACTCGCTCCCGACTTCAAGAACAAATTAGGTGAAGTTGCAGCCGTGGTCCGACCGTTCGTGCACTGGTGAGCTCGGATTGCATTCTCAGATTATACTTACATTTGTACTCAATCATGCCTTACTAGTCTAAATGACTTGATGACGTTACAAGATAACGATGGCGGCGACGACGACGAGGATGGTGATGATGAGGAAATTTGATCTTCATTCGTTTTGTCGATATTTGAATTACTGTACACCGCGCTATTATTCTTTATACTCGAGAGTTTGCAGGTGTACCAGGGTGTACCAGGGTGTACCTGTGATGATGAGGGAAGGACCAAGGCTGTGAACCAACGCGAAGTCGTTCAGAAGACGGAGGTAACGAAAGATCATTGAATATGTAGCATATATGTATCGGAAAACTGATGGTGTGTCACTCGCGCGCGCCCAGTATTGTTGGAAATGTTGAAGAAATGAATCATAATGCATATTGACACCAAATTCTATCGTATATCATACAGTATGCTACAATCGTAACGGCTTTGGTTTTCATCTCCCTCGGATCTTATTCAACAGTGATTGTTTCGGTTTCGTTCGTTTACATAACATATCCAAGGTTAACTTGAACAGCCTTGACAGCAGTGTAACTGGAAAAACATGAATTAGATGGGCAAGAGGAATCTGGAAGTTGCTCACTTGGCAAGGGCATACTCGCCAAGTTCCCGACCAATACCAGACTGTTTGAATCCACCAAAGGGAACGTTGGGATGTATTTGGTTCACGCAGTTGACCTAAAATTGCAAGTGAATATGAAATGTGCGAAGAAGAATTATTTGACTGTACCCAGGCAGTTCCAGCCTTTAATCGGTGAGCGATTGTAAGGGCACGGGTGATATTCTGGCTAAACACAGCGGCGGCTAAGCCAAACACAGAGTCATTGGCTTGTTGAACAACATCTAGCATAGGGAGTCGTAAAAAAACACAAGTAAAGACAGATTGTCACAAACCTTCCTCATCCTCGAATTTAATGACAACACCGACTGGACCGAAGATCTCTTCTTGGACAATCTTCATATCAGGTGTGGTGTCCGTAAAGATAGTGGGGTTGATAAAATATCCCTCTGTGCCGTTACGGTCACCACCTAGAACAACGGTAGCACCTTGATCTTTCCCGGATTGAATAAAGCCCATAATACGCTATAGTTGTGTCAGCTCAGAGCATCCTATTCTATGCGAACGAAGAAAAAGACTGACATCAAACTGATTTTTCGAGACTTGAGGACCCTGGTAAGAGTCGGGACTAAATGGGTCCCCGACCTGTAGGGAAGTTCAGTTCTTTATTTCACCCATATGTGTCCCAAATTTTACTGGCCTTTAATGCCCGACTCTTCTCGGTGAACTTGGCAAGAAACTCGTCGTAGATTCCGGACTGAACGAAGATACGAGAACCAGCAGTGCAGGCTTGCCCGTGGTTCCAGCTGGAGGAATTTTGTCAATAGTGGTCGATGAATTGTTAGACAGAACTTACTAGCTGCCGTGAACTGCCCAACTGACGGCTTGGTCAAGGTCCGCATCATTACATATGATGTTGGCGTTTTTGCCTCCAAGCTCGAGTGTAACATTCTTCAAATTACTCTTCGCAGCAGCTTCCATAACCTTCCGACCGACCAATGTGCTCCCGGTGAAAGCGATCTTCTCAATTTTCATATGACTAGCAATTGCCGCTCCGACAGTGCTCCCGTATCCAGTGAGGAGATTGAAGACCCCAGGTGGGAATCCGGCTTCTTGGATAAGCTCACACATTCGCAGAGCAGTTAGGGGAGTAAATTCAGAAGGCTAAGGGAGTGGGTCTACGTAAGAGGCTGAAATTCGCCACAGATATACGTGACATTACCTTCATTACAATACAATTCCCCGTGGCAAGAGCTATGTGTACGTGGATTGTGAGTATGAATTGGAGAGCCTGAAGAACGCACTCAAAACATACCAGGTCCAATTTTCCAAGTCATCATTACTAGAGGGAAGTTCCATGGAATGATTTGACCCACAACCCCAATCGGTTCGTGACGGCTATACGTGAGTTTCTTCTCGTCCGTCTGATTGTTTTGTTAGCGATAGACGTTGACGAACGCTCACAAGACTCACCTCCTGAACTTGGCCGTGAATTTTGTCAGCCCAGCCGGCGTAATAGCGGATTGTTTCAATAGCGATGGGGATGTCAGCATTCATCGCCCAGCTGAAAGTTTTTCCTGTAGCGCAAAATTGGTCTTTTCTGCCTGCATAATTCTACAAGGCATACCGTTGTTCAGTGATTCGAGGGCAGAAAGTTCCTGCTGATGTTCCTCCATGAGCTGAGCAAGTTTGCCCAACATTTTAGCGCGTCCGGCGCCTCCCACGTTGAGCCCCCATGTGGTATCGAACGCCTTCTGGGCTGCATCTACAGCGATATCGACATCTTTAGATGTAGCTTCGGCTACTTTAGTAGTAATCTTTCCCGTAGCTATTCAATCAAATGGTGAATACCAAGAAAAAGCCGACGATAGTTGTCGTTCTCACTAGGATTGATAACGCTAAGAAAACATACCTATTAGCTGCAGCACGCATCGAAAACAGAAGAACGTACTCGATCGTAGTACCATCTGAGCCTTCGACGAACTTACCGTTGATATACAGGCCGGTACTGAACAAACTTTTGCCTTTGTAGACAGGAGTGTTGAATTCATGTGTGAAGGTGGGAGTCATTGTAGGAAGTTGTAGAAGGACTCGAGTCTTCGCTCTCCTTTTAAAAGGCTTGAAGAGATAGAGGGCATATCGTCCTTTTACTCTGTGTTTGCCGATGACAAGATGATGTCCCCGGCTACTCCATGGGTTTGCTCCAAGTACCATTCCTCTGCACAAAATCGTGCCTAATCGTTACCGCCAATGCATTCTTTGTCTTTGCGCAAGAAGAACCGTGACTATCTGACCAAGCTGCCGAAGGGTAACGGAGCAGTCATACTGTAATCGTACCCACAGACATTGAGTATTAGCCATTGAGAGAGCGCGTCCAGACAATTGATACCCGTGCATGCTGTTACTAGCACATATTCGCGCGCTTCGATGGAACTAAGTTCTCTTGAAAAAGTGCGACCTATGTAATGAGAGCAAAAAACCAGCCGATCGTTGCCCAGGGTAAGTAAGGCAATATACTCCATATGTGGAGGGCGGTATCGCGATGAAGCCTGATGAAGCTTGAAGGCTACATTCATGAATCATCCCGAATGTTGGCCGAATGTATACTTCCATCCAATCTCCAAGGGTTAAACTGACGTTCCACAGTGTTCCGCGAACTACCAAGTCTTCACAGGAAACCTTGATAATGGTAAGTCACTAAAGTATATGAACTAGATAGAGCCAGCAGTATTTCACGTACAAAGGTCAGAGCCAGGTTAGAGCGGGAAGAGTAGCAACGTAAGGCGGCTCGCTGAATATAACACAATACTAACATGTTTTATTTAGGAGCAAGTCGTTAGTCCGCTTGCCCAAAACATGTATCAGAATTGATAAGCCTCGATGGCTAAGATAAATCGTTATGGACCAGTCTCAAATCCTTCCGATGAGGAATCAGAGTCCAGCCACCGAGATAGACAACAAAAATCGCCAGTTGTAGCATTTGTTCAAGGAATATATATGTAGTTGAACGACAAGGCGACCAAGCGACGCATACATGTGACGGAGGGGTCTGAAGAAAAGTCAATGTTCACGGATACTGATGTACAAGTTATATGTAATCACTTGAAAGTTTTTCTACACTATATATGTAGCCCGTACTGTGCCCGATGTTCACTGTCGAGATCATTCTGATCTTTGGGAGTGTGATGGTCGCTTAGCGACAATAGTCAACAAAATCTGAGTGCAGATACGATTGTATATCTTTAAATCGCGATCAAGAGCGTCGACAGTTTCACGACGAGCGGTTCAAGTTGTCAGTGTTAGGAAAAAAGGAATGACTCGAGAATGAAAGGCGATTAATCTAGCCGTCTGAATTTACGCCCAGCTGCATAAGGCTTCATACCTGTGATACGCACATTTTCAAAAAGTCGGACAATATCCTGCAGTGGAACATAGTTTAATTTCGTTTGATTGATTTCTGTTTGATATAACGGTGTGGTATATGATACTTGGTATATGCGTAATACTGTGAGTGTATAAATATTTCATAACGAGACTTCCCAGCCTTTGCTCTTCGTAGACGCATGGGACAAACGTTTGTGTATATCCGCGAGCTTGACACGCACACATGTCCTGCCATCCGTGGATACCTGAAATCCTTTGCGACAACTGCCTATTTCGCATTTACCCTGCTTGCATTGCACATTACCAACGCCTTCAATGGCACTGCAATCTCGAGCTCCAGTGGTCAGGTCCTCGGCATGTCCAGGTTCAAGGCAACCTCCACACATCTCCAAATCGTTCATCGTGTCTACACACTCCATTCCTCCGTTGAGGACTTTGCACCAATGCCGGCGGGGAACGCTAATACTGCAGAAATCTGCATGCAATTGCGAGGGCGAACGTTTGGATGGTGTTTTGGCAATGACAGCAGCTAAATATGTTCGTTAGAGAGGGTAATGTAACTATACGTTTACTACTCACGACAAATGTCATTGCTAGCCTGTGAACAAGTTTTTACAGGCTGGGGATTACTACCAGCCATGCACGCACTGGCTGATGTAGAACCAGGGTGAGAAGTACCACGGCTTTGTGTACCTTCTGTTTATGACGTGAGTCCCAGTCCCAAGTGAAGGAGGAATTATTTGAACTTACGTGCACCACATTGGCTGCAAGTCTTTGAGCCGAAATTGGAAGACTAGAATGTTTGCGATCAGGTTACGGAAATGAACAAGCACATAATGTAACTTACATAGAATCCAGCGCAGCACTGACAACAAGACACTTGCCCAGCTTGAGCTTGGAAGAAACCTGGCGCACATAGATCACATGATTTCTGGGTGTAAATGTTAAGACGAAGATCGCGATGATATGGTCATGCCTTACCTGACCACTGAGAGGCTGCGCAGAGCCTGCATCGCAAGGAGTTTGAGTGTTGCTGCGTTTATTGGAAACATAGTGTCCCGGAGCGGCGGTAATGCATTGGCTTTGTCCGAAATTGGGCTGATATGTTCCCTCGGAGCACTCTGAACAACTGGAAGATCCCGACAAGGAGCTGGATAAGGAGTATTAGTACAAAGTTGAATAGTTTGCGAGAAGTGCTTACAATGTGCCCGCGGAGCAAGTTCTACATTGACGATCTGCAATTTATCTTATGTCAATTATGCGCATTGTATGAGGGCAAAATATGTGACTCACTATCCCCTGTCTCAAACGTTCCCGCTGGGCATTCGTTACACTGTGAGCTTCCGGGACCACTGACGCTACCCACTGGGCATATTGTGCAAGCGAAAGAGTTCATGGAGCCCGTGAGGGAATTGGAAGTCCCGGCAGGGCAGGCAAACTTGTCGCCGCCGCTGCAATAGTGCCCAGCTGGGCAAACAGTACATTGACTGACACCAGGTTCGGAGTAGTAGCCGGCGCCACAGCTGGTACAAGACGAGGATGATATAGACCCGGATTTCAGGTTTGAAGTACCCGCAGGACACGCGGTACACTGCATCGCTCCCAGAGATGAGGAATATGACCCAGGTGAGCACGGAGTACAATCTGAAGCCGAAGATGAAGCAGAATTTGGGTTTGAAGTGCCTAACGGACACGACGAGCAGGCGATGGATGAACTAGATCCAATATCGGAGTTGTAAGTTCCAGGTACGCAGTCGTATTTTTGATTGTTTCTGCAATAACTTCCTGCGGGACACTGAACGCATCTGCATGCGAGTAAGTATATGGAAGGTCAGTCAAAAAAAGCAAGACGTACTGATCGCCGACAGAGTAATAGCCATTGTTCAGTTGCGAAGAAGTGCAAGGGCTGGCGTTAGCGCCACAAGCATGTAGGAGCAAAGGGTAGGTCAAAGCAAGCAAAACAGTTTTACTGATCATGGTAAGGACAAGAAATAGGTGGCCAGTACTTACGACAACATTGAAGATTATATACATCCAACAGAGACAGGGAGGAGATACGAGACTTATGATGATAATGTCTAAGTTCTTTTTCGTCGAGGTTCATTACATCGGTTAAAGGAGGTATATAGGAGACTTACCAGTTTTAGGGGTGCTTACCATGAATGAAATTATTCCTCCTGCCTACAATGCTCTACCTCATCAAGCGGCCTGAACTTGCTCGAACGCGATCGCTACTTAGCACGTGATCATGACCTGAATAACACTCCGGCCCCGACTTCCATCGAATGATGAGTACTATGAGTCAGGAGGAGAAACCTGCGACTTGTCTGTCCATTTATCTTCGTCATGGAACAGTATGTGTAGACTGAATCAATGACTTTGTCTTTAGACTTCTTTTGCCTTCACCCAATGGAATTTCTTATGTAAAACGTCCTTCATGCGTCGATGAGTGTTAGCTGCAGAGATAATCGGTACAGGCTAAAAAGGGGCGTCAGTAAAGATGATAAAGTTACCTCCCTATTCCTATTCTTGAGTTCAATTTACTTTCCGTAACTGAGGACGAAAACAGACAGAAGGATGAAGATCGTTGACCAGCATTGTCATTATGCGTGAATAAAAATAAATATCCCGTCAAGGGAAGACATGAATACCCCATCAAGAGGAACAAAGGAAATCAAAGTATTCGCTCAATATTTATGCACCTATTCTTCTCTTCTTTATCATTCGTTTCGTTGAAGTGTTGGATCCAGTCCACGATAATGTTGTTAGGCCAGTGGGAAAAGTGAACGTCGCCTAGAGCCAACGTATCAGATGTCGGGAGAATCGTCACATAGAATGAGGACTTACCTGCTTCCCTTGGAAGGAAATGCTCTTTTGTGATGAGCCACCACCTGCAAAGGACCAATGAGCTTGACTAGTACATGGCGTAGAACAGGAAGGGACGACATACTGTTGAGTACTACCAGAGAGTATTTGTCTCCAGTAGCATATGCGACTACGTTGAAGGTTGAATCACTAACAGAAGCCTGAATCCGTTTGCCCAAAGTGCTTCCGTCGTCGGATGTGAAGGCCCGGGCGAAGTGTGCCATGGAATAATACTCCTGATTGAAGGTTACTGTACTTGTTGTAACGGTAGACATCCCACGGCAACCGTCTCCACAGCTGTTGGAACCAGGATAAGGAGATTTCCCATTATCGGCGGAGGCGAAGATCCACATCATGCCCTGAAGAATGCGACTGAGCTAGTGGTATGAACGTCTATAAAAAGGCCACTCACCGTCGCAGTATTGTTCGCAGACCATCTGTAGAATGACGACATGAGTGCTATAGGTTGGCATATCATAGATCAATTGACTTACAGGTTGTTTACATACCACTGGACATCGGTCCACCAATCTGAGCCTGTTGTGCCGGCGCATTCGGTCTGATACATCGGCTTTTTGAAGGTGAAAATAAGTTGTCGAAGCATGTAATGAAAGGAGAGTTAACTTACGATGTTGGGAAATTGAGCGCTGAACGCCGCCGTCTCAGATACTTGTCCTCCATAACAATGGAAACTGAGGAAATGATCAACAGAAATGCTTGATAGAGAAGACATAGTACTTACGCTACCCCTTCGAATGCGTTCGGGGCATCATCGACCTGAGAACGACGCATACGTGTCAATGGTGGAGTTCTATACAATAGTGTGGCGACACTCACCATGGGGATAGTGTACGAGCTCGTGTCATCCCAGTTGTGCTACAGAGTGTAGAGTGAGAACGTGAGTCAAGAACGTATATGTCGACGACAGGCTATTACCTCGTAGCCGATGATCTTGATGTCGGTGAGGCTGTTGCTATTGAGCAAGCTGCGTAGAGATTTGGCAAGCGTCGCTTGTGTAGAGGCATCGATAGTGCAGCTGGGGTAGGTAGGGTTGCTATTCTGAGGTTCGTTCTAATCGCAGGTTTGAGAATTATTCAACTTGACTAATAAGCCATCGTTACTAACCTGGATCGATACCGCGGCGATAGGTAGATTCTTGGCTTTGAATCCTTGCACTGCTTTCAAAAGATATGTCGGATCTAAGATAACATATCAGCAACCGCTAAGCCATCTGATCACTAGTGCTTACAGGAGCTGACCATATCACTTTTGAGCGACCCTCCATTCATAGTGTTGCCGTCCTTCATCCATGCTGGCTGTAGAGCAGTTCAGAAAGTGGAAGATGACCATCTAACATCACGTACTGGGGACCAAGGAAGTATATGGATCTAACGAAGGGAAAAGGTAAAAATGACAACGATCGGGAGAGAAAGATTTGCTACTGACCTTCACGTTCGGATTAACAGCATAAATGTCTGCAAGCGTCGAGAAAAGATACGCCGGAGCGCTGGAGATGTTGAAGGACGTGAAGGACGTATCTCCACTAGTGTCGTCTAGGCTGTACGCTACAAATGGGGATATTCGTCAATTTGGGTTATAACTACTGATAGCTGTTGACATTGCTCACAGGAAGAGGAAAAGTCGGAAGCACCGATTGGAACACGCAGATAGTTCAATGCAGCGCCTTCAGTAGTGAAAGAGTCCTTCAGGAGCTTGTTGTACGCAGCGGGATCGGCGTTCTGAATGTCCGACCTTGAATACGAGAACAAAGACTATTCAAAGGATGATACAGACCTTGAGGTTGTTCATTGCCAGAGCGGCCGAATCAGCTGTGCATTGGTATTAGAGGTTAGAGACCGATCTTATGAACCAAATACAACACGCGACGCACTCATAGAACCACCGAAACCAACCATCTGCTGATAAACCGTTGTCTCGTCAATGGCAATATCAGCCGAGCCACTTCCAGAGGCGAAAGAAGGAGCGTCGGTGATGGCTTCAAGAAGCTGACTCTGATCAGAAGAAGTAACCTGGAGTACAACAAACTTGAGCCGCGGTACGCGATAAAAAGAGAATACAAAACTCACAATTCCACTGATGGTCTGTCCGTGAACGGGTTGGATCCAACTAATAATGCATGCGACGAGAGCAAAGAAGAGGGAGAACTCGTTGGAAAACATCATCTTCGTTATTCTGAGCTTGTTGAAGGAGTGAAAAAATATAGCAGATTGATATAACGAGGGAGAGCGATAATGAGTAGGACCGGCCTAAAGACGATGGGACACTAGTTTACTGTGAAGGAAGGGAGTGAATGGGAGAGGGCCTGCCCGACGGATAGCTGAACCAGACTTATAAGTTCCTGAACCAGAGGCACGCGGAACAAAAGGCCCATCAACGACCTTTTTATATCTTTCTTGAAAGGGAATTTCGCCGCTGATTACGGGCGCTTACGAGTTTGCGTGCCGGATATCGCCGATCAAAGCAGTACATGAATAGAGCTTCTGCGGTGCAGAGCGCATTGAGATACGAGTCGTGCTTGACTTTATGAAACTGTAGTGGCGGAAAAGGTGTCTGAAGGACTCCGAAGGGTCTAAAGGCTAACAAGCCTCTAAAATCTAAGCCGAGGGCCTGAGACGGCCTGAGGGCCAAACTGGACAATAATCTGTTTCATGGAATTTGAAACTTGAAACATTCAACAACACAAAGGGTTCAATGACCAGACGAGAACCGATAATGACCGACCACCGACAGCCGAAAACCCCTAAGCCTTCCGAGCAGTCAATCCTTATCACTCCGGCGGTTTATCGAGGCGAGGCTTAGGATATTGGGAAGTTGTACTGACCAACTATGAGGGCGGCACTCTGTAAGATACGTCGAGATGCACTTGAACCCGTTCAAAGTTATCGAGAGTTCTCTAGATTTTCCTATCGTAACGCGGCCAAATAGAGATCGATCAGCACGCGTACCCCTCCACTCATCAGGCTTCATCAGGACGGGGCTGATAGGACATACTTTACCCACGCCGCGGCGACGTGGTATATATGAGAAACATACTAGGAGGACCACTATCATCCAGTCAGCTAATCATTTAGTTCCTCCTCCTCCTGGGACATGGTTAGCAGGTTACAATTTCAGATAGTCATAAAATCGAGAAAAAAAGTATCGAGTCGCAGTGTTGTGGGACAGCTGTGGACCATGCTGAACCTACATATCTCCTTGGGAAAATTGAACGTCCAATCATTTGCGGGATGATTATGATCGTGATGATTTTCGCACCTTTTCGCGCCCGTATCTATCTATCTCCCTCAAGCTGCCTTTCTCAGAAAAACGCATCTTGCGGCTTGCATCCCCTTGCTTCCAACCTGAAAAGCCGAAAGAGAGAGGTGAGCGGACTCTGCATTGGCATAGTACGTCATTTGGCTCGACTGTAGCTATAGATTTGAAGGAGGTCCCCTTTGAAAACAGCCGGGACCCATTCCGACTGATGCGTGCCCTTGCGTGCCGTTGATGCACGGAGCCAACATCATTGATAGGAGAACGGTGAGATACTTCCTGGTATTTCTATACGAGTTGTATCTGTATCTGCTGTAGATTGTCCGTAAGTATGTCGAAGCGCTAGAACGGAGGGTAACGGAGGTAACGGAGACCAACAGGCGCCCGTTCAATCTATGCTTTATAATCATGATGTTACATCGACTTTGGAATAACGCATTTCTTTGATCTACAATATGTCTCTACTGGAAGATGTAACCCTTAGATCCCCTCAGAGCAAAAACATCGTCTATCTTGAATACGATCACTCAAATTTGCCGCCCTCCTCCCCCGGCTATACTCGTTTTGTGTGTATCAGCGATACACATACGAGGCGTTTTCCTGTCCCGGACGGAGATGTCCTGTTACATAGCGGAGATTTGACGAATACCGGTACCTTGCAAGAATTTGAAAGGACCATGAATTGGATTTATGAGCTTCCTCACAAGGTGAAAATGTGCGTATCAATGCTCCTTCGTTCGGTTGGTTATGAGTATTGATCGCGTTAGAATTATCGCAGGGAATCATGACCTCCCTTTGCATGATGATTGGTATGAGTTAAATCATCAGAGATGGTCATATTCTGGGCATGCGAAGCCACAGGTGCGCTATGCGTGTTTTCATGTTTATCTGCTGATATCAACTCGTCGAATTTAGAATCGTGAACGTATTCTCGAATTACTGAAAGGAAAGAAAGCTCAAGAAGCTAACGTCGTTTATCTACAAGACGAGAGTCACTTTTTTCAAGCCAAAGAAGGCGGAAGATTATGGTCTGTATATGGCTCTCCTGTGAGATCATCTAAATAACACTATTCATGATGAAGGTCAACTAAGATTTTGCGTTCTAGTGGTCACCGGAGTTTTATAATTGGGCTTTTGGATACACGGCTGCTGAAGGACCTTGTGCGTCCATCAGATATAAGACAGATTTTGTTGAACTTATGTTCCTAAAGCGTTGATTTCCAAGTTTCATAAAACTGACATTCTGTGGGTTCCTTATTCACTCTCACTCTATATAATCCCTCATCGGCAGAGTACTTTATCAGACTTACTCATGGTCCTCCTCGCGACATCTTCGATCGCACGAATAGCGGTGACTTACCTGGCTGTCCTACTCTTGCCGCTGCTCTTCCTCATCTTCGCCCTCGATTACATCTCTTCGGTCACATTCACGAGGCGCATGGAGCACATGTTCATTCATGGTCTAAAGGCAACGTCGGAAGCGTACAAAATTCAGCGCAAACGCAAGCAGATGAGCCCATGGTCGAGGACGACGAAGATGACGACGATGTCACAGTGTTCGTCAACGCTGCGAATTGGCCGATGGGGCAACGCAAGCTCGAATACCAGACCAAGGCATTCGGTAGACCCGGTTTCAGACCTGTTGTAGTCGATATGCTAGAATAAGAATCTCGAGGTATCCTCTGGGCTAATTAATGGCATACTTGAAGCTATGAGTCTTACCAATCTTGCCTAAATACCGTCCAATGTGGTGTAGTGGCTAACATTGCTGTCTTTCATGTCATTCCGATCTTCCAAATATCATCCACAGCAGCCCGGGGTTCGATTCCCCGCATTGGAATCCTGTTTTGGTACTTTTTTCGATCTTTGTGTTCCTCTGCCCAGTTGCTACCAGCTTCATAATCGTGCTCAAACAACAAGTCGATAATATCATCAATCATAGATACTTGTCTCATGACCTAGCTCGAACCCTCCGAAGGCTCAAATGTGAACATTCTGATATTCTCCTCCTAATTCCTCATCATGTATGACCTGCAATACCTCCAAAGCAATGAAAACTTCATTTGGTCCACCTGGTGACTCTTCTCTTTGCATATATGCGACGGATGATTTGGAACTGTACGTCGATTCTTGAATAAATTGTAAAAGTTCAGTCCTGATAGATCCTAATTTAGCACTATACAGACCTTTACAGTCTGCTTAGAGATTCAACGCCCAAGGACGATACAGGACCATGCGGAGAAAAAGCAAAACGTAAACTCTGAGCTCATCTGAAGAGTGCTTCTCGGATCGTTCTGCCATGAGGAAAAACTATAAAAGAGGGATTCTAATCGTCGAATTCCCCAGTCTGCTTGGAGGTCTCCTTGTCCGTTAACAATCTTCCGGTATCACGACGATGGCTTCGAAGCTGCTTCACCTTTTCCTCTCAGTCTACGCCTCTGGTTTGCTCCTCGGTAGTAGCTTCCACAGTGTATACTCTGCTCCGGGGGGGTCTCAGCGTTTTACGCATCCAGTTCCAGTAACATTACGAACACGACAAGGCAGCGGTGATAACGATGGAATCCATCTCGCGGTCTCACCTCAGTGTGGCCCGTTGGATGGCAAGACGACAAATGTGAATGCGGGGATTGTACCTACCTCGATCAAGACTATTGTATCTTTCGGAGTACGTTCTTTCCTTTTTTAGCTGTATCCTTGTTCTTTTTGCTCGTTTTTCTTGATGTCGAAGCTCATGAATCATCCGCCTGACACGTTTTCCTTTTACTTCCGTGTATACAGGACTCGTATACGGATGGAGGGGTTGACAATGGGTCTGCGCTTCTCCCGCCTGTTCTGATCCCGCCCAACGATGAAGCGGGTGGACGCTCCACGAACGGACCTGTTTGGATCGAAGGCGTATCAGGAGACTGGGGTGCTCATCTTATGGATTATGCGGTATGTTCCTTTGTTCGTTCTTTTCTTATATCATTTTTGTTGTAAAATCTCTCGTGGCTTTGAAACTAGAATTGCGTTGAAATCTAAATTTACAAACACAATGACTCACTGGGGGTGGGCCCTTCTGATCTGTCTACATTCTGCTTTCCGGTGATTTGACTCTCGTTTTTCCGCGAAAACATCAATCCCATTCAACCAATTCATGAACTCACTCTATCCTTCGTTCCTTGCAGCAATGGGGCGCATGCACGAATCTGTCTTTGTGGCCAAGCAATCCAAGGAAAGTTGATTTCATCGATCAAAGTGAGTATCTGCATGTCGACATTGCAGCTTCCTTTTCACCGGAGCTTTCGCGATTCGCATCATTTCAGTGGCGACCTTCCTTGGCCAGTCAAACCAATTGGACCCGGATACAACGCTGTATAGCATTTTCTTTGGGATCAAGTAAGTTTTGTGCAGAACCATGGCGTGTTCTTAATCTCAATCGTGTCTCTATCTCTTTCAGTGATTACATCGCTTCCCTCAGTAAGATTCAAAGTCACCCAACTAACAGACTTTTTTCATACTCATCCCGACCGCGTTTCGCCTACAGTTGATGGCGACCAAATGCCTGAAGCCGCACAAACCATTCTGAACGAAATTCAGACCCTTTCCAGTCCGCCTACAAACGGAAAATCCTTCCTTGTTGTTGATGTCTATGGACGTGGGAACACCTCTGCATGGGGAGAAGCTTACAAGCAGCAAGTATTTGATGGTCTCAAGGCGTTCCATGAGGGAAGTGCGAAGCTCAATGTAGCTTATGTTGATATGGCGGCGATCTGGGATGGAGTGCTTGGACCTAATCCTGGGTGAGCAAGTTCAATTCAGAAGCTTGCGGCTGACCACAATCTCTGACTGGATCTTTAGGTATCAAGCCTTTGGGTATACGAGCACCGCAGCGTGTACAGTCTGTACTGAGGATTGTAACCAATACGGGTGGTGCATGGATCCGGAGCATTACTTTTACTGGATAGATGGGTGCGTGAAATATACTAGTGTGCTGGAGACCTATACTAATCATCGAACCATGAATCGTGAAATCCACAGTCACCCGTCAAAGGAAACTCATCGGATTATGGCTGATTGGGTTGAGGAAGTGCTGCAGAGTTGTAAAGCGTAGATGTAGTCTTTGTAGTCTTCGTAATATATTTTATGACAGACGCATCACCGGGATAGGCCTGAGATATTTCAAGATTACATCAGTACTATCACTTCCAATGAACTTCAAGCTTAAGCTTCAAGCTCCAAACAGTCAACGTTCAAAACTTGTCGCTGCAATTTATTGCACTGCCACAGCCTGATGTTCGTTCTCATCGTCTTGAAAAATTTTTGGCGCCGAACTTCATTTCAGTCTTAGCTTGACCAGTGACCTTACAAATTTCAAAGCGTAGCATGAGCTGAAGACTGCTGAAGACCTCTGAAGACCTGTTATCGTGGTGATAGCCGTCGGGCCTTTATTTTGATCGTCCAAGTGCCGGGCTGGAATATTAACGATGGGCATCTCAACGTCTTCTCATGAAGCGGCTGTTACTCGGCCTCCGGTTCTTCAGGCTGAGAGAGAGACTGTGCCGCCTATGAACTCAATCAATACTGCATCCGGCAGCAGTAGTAATCCTGGTTTGGAGAAGAAAAAACGTGAGGGGAATGAATGCGAACCTGAAATTTCTCGTCGAAGTATCGGGGTTGTCAATAAGGAAGATCAAGCAAATTCAGGTAGACGTTCCTCAATATCTCACTCAGTGGCCTTTGGCTCAAATTTGAACACATAGTTGACACTTCATCTAATAATAATAATAACCCTAGTGGAACGGAGCAGGTAAAACGCAAAGTTGAAGAACACAAACCAGAAGTTCAACCCCGTCGAAGTGGTAGGATTGTCAAGACATTGAAGGAAGATGGTTCAGTTCCAAGTAAATCAAGTTTTCTAACCCGGGCACTTCCGAACTTTGGCTGATATATCTAGTTGTCACTTCATCCAGCGATAGCATTAGCTCTAATGGCACAGAACAGAAAAAGCGTAAGGGTGATGAATACGAACCAGACACTTCAATTCGTCGAAGTACTAGCTCATTGAAGAAATTGAAGACAGACGATGCAGCTGTAGGTAAATTGTGTTCTTCTGTATCTTACCCTGGAATTTGGCTCATATATCGCCCACTAGCGCCTGCTCCAGCCACAAAATCAAGGAAGTCATCGAAGTCAGCAAAATCCGAAGACGCGAAGAAATAGGACGTTTCCAAGGATCTAAAGTCACCTTTGCCAAAACCGGCCAAGAAAAGCATCCAGGACACAACAAGCTCATCGTCCAGTATGACTCAGTTGAAATCCAACCCTTCGCCAACCACATCTCATTGATCTCAACCTTTGAATTCACGAGTTCGATCTGTGCCCACTCCTGTTGGCCAATCAATATCAACGCCATCACAATCAAATGCCGTCTTTCACGTACCACCCACTCAGAAGGCTCCAGCCTCAGAAAAAGGCTCAGTATCCTCGAACTCTGGTCCAAGACCCTCTGTAAAGCCTTCTACTGGATCCCAAGGCTCGAATCCTACTGCTCCCACAGCACAACTCACTCAGGTGCCTATTTCCAATGTAAAGCCATCGGCTCAATCGGTCATACCCCGGGCTGGATTGCTTCCAGTATCTATGCATCACCCTCGACATCACTACTCCGATGGTTCTATCATCGTAATAATATCCCACACAGAATTCAAGCTTTATCGAGGTGCGTTAGTGCGTGCCGGTGGTTGGTTTCGGGCTCGATTCGGCGAGGGCAGTAGTCTTTCGACCTCCAACGCGCAAGAAAAGGGGAATTTTGATGCAAATGCAAATACAACCAATGATAGAACTGTTCCAATCTGTGCGCTGGATGGGGTCGTTTCCGAAGAAGATTTTGTCGCACTGTTGGACGCAATGGAAGATGCCATGTGAGTTATTGTCGCTGTCTTGATGTACATTTATTTATCGTGTTACTATTAATATCATGTCACCCCTTCAAGAAATTTCTCGACATCCGCCCCACCTTCATTCGCGAAGGTCGCATCTATCTTACGCGCCTCTCATGCTCTCGATTTCGCAAAGTTCTACAATTGGTCTAGAAGGGATTTGGAAAAGATGTGGGGCGTAGCCGATGATTCATCATCGGTAACCTCTCTCCGACCTTTACAGAACCTCGTTGCAGATCATGCTACTGAAACAATTATTATCGCTCGAACGTGTGGCGTTCCTCGGGTTCTCCGTCGTGCAATGTACGAGCTCCTCCGATCAGAGGTATTTGGTCGACCATTGTCAAAGTCAGGCTCTGTTGGTGAGAAAGCAAGAGAAGCAAGTGGAAAAGGAAAAGAAATCTCGAATATGGATTATCAACGTCTTATCAAAGCACGAGAAACGTTGTCTTCCTTGTGGATGGGTTTGTTAGCTCCAGATGGGCAAGGCGGCAATAGTATTATTACTTGCCCGCAAAATTATCCTGGGCATTTGGTGAAAACTGGATCTACTTCTACTCCCTTGTCCGTCCAACAGTGTCCTTCAACTCACAGCCCTCGAGATATCGAAAACTATCTGCGGATCTTCAAGACTTATGGGCGGGATCCGTTGATAGGGCTGGAGGAGCTGTGTGATGTGCAATGGTCAGGGCCTTTCGGATTTGACGCTTCCAAAATACACAGCGGCGAGAGTCCAAGTTCTAGTGAATGCAAACATTGTCATGCTGCGTCTGCGAAATGGAAGTGCCTGAGACAAGGATGGTGGGAGACTTTCGGTAGCATTGTTGAATGTTGAATTTCAATAGTACATCTGTGGTGAAGATTATTTTGGCCAAAGTTGTCTTGTGATTACTCTGCAGTCAGCATCATGTACTTCTTGTCCTGTACGTATCGATTGTCTTCCCCTTTGCCGGAGTCAATCTTGGACGCCATGGATTTGGAATGAAAGTGTATCAGTCAACAAGGTCCATTGGCACTCCTGAAAACAATGGTGGTTGCGTGGAAGTGTGGAGTGGCGATATGGTTCTGCCACTCGGGAGGGACAGATCGCACTTTCATTCATTCTGTGTATTGTAAGTTAAATCTGATTCCAACTCATGGACGAACCAGCTCAAGCTTGAAATTAGCCCTGAACAAAGATTATGACAGAGTTACTATTGTATACTCTGTAGACCTGAAGTACGCCCAGAGTACGCCGTATTCCAATACAGAATTGGCACGCAACAATCTTTTGGGCCTGAGCTATAACATGTATGTAAGGAAGGACAAGCACAAGGGTCTATACACGGCGTTTGAAATGTGTTAATACCAACTCTCAACTGTGTGATTGTGCGGTGCAACAAGGGTATTATATGGGATATAGCAGGAAATTCAAAATAAAAATACAAGCAAAAAAGCATCAAATGATATAGCAAAGATGGAATAGCAATGTAGAAAGCTAAGGATTTAGCTAGGAGACTTTGTTGGAGTTGGTATAGCAGGCTTTAGGAGAAGCATCATCGAAGTAGTCCATAAGAGATGATGGATCGCGCGGAACGGTTTAAGCAGAGGAAATTCATTTTTCCGGGCTGCTCTCGAGCGCAATTCCCAGGACGAAAGTGTCTTCGTGATAATGGAAAATCGTGACGCGACCTCATCCATGGTTGGTCGCTTCGACGGGTCATCCACAATCATGTCATTGACGAGTGGTCTGAGAAACTCCAAACCATCGACTCCAGGATATGATAATCCGTGATCGCCCTAAGTTGTTCATTAGCAGGAAAATACATAGATGTGAGTGCTGCTACTACAGCCTTTTGACTCACATCGAGAAATGAAGTCCGTACCATGTTTCCCAAAAGGAAAACATCTGTGGCAAAAGGATCACATGGGATAACCGCGGCACCCTCTGGCGGAAGATACCCGCCAGATTTTATAGCATATTCCAAAGGGCGTGGTTGAGAAGGGTCGTATTTTTGAGAGAAGCCGAAGTCAATAAGATAGTATCTGGGAGGACGATGAGTCCGGGAACGGTGGTGTACCCTTCCAGTCCAATCGTATCTCCTTTCTGGAGCCCTTGGATGATATTGGTGGGGGTACATTGTCTTGGCGTCCATAGCCATATTATTGATAGAGCAATCTCTAGGGAAACCTGAATATTTCTACAGAAAAGAAAAATACTAGGAAGTATACCTATGCGCCACATTGCTCTTGTGCATGTATTGCAGGCCCTAACCAAGATGTTGTCATGAGCGGAGCTTCGTGATATACTACGAACAGATGCTCACCTCGATCATTTCCTTTGTGAACTGAAGGATTTCTCCTATTGTTCGGAACGATGGGCTGTCTACTTCCCGCAACCACGGCATAACTAGAAGTACCTCGTCCGCTGTTTCGGGAACTGACAACACTTCCAAGATCCGGATACAATGGTTACTAGGATTCGATGCATGTTCGTCATTTGAGAAGAGAGTGCCGACTTGAACCTCGCTGGAAGAGGTTTTGACGCGTTTTATTGCGACCATAAGAGAGTCCGATGAGCGAATAGCATCCATGATTGGGTTCTGGTTCGAAATTGTGAGTTTTATATCACTAGAAAGGCAGAAGGAAAGGATGACTACGTCGAGTGCTTGCCCATCTTCGCGCTCTAGAAATTCGTGTGTCCCGAGTTTATAAGAGGGCTTCCAGCCGGGACGATAACGAGGCCTCATAACGTATCCATGTTCTTTCAGATAATCGAAATGTTCAACCCACCAAGTTTCGTTGGGAAGGATCAGTTCAAGGTTGGGGGGTGCAGGTCCATCGGGACGCAGGTGGGCCACCATTCGCTCATAGTAAGTGGCCATGAAGGAAGAAAGAGAGAAAGCATGATTTCAACCAAGCTATTTGATTGACGCCGGGCTCTTGGATCAAGCCGGTTTAAGTTTGTTTGTGCCAGATGTGAACCACCTCGTTTCCCTTGAACCCCGGCTTGAACCTTCTCTCTGGCTTTGTCCTGTTTTTGGCTTTGAGATTGAAGACCAGACGCTATAAAGCGCTATGCTATCAAGAATCAACTTCATCGCATTCTTACCTTACTCTGTCTCGACCTCCTAGTTTTCCTGCGCGTTGATCGCCTTGCCAGTTTTAACATCTCACTATCTCCTACTCCTAGCATTTTTTCCACATTGACCTCAACTTCATCCGTTCACTATGTTTACTCCCGGTGCCGATATCCCAGTTAACGTTATAGTCGAACTATTGAAGACAGCAGTACAATCTCATCGTCCCTCAAAAATCATTCGGGAAACACAGGACATTCTCTCTGACGAATACCTCACCAGTTTACAAGTGTTTCTTTTTTCGGTAAAACCAGAATGGGCTAAAATGCCAGATCAAATACAGTCACTGTAAGACATGTAGTTTTCTTTGTAGTATTATCACATATGCTGATTCGAGATACCATGAAGCGGACAGAATGCTTGCGACAAAGCTGCTGATTCAATGGAAGGGAAAAGATTCTTTCTCGCTACTTATTTCTCCGCTCGTAAGGCCAGGGCGCTTGCGAAGAAGTACCGCAGAGTGGTCAAAGTAAGTGAGCTGTCAACCCGTCTACTCGATATAAGTTTAATGGAACTTTCATAGAGAAATAGCACCTCTTTGGAACTTCAGCTTGCCAGTGAAGGTTATAGTTTTGTACAGATTAGAAATTTGGTGAGTACACGTTTGAATTTCGCCAGTGCTTTTCAACATTCATAATTGCGATTTTCATCAAGAAACTGGAAGGGCTCAATACAGCGTTGAAGAACGCCCGCAAGGATGTGAGTTTTATGCACAACATGTACGTCGCTCTTCGTCCTCTAATTTCACTATAGTATCTCGAGAAACAAGAAAATACCGTGGACCCGTCAACTATCCCTTCCAAGTCGACGGGCCAGCCTTCAGCCAATCTCAAATCTGTTGCTTCTCCCGGTCTTGACGAATCTTATCACACACCGACCACCCCTGTTCGCATTTCCCCTTGTGGCCAATCCTGATCTTTCACTACTAACGAGTCTGGTTTTCTTCGATCGATAGGTTACAAAGCCTTCAATGATATACGATGCCTCTACTGCTACTGCCGTTGTTTATCAAGAAGTACTTTATATTTAAAGATTCCACTGTCATGCATAATTCTCATTTCTCCTTTGTGTTTCGCTCACAGGCAACAGTCGAAAACCCAGTCTTAATTGCTCCCGCAGAAATGTTTTGCTGCGAAGGCGCAACTTTGCCCAAAGGCGCTGCGATCGTCGTTCTCCATGTAAGTCACAACTTTGATTGCATCTGAATTCTGACTGTAAGCTCAGATTCCTTCTAATTAGGGAACGTCATTTCAACCCAAGCTCTCAGTATCGGATGATGAACCAATCAAGGTGACCAGATTATTGCGCTCTTAAATATTCTTGTATTAAAGTTGGCCCTCAAGCCAAATAATACCTCGGAACAAGGTCCCGATGTGAGTTATCTTCTCTCATACGATATCATATCAGTCTCAATGATTGCAATTCCATGGACAGTTGAAGGCTGAAATACAGAAAAATATCGATGATGATGAGAAACAGCGTCTGATTTCCCTCGCCCGAAACCTGGTACAGGTTGAGCTGCGACAAGCCCAGTCTGCCGTGAGTTGTACTTTTCATGACTCTGCAGTGGTGATATTCAGAATGTTTCGTGTTGATAGGCCGAAACCGATAGTCACGGTAGTGATAACACGGACAGCAATTTTAGCTCTTCACAAGAATGTATGGAGGACTTCAAAGCTTTTCTCCAAGTTGCTTTAGGACAAGATGTTTTCGTGAACAGCGATTATTCTTCTGGTGTCGGAGAATACTAAGTGGAATATGAAGATGTGTACTGGACAAATGAAGAGTCTGATAGTACAGTAGACTTGCGTACAAGCTGTAGACCTCCTAATGGTGAAGGACTTTGATATGAGCCAGTGAACGGGAAATCGCATCACCTTCCTTTTCATTTATGTTTCAATTATATCATTACATCGCTCTCACGTTCAATATTACAACCCAGAACTACCACCACTATCTACTGGCTTATAATAGGCTGTAAGTTGAACTTAGGAATACCAATACTCTTCCTTCAAGATCTATCCTCTACATCTCAGCGATCGCATCCAGTTCATTGAGCGCAAGCACGGAACACGCAATGCATGCCTATTACTTCGACAATCAACCCGGGGACCAACGACTTCCACACCACGACCTCGAACCATCTAGTTCCGTGGACGTCGAGACGTTGAAACGTATCAAAGTAGAATCTTGGAATATACCCGTTGAGAAAGGGTATGAAGAAAAGCTAGATTCCATTGCGAAGGAAAGGGCGTATAAGAATAGGGATGTGATTACTTTGTCGAAGGAGATTTTGGGAGAGGTGAGTCCCTACTCCCTGGGCCACGTTTTCATTTATTGCTCTTACAAAAGAATGTCGTGGATGATTAATGCATACCTAGGACTTTGAAGAGAAAATCCAAGTTTTCTACAAGGAGTAAGTCGTAAATGAAAAACGACTTCTACACCAAGTCGTTTCGGGTTTGCTGATCAAGTTGCCTTACTGGGTATAGGCATATCCACGAAGACGAGGAGATTCGATACATCCTCTCCGGAGGTGGATTTTTCGACGTTCGTCGTAAGTATTACCCATATACCATCTCTTCTTCTTTATGTAAAGCCTCATTGTTTAAGCACTTGACATACTCATGATATAATTTACACCCCCACCTGACAGAGGCCCCTACGAATGCATGGATCCGTCTCGCTGTATCCCCGGGCGACTTACTCATCATCCCCGCTGGGATATACCACCGCTTTACCGTCAATGAGGGAAACATGGCCCAGGTTATTCGCTTGTTCAAGGTACGTCGTTCATAGAGTCTGAACGCTAGAGATTCAGCGCTACCCGGAAATTCCGTCGCACTCTCTCTGTTGAAATTTTCGACCCAGGTGCATGACAACTAAAGTCGTTATACTATATCTATAGGACGAGCCGAGATGGACGGCTATCTATCGCGGAGAAGAGAGTGATGCGAACCCCCATCGGATTGAATATCTCAAATCGATTGCAGTAGATGCTTGAAGAGTCATTTGTGTTGGCGTAGGGGCATTTGTGTTGGCGTATGGGGCATATGCAGGAAGAAAAGTTTCATTGTCACTGAATTGCTCCGAGGAACCTTGTTTACTAGCATCTTCAGAATTCCCAGGCGCAAGGCTTTCTTATGTTCAATCACAATGCGAAGTCCGTCTTCCCTCAATCCCTCAATCCCTCAATTGACGCATGATGATGATTTTGGGAACCTCGTGCAGAACTTTTGTGAGGACTAGTTTTTTGCATTTGAGATAAATTGAGCGCCACGATGGCTCGTGTCTTGAAAGGAGAGCGAAAACGCTTGTTTCTGAGTTCGGGTTCCCGAAATAAGTATCAATGTAGAACTTTACATGAGCGGATGGGTCCTACTATCCTATCTTGAGTTGTAATAAGGTCTGTAGTTTGACCCTTTCCCGAGGGTGGACTTCCAGGTTGTAGTAGGTTATAGTAGATTGTAGTCAGTGAAAATACTTATAGAAGACCACAACGAGTGGGAGGAATTATAGAACTCGGAAATGGTGACAAACAGTCTGTGATTCGGTATAACAGTGTTCGTATATACAGATCATGTTCATTCGAAATGTAGATATATGTAATAGACATTGTCTACAAGTAATGCATCGGGAAAGAAACTGTTTCCTAAAATGAAGCTACTACTATATCGTGAGTTGTAGGTTAGTTATAAGTTATACAAGGGGAATACAGCCCGTAAGAAGTTGTGCTATATTCTAGAATTACACTGTCATAAGTGGCTAAGTATTACATGAGTAGTAGGTCGTGAGCAAGTCCAAGAAAGAGAACGAAAAAGGTCGGGTGATAAATAGTGCTAGACTGTATGCGTGACGAATAGTCATCCACCTCATGAACGCGCATTGGAAACTTGATTTTTCGATATCCTCAACGGCGGTGTATCGATCGTAGCAGGAAAAGTAGGTACTTCATCAGCGTACAAAGACTCCGTTTCGGCTTCCTCATTGTCAATCACCGACAGGCGATGTGCGTAATATGGAGGATCCACTGTGTGAATTGTGTGGCTGGCGATCGACGTGGTCACTGATGTGGACCGTGAGGACGAAGACGTGTCCGCGAACGGGTTGCGGATGGTTAGCGAGGCTGCCTCGGATGGAGCAGGGGATTTAGTCCCAAGTGTGCTTGCGTCACGATGTAATCTTTCTGCTTCTGTATGCTTAGTACGAGGCGTGAACGGAATGTACTCGAGAGAATCAGAGCGTTCAATACGAGAGATCTTGGTGGAGGATCGGGTCAAAGGTTTTCCTCTCTGTGCACGACGAGCACGAGATTTCAGTAATGCAGCTACCTTAGTGGTGTTGCCTCGTGCAAGGGACGTGTTTTCGTCTGCAACTTCGGGAGCAATATAAGCGTTATAAAGATAAGAAGGAATTTTAGGTATTGGAGGAATTTGGGTGTCGTCCTCCCAAGCTTTATGTATCCGAGTTGAAGCGGAAGCCTGTGAATAGGCGGACATGGAGCTTTCAGAAGCTGCATCGTCAATCGATACTGCTGAGGCAGGGTTGTTGCTATTATGTTCCACTGCAGGG
The DNA here is from genome assembly GCF_021015755.1 of Lentinula edodes. Classification (NCBI taxonomy): domain Eukaryota; kingdom Fungi; phylum Basidiomycota; class Agaricomycetes; order Agaricales; family Omphalotaceae; genus Lentinula; species Lentinula edodes. The sequence continues at coordinate 168,576 of NW_025764355.1, forward strand.
ACTGCTGTGGGTGCTATCGAGGGTAATTTTGCTGGATACCGTATAGCGAATGGGGCAATAGAAAGAGGTGGAATGACCAATGGTGGAAGCGACGGCCGAGGAGGAGATAGAGACATAGGGACTTCCTGCATCACGGAAGAGGAGGAAGGCAGAGGTTCGAGCATGTCGATTTCGGTGTAGTTCAAGGAAATTTCAGGGTGCATAGGCCGGGCTGGGATAGATACAGTCTCCACATATGGATTGTAATCTCCTTGACCAAGCTGCGAGATGGTTGGGTAGAGGAGCGGATCTGAGCCATCCATAGATCTTCCTCTCCCGTCTTTGCGAGAACCTCCTCCACCACCCTTGCTACTTTTTTGACCCTTATTTCGTTGACAAAGAAAATAGACCAATCCCGCAACAATCAGAGCCACGAGAATCCCTGCAATGAGTCCTCCTACTATGACTTCAGTTGTAATATCAGGAGTACTGCTGTTGCTACTAGTCGGGCTGATCGTGCTGGTGACTGTGGATGCGGCGTTCGAGCTAGATGAGGATGTGGTAGTCGGTGACATGGTCGTAACAAGAAATAAAAATGGGGGTTCATCGCTTACGATGGAAGCGATGGAGTATTTAGCTGCGCGCACGGTCAAGTACAGCCCGAAGATTATGCCGAAACACTTTAGTTTTATCTCCACCTACGCCGAGTGTATCCGAAGGGTCCACTGCCTCGAGGACTTTTGCTCAGCACATACCTAGGGAAGTTGTAACTAAATAAAAAAGTGGAGTATTCAACATCCAATTCATGTACTCTGTCACTGTGATATAAGAGCTTTTACCCTTTACTTATTTGAGAAAAGAGTAGTACCGTAAGAAGGTCGGCGGCATTTCCTTTTTGGTGTTGGAGTTTGAGCTGTGCGCTTTTGTTCCGTCCACCACCGACGAGCACCGAAGGTGTTTTTGAAACAGTTGTTTTTTTCTTCCGTGTGCGACCAGTTTCATTGGACGATGAAAGAACTCCTAAGAACTCAGATGATGGATCGGCGATGTTGGATGATGGGGTGATGAGAGGACGCCGAAGCGCTCGACGCTAATTAGCGCTAAGGCATAAGCGCCAAGAATTAATGAGGTTCTCGCATATTCTTCATGTCAAAAAGCGTCCCAAAATCCAATGCTGCGTCTTCAAATTGGCTTGCTTTGCAAAAGGTCTTTCTGTCCCATGCACCTCTTTAAGTGAAACTGCTTTTACTTACAGAATGTCCTCGGTAGAAGTTGAGCAACAAATCTACTGGCAAGAAGCCAGTGCAACGCTATGAATCTGGACGCAAAAGACGGAAAATCAATCATTTTGAAGAGAAATCAAAGATTTCCCCCTCGACCCCATTCTCCATAACGGCTGAATCGTCCAAACTTGATCTGACTGAAGACATGAAAAACGGCGAATCACTTTCCAGTCTTAAACGTATGGTTTTTGGCGAGATGGATTATTCGTCCGAGCTCAAACAGTCAGTAAGTCTTCCTTGCAGGTTTTCCTTGATCCCCATTGAATAAATTTAGACCAGGGAAATATATAGGTATCGACTGCGAAATGGTTGGTGTTGGGATTGACGGATCGGAATCTTCGTTGGCCAGAGTTACGTTGGTGAATTATCATGGTGCAGTACAGATGGATGAGTTTGTGCGGCAGAGAGAGCGGGTGGTGGATTATCGGACGCAGTATAGCGGGATCAGAGAGTCGGATATGAAGAAAGGTGTGTTGCGCGTTTCGCGAGGTCGTTATTTGAATTTTAATCACTAATTTCTTTCTAAATTATTTCTAGCGAAGCCTTTCGACGAGATTCAGAAAAAGGTCGCGGAATTGTTACAAGATCGGATTCTTGTCGGACATGCCATTCATAATGATCTTAAGGCATGCCAAGACCGCTGTTAAGCTCAACCTCTTCGGTACTCATTCATCTTTGTCAGGCACTTCTACTATCACATCCTTGGAATCTCACCAGAGACACTCAATATCTTGCTGGGAAATCCAAGGTCGTACGGAGCAAATATGTTGCTTTACGAAAACTGGTCGAACAAGAGCTGGGCATTGTTATTCAAGCTGGAGAGCATTCTAGTGTACGTCGAAGTCATATCATGACCGCTCCTGTTCTAGCAACTAACATCTATTTTGGGTAGTTGGTTGATGCACGGGCGACGATGGCAATATATCGTCTACATCGTAAGGAATGGGATAAGGGTAGTGCGAGCACTCTGAGGGCATCGACCATGATCAAGATGGCGAAGACCAAATCTCGTCATAACGGAGCCGACGAAGAGGAGATTGATGTCGAGGATAGTAAAATCGATGTAGAGTCTCCAGAGGTCGAAAGGAAGAGAAAAAGGACTGCAGGCGACGAGGACCCAGATGATCCAAACCCTGAAAAGACTCCTGATCAGTCGCCTTCTAGAGGTTTGTCAAATAGTAAAAAGAAAGCAAAAGGTCGTCAGGAAATATTTCCTGGCGGCGGTCGTAGAGGTGTGAGCTCTGGGTTGTCAACTATCGTTCGGAAGGGTGGAGGTGGAAGTACCACTGATAGTGACCGACCAAAAACACAGTGGTGGAAGGAGCTTGGAAATGCTGGGTCGAGTGGGTTGAAGGGTTCTCTACGGCTTTGAACACTGAATGTACTGGACAGCCGCATGTATCGTATGTCACTCTCGGAATTTAGCCTTTAAGAACGCTTACTGTACGTTTGCACGTAGCTATGACTAGAGAATTGTCTACTTTCTATCTCTGAGGCCCACATTACTGTTACTCATGCTATTTACTTGCCCATCAATGCCTATCAATGCTCTGTGCCAATTCCGTGCGTTGCGCACTTAAATGCATGGGATATGGAGTATGGTTTAATCTATGGTCCCGGGACTGCATTATCGATTGTCAAACTGTGGAAATTTCTCGAACGCCTCCATTGATTTCATCGCAGCCAAGGTGACTATGTAGATTGACTTGGCGCCTAGCTGAACATTCACTATGGACAACAACCTACCAACAAGAAGATGGATATCACCTTGTGAAAACTATCAACGTACTAAAATGGTAGGCGCATGCATAATTTCGACTCTTCATCTCTTCCTGCAGCATCCCAAAATACACCATGCATTTCTCTATCCCTTTTCTTACCCGTTCAAAGAATCTCACCGTCACTGACCAGTCGGAGGATTCCGGAGTCACCATTGATGATGATGCTCGTACCATGGATGAATTGCTCGAAAACGACGACAATGTCTTCGAGGAGTTACCAGTGGAGACTAGGCGAAGACTTTTGCGATGGAAGCTTGCTGTATATTTCTTCACCGGAGTCATTTTCATTCTCCTGGTTACGCTGGTAGTGATAGGCATACAACCTCGTTCAGGGAAGGAACTCGAAGAACCCGGAGACGATGAGCCAGTGTGGGATGACGATAGTGAACACATTGCTGATGATCCTCGATTAGAGGTCGGTTAACCTTCGATCTTCTCTATTCTCCGTGATTTCCTGAAGTGATTTATAGAAATATCAAACACCTTCCGACACCACCTTTTGCGCACCATGGCCTTTGACCGCTGCTGAATCTAGGTCAAGTTTGAATCTAGATACAAAAACATCCCAGGTCTCGTTCGACATTCCCGCCAATTCAGATCTCATATTCTTTATCTCCCGTGGACAACCCACTAAAGGCCATCTCACCGTAACCTCAAACCGAATGAGGCGCCTAGAAACTATTGCTGTGAATGTCACTGCAGAGTATGATCATCGAGGGCATCTGGAGCAGACGAAAGCGTGTTATTCTGAAAATGATACTGAAGGTGGTATTATGATTTGGGTATGTGTTCATCGACATTCTTTGTGTGACATCCGTAACAAGACTTTACTATTCACGCAGGCGAAGGACATTGATTCGTCTTTATTGCCAAGTTTCAACATCTCTATCGAGTTACCCTGGTCAAGTTTCCGAGACTTTAGTACAGACTTGAGTGGGGGTGCATATACACAATCATTCGGTGATTTCTTCGATCTATGGAGCCCGAACGGATTTGCAGTTGTGAGATTGAAGGGAGGCAATGAGACGATACGGTCATTGGTAAGTATGTTCGCCCAATGATGATAAATACATGCGTATAGCTAACCCAACATACTCTTTCCAGGGAATGTTCGCAGAGTCAGCATTCATTCAGACCAGTGACGCTGCAGTTTCAGCCAACTTCTACAGTAGCGACGCAGTCCATATAAGGACTACCAATGCACCTATCGATGGTGTAGTATGGGCGTTCGGCCAAAAAGACGAAGCCATAACGGAGGTGTCAATGAAGACCAACAATGGGTAAGGCTTCTTTTTCTATGTCGATATTTTTGGTTCTCATTCATCTGTATGCTTGCCCTTTCCAAGCCATATCCGAGCTGCATTGACTATGGCCTCGGACTTCAACGCCGTCAAGCTCAATGCCTCTCTGCATACTACCAATGGGGTGTTGAATGTCACCATGCCACGCATGCCCTTTCTAGACCCCGATTATAAGTTCATCATCGACGCCTCGACTACCAACGCTGCTTCGAGTGTCTTCCTGTCCCCTGACTTTGCCGGAACGTTTGATTTACGAACAAGTCATAACGGCAAGACACAAGTTCGATGGGACTCGGGTATGCGGGATCCCTGGGGAAAGGGTAGAAAGCACAAGTTGGATATGGCGCATTATGAGGATGTACATAAATCTGGGAAGGTTTATTGGGGAGACGAAGCGCCGGAAACTATGGGAGATATTAGAGTGAAGACCACACAAGAGAATGTGTGGCTTTACACTTAGTTATGCGTTCATTTTGTATCAGGTTCTAAAAACGTTGACCCGTGCACTATTCTATTCTACATATTACATTGGGGAGATCGGTAATTGAGCGGAGGAGCAACACTTTTCTCCCATGATCTTCCATCGTAATAATGTCACGCTGCCTCGCAGCTGCCTGGTTCCTCTATAGTAACTTCTCTTTCCTCCCATAACGATGCGGCCCAAGCAACCTAAATTGAAAGCACCAAAGTTCAAAATAAAGGTAAGCATTCCCCATCCTCAATGTGCTATCTCGTTTTTATACATGTTAGGAATACAATGATCCGGGATACTCCAAGTACGTTGTCGTGACGAATCCATGGTCGAGACCGAGTGCCTCCAGTGGTAACGGACGTCGTGAAAACCCGGAGGTGGTGAAAGAGAGATTTGCGAATACTATTGGAGGATGGTTCGAGAATATGACCGGGAAACGCGTAGAGACGATTTATTTCCAGAGTAATAAGGTGCGAACGACGTTTATCAGTCAACGGCTTGAAGCTGACCGGTTCTTGCGAAGGAATTCATCATTGTTGAATTAGACAGCTCTGTAAACGTTGATCCTATCCTGGGCGCACACCACACGCAGGATTTCTTCAAAAATTCCACTCGTGCAGAGATTTCGGAGATCTATCTGTACGATTATCTGCATCAAGGATGTCCAAATACAATTCTGAGTACGTTGAAGTACATTCTCCAGTACATTGCCTGGAATTGTTGTCGGATGGACTAGTTCTAACCAATATTGAACTGTATGCCTGGATTCAGAGTGGGAGTCGATATCGCCGAATTATGATAAAGCAGATTTGGCAAATCTTCGCGTGAAGGAAAAGAAAGATTATCCTCCTCCAAGGAAACCCCAGGCTTTGAAGCCACCGACGCACTTTGCTCAACCGTTATCGTCTGAGGTGCAAGAGCTCTTGATTGGTAAGCGATTGCTCATGGCCTTTGTTATGCTAACTCTTACTTCACATAGCTCGTCGCGCTTCTTATGATGAATCGCTACCAGCAAATGCAAGGTTGGTTGTCGATATCTTTCTTATGATTTCCCTCGCTAATAACGGATTCAATTCCTGGTGTCAAAACAGATTGCCTGACCCTCCTAGCCCTTCACCTCAAGATCGTTCTCCATCCCAAACGTCTTTGCTCAACAATCCTGGTCCTCTAAGTTCAGCAACGCTACACGTACCGCCGCCTGAATCCTTCGTTCCCTATGTTCCGCCAGCTTTTTTGGACGCTATGCGTAACAACAAACAATCGATCTCAGATCTCCGACAAGTTGAATCGCACCTCGACCCGGGTCGTCGCTCAGTTACACTTGATGATGAACGTGACCCGCGTCGATCACTACTGTCCATTGATTCTCGACGGCATACGGGCGAAATGGAGTCGCAACGCGGACGCATCGGATCGGGAGTAAATGTGGTGATTAAACCTGAGCCTCAGACGCGTGAGTTTTTTGATGATGTTGTTCTCAAGCAATTGTTTGCTCATATTGTGAATTGAGCATAGACGATATCCCGACCGACTTTCAAGCGAACGCGGTCCATAGGCAGTTAAAGGTTGAAGGGTCCAAAAACAGATTAATTCCAAAGGAAGAACAACACGGTACGAAAGTTCATCTTTAATATACCTAATTTGAAAACTTTCATTTTTGTAGATCATCGCCTCAGCCAATACAAGCCAGAGGGACGCGCTTCGCAGCCTTTTAAACAACCCAAGATCGAAGACCATGGGGACGCTCTACCCCCAAAGAAAGAAGAGGAGCCTGGTATGAACGCCCCTCTTGTTCCCTGCGGTTGCTTATTGCCATAACAGAAAGTCATGTCAGTGAAGAGAGGATTCGGCTTTGGAACGAGCTGCAGGGATTAATTCAGGCTCAGGCTCCATCAAATCCTCAAGTTATGAAGATTGAGAGGTCTGATGACAGCTTAGGTTTCAAGAGGGAAGGGACTGGTGTGAAATTATAACTGGCTCTGTTTGTGTACAGCTCTGAGTTCACAGTCACACTGCAGATGATCGCGGATTCGGCTCAAGTAGTTCAAACAGAGGTGATTCGCAACAAAATCAAGCAAAGGTCGAGGGCCCTGATGAAATATTGCTCCCCAAGAGGGAAGAGCCTGGTATGCCTGTTTCCTGACCCATTTAAAGCTCACTTCACCTATCATCCTGCAGAAAATCATGTCAGCGAAGACCGTATCCGGCTTTGGAACGAGCTACAATCATTGCTTCAAGCTCAAGCCCAGGATAATTTGAACACCGGGCCTGAACCCAAGGTAGAACCTGATGCTAAGCACAATACACCTGCGGTCGTAGTTAAGACGGAGACTGGTATGCTTTTCCTGTCTATCAGGCTCGCATGGAAACGACAACTCTTTTCCAGGCAACATTCCATTGTACAAACGGCGTTCTCAAATTTCTACAAGCACCAATGACAATCATTCACAACCCATAAGGCCGAAAGTTGAAGATCCTGATTTTCAAATTCCAAAACAAGAACCTGTCGGTTCGTGTACTGATTCTTATACTGTTGCTTCCTAATTTGTATCATAGAAATATCCCGTATAGGAACAGAACGTGTGCACCAGCACGAACTGATGAGGAGGCCGGAGATGAAACCAGATGTTAGACGCGGATTGGACGTGACTACAGTCAAATCAGGTAGAATATTCTCCATGTATGTCTTTACCGTCTGTTTGCTAAATGGGTTTCAGAACATATCCTTCCTTCGAACTACCTTCCAAAAAGAGATTCTCTTGGACAAAATAGATCATTTGATGCTGTACGATATACTTCCAGGGCTACTGCAAAGGAAGAAGAATATGGTGCGCCGTCTGAGGTTTCAGTTTAATTCTTTACCCTGACGTGTTTCGAAGGCCAATCCAGGTATTCACTAGACCCTAGGGGTGAAGATGGCCTTCCAAAACCTCAGACCCATGCGGTGAAACGTGAGCGTGATGACGAGGCTTCTGGTGGCCCAGGACGAGGCAGAGGCGGGGACACTGGGAATAGTCGTTATTCTGATTCTGCATCCTTTTGGAAGACGGAGCGCAGCTCTCGGGGACAATCAGGGGGTAAGTAGTATCATCTCTAACGACATTGTACCACGCCGATGAAAATTCCAGGATACCATGACACTAAGAGGGTGAAAATGTAGTGTTACTATACTGTATATCTCTTGGAGCAAGAATGTATCTTTGTCGGTCCGGTTCGCGGTCCACATCTTGTTGCTGGAGCTTCGAAAATTCTCCGACTCGTCATGTTGTACAATTTGAACTATAGGATTGAATGATATGTTGGCTGCCGATATGCAAGTTCGATCAGGAGTGCAGTCATCACGGCCCTTCAAAGTCATGTTGGTCCTTTTTCACACAGGGAGAACTTTCAGAGGATTTTTGAGGTGGAGGCTGGTGGTCAACTGATTCACATAACCTGCTATCCGAAGTCTTGTATATGAGGCAAAAATACTGACGATGATCCTTAGACTGCCCTGCATTGCCCACAATGAGACTGGACCGCCTGAAGATCAGCCTACCTCTGTTGTTCAGCACTTTAAGCGTTGCAACGGAGCTTCCCAAGTTTCCTTTCATTCTTTTCCCTATTGAGCCTTTGTTCGACAATCAAGCTGCGTCCGTCAACGGATCCATGGCGGATTTCGATGGTCAGGGGAACACCTTCGATGGTCAGTTCCTCCCATCGGAGTCATACATGTACGATGGAATTACGGTGCGTCAGCTGTTTGATGGTGCTTGAATTTTCATGAAATATAATGATTTAGTATCAACTCCCTGCCACCTGGGGCGCAGCCAACGATAATGTGATTGCCAATAACCAGACCCTCATGTTGTCAGAAAGCACTTTTGCGCACGAGTTGCATGTACTGTACTCCGGTGATAATAGTGGAGGTTTATCATTTTAAAGTGCAGCTCGAAGCTTGGAATTAACTTGGCTTTTTTTAATTTAAGATGCAACGTTTACAGTTAATCGATTTATACTCACCTTTGTGGATGGGTCGACTCAAACTCTCACCCGTGAGTCTCTTTCATTGATCCAGCTTATCATATTTGTGTCGATATGGAATGCACAGTGGAGGCTAGTAACTGGTGGGGTTGGCCAGATTTAAACCCAGGAATAATTCAGACGTAGGTTCATTGAATCGGTCCCATCTACCTTTCTGAGAAAAAATCTAGTCCATACAGCCTACAGGCAAATGGAACTTCAAAGAACTTCAATCATACCTCGATCTTCCAATGGTCGACAGCTGTATCTTCAGAACAACCATTGAAAAGCATCACCTTCCCGGTGGTAAACCCCGGTCATAGGTTGCATATATTCTCAATGGCGTTTTCGCCTTCAAGTATTTCAATTGCTGATGGTCCATCGCTCGTGGTACGAAGAGCAAAATTCACTTCGAGATGGGAGATGGTGAATAATACACGCGCGCAAGCAGTACAAGTTACGATTGCAAACCTATTGCCCACCTTCTCAGTCTCTGCCAAAACCTCCATTAATTCCCAGCATACAATTGAGATCTCCGGGCCTAGCGTGACGACCGTGTCGCCAGGTGTCGTTAACAGGCTTGTGCCAGGAGATCAAGCAAGAGTGGACGTGCTCATTACAGGTAGCACTACAGGTTCAAAAGCAACTATTATTATCAAGAATTTTACTGGGAACATTGTTGGAGAGTCTAGTGGATGGCCCTCCACTGCTTTGGCGACAACTTATACCGCAGATACGACCTCCTTGAGCGCACATGAAACTCCCAGTTGGGTTCGTTGCATGATTTAAATCAGCTGGTGACTCGTGCTGATATCTGTCAAATTAGTGGAGGAAGGCAAAATACGGAATCTTGTGCGTTCTTTCGAAACTTCTAATCAATGTACCAGCAAGTCATTACAGTACAGTATCCATTGGGGAGTGTATAGCTATCCTGCCTGGGTGTGTTACAACTTAGTCTCCCAGCTCGCTAATATATTCACTATGAAGTTCAGGCTCCTTCGAATGAGTATGCTGAATGGTACAAGTGAGTATCTTTGTATGCATAGTCGTTGGGGACACCGCTGACCTACATACGCTACAGCTATTATTTGCACAACCCGCCGAACTCTAGCAGTCCTACATGGGTTCACCACCTTGAAACATACGGGCAGGTGAGAAATTTTTACAGAAATTCAGCGGTAAACTCACATAAAGTGGAAATAGAACGTTCTTTACGACGACTTCATTTCCAATTTTACGGCTTCTAAGTTTAACGCTAGTGCATGGATAGATCTCTTTGATCGAGCAGGAGCCAGATATTTTGTTCAAGTAACAGTAAGTCAAACAAAATACTTATTTGTTTCGCAGGAATCAATCCGTACGTATGTTGACTGCCTTGCAGAAACATCACGATGGATTTTCTCTCTTCGACACTGGGAACACGACTAATAGATCCGCAGTCGTTTTGGGACCCAAACGGGACCTGTTGAAAGAGCTTTTCGACGCAGCTGCCGAGAAACCTCATATTCATCGTGGAACATACTATTCTCTTCCAGAGTGGTTTAATCCAGACTATGCAAAGTACGGTTTCGGTGAATGGCCAGGGGGCCTTGCCCGCAATCCGTTCAACACTACACCTGCATTTGAACCTTATACTGGGCATCTGAATATCTCTGATTATATCGAAGATTTGCAATATCCTCAAATGTTGAATCTCGCTACTCAATATAACACTGAAATCATTCGGCAAAAAGTAAAAATACAGTTTCTAAATGTGGTACACAGTGGTGCGATATCGGTGGTCCCAATAACACCCTGGAGTTCGCTGCTGAATTCTATAACCACGCCTTCGCTAGTGGATACCAGGTGACGATGAACAATCGTAAGTTACTATTATACAGTACACTATCTATTCTTCAACTTCGATAACAGGTTGCGGTGCTGTTCCCGACTTCAACACACCAGAGTACGAGACCTTTAATTCTATTCAAACCAGCAGCTGGGAGTCCAGTGAGGGGATGGATCCATTCAGTTACGGATTAAACACAGCGACAAATGCCAATGAATATAAGAATGGGACGACGATTGTTCAGACCTTAGTGGACATAGTCTCGAAAAACGGCAACTTGTAAGATTGCTTGAAAAAATGAAAATGACCTTGACGAGGGTGCTGAATTTTACTTCAGCTTGCTTGACATCGGTCCAACTGCGGAAGGAGAAATTATTGCGCCCATGGTAGATAATCTTCTGGCTGCTGGATCATGGCTTGAATATGCTGGAGAGTGTATATACGACACGGTATGTATTATGTTCATCCCAGTTGAAGTGTTCAAGTGATTTGATTTTGGCCCTAGGAATATTGGTTCCAGACATCACAAGACCCAAATCCTCCGATTGGCCTTACCCCTGCTCGCTTCACTACCACTCCAACAACATTCTGCGTTGTCGTATTCGATACACCGACCGACGATGAAATTATCATTCACAAACGCCTTCCGCTTCTTCCCGAAGACAAAATAACGCTGCTTACTCCGAGTAAAAGCCAAATTTCTCTCCCATGGTCAACAGATTCTTCAGGCAACTTGATCGTCAATATCTCTGAGAGCGGTGTCAAGGAAGTTCAATACGCATGGGCCTTCAGGATCTCGTATCAGCTCATTAATTGACCAGCATATTGAATGAGGTAGACATACTTATAATTAGTTGTCAGAAGTACGTTAGTAGGGCATGGTAAAATACATAAGTGGAAATATGAAGATATTTAATAGACTATTGCATGCGATTATAATATGTAGTAACAAGAAAATGGTGATTCATACAACGATAGCGAAAAACAATTTGATAAGTTATGGAACAAACTTGAGACACGCACTATCAATCGTCCACGAAATCCAACTTCGACTCCAGGTTTTGCAACAGCCTTTCCGCCTTCTCTCTCACTAAACCTCGCTTCTTTTCCTTTTTTATCACAGGTATTTCCTCGCGCAAACGTTGCCCAGATTTAGTACGCCGTATATCTCTGGAGGGGAGTACTGGGCTTGTTGGAAGCGGACTCAGCATTTTGGATGTGGAAACGTGCGTATGGGTCAAACTGTTCGATAGCGGGAGAGATAGCCTTTGCCGACGGGATTTGTCCTCGCCACTATGATCCTGCACTATCTTGTCAATTTCTCGCTCCTTACCTTTCCCCTTCCGAGATTTTTCTTTCTGCTGCACGAAAAGCATCTCCCGATCTTGATTGTGTCCCGCTTCCCTTTTTTCCATTATATTTCTACCCTTGGCATTTTCTGAACCTTTTTTGCGAAGTAAGCCAGGTGCCTTACTCGATGAGCGGCCCAAAGAGACAGAAGATACAGAGCCGGTAATACTGGAACGTCGCGGGATCGTTACTGCTACGGTATGGTCATATGATTTGTCCGAACCTATCAATCGCGCTAGTTTAGCGCCAGCAGCTAACCGTGAAGACTCTGCAGACAACCCACCCAAAGTTGTTCCTGTATGGTGAAAGTCGGGGATCAGAGGGGGAGTTGGTGGCTTGTCTGGTTGCGTCGCAAAGGATGTAGAGCCTAGGATAGGCATGCTCGGTCGTCGAGCAGAAGTAAGACTAGAATTTTGCAATTCCAATTCCAGAAGCTCGCTAGTTGTACCAATCAGTCCTGTTGACGCATAGTGCGACAAGTTCGGACCGTCCCGCACCATGCCACTGATCTGACGAGTATGCTTGTTTGAACGGGAATTCAATTGCTGATGCTCAAGGAGAGTCATTTCCACGCTATGACCCGCTTGCGACAACGAAGGCGATGTCGCAGAGGAAGGAGGGTCAGACGGAGATAGACCAAAGCTCAACCGACGCCCGTGGGGTCTATTCAAACTTTCGTTCGACGATGGAGAGGTGAGGAATGATGGTCCTCCGACGACAAGTATATTGTCTGGAGTGGCGGGCCTTTGAAAAGTCGGAGTCACCGCGCTAGTCCCTACAGATGCAGTAGATCCAGGGACACAATTGATTGTGGTTTCCGAGGGAATAGATGTCGAGGAGGCATATTGCGGTAGGCCCACTTCTTTTTGACGTACGAGGGGTGAAGTTAGAATTGTGTTGGGTGAAGTTGGAATCGTATACGGTGAAGATGACGTAACAACCCCGGTCGGCTCTAGCGCCCTGCGCTCTTCCTGATAACGACGATGGTCATCTTGCTGTTGGTAATCCCAGTAGTCATTCGTGTCTGTAGAACTTGCAAGGCTTTCAGTCTCCAGGCGGTCAAGCCGGGCATTCTCTTCTCGATGCAGTCTAGCTTGGCGATGAAGATCTGCCATCCAACCGACCCATTCCGCATCACTACTTTCTTCACCACTCTCGCTCGAGTCGATATCAACATAATCAAGCCTCAAAGAAGGACGGAGAATATCAGAACTAGAGGTAGAGATGTTGGTGGTGGACACCAGAGCAATTTGCTGGCCAGAATCGATCAAAGTTCTACTAGAAAGATTTCCACCACCAGGAAATTTGAGCCCAATGGCGATATTCTCTTGCTCCAAGGTCAATTTTCTATCCTTGCGCTTCCGCTGCCTCCGCATACTAATGGCATCCTCTGCACTGTCCCCTTCCTCGTTGTCGAAAATTCGATCGCCAGCCGCGGATTGGATGCTTGGGCTCCTTATGAGTTCCATTGGGGCTATCCTTAGCCCTAATTCCCTCGTAAGCTGCGCGAGACCCGGATTGTCACCCCACAGGAACTGATCCATAGCCTTGGTGAGTTCACCCATACCAGCTCTTTGGGCCTTGGTCACGACCTCGAGACGCCACTCTGGATACGGAAGAGCACCGAAAGTTCCAAGGGAGTTTTTCTGCTGAGAACTTAAAATGTTTAACTGCTTAGTTTCGGATTGTCGCCGACCGAGTGTAGAATTGAGTAGCGAAGACGTATGAGTACTGGAATTCTGTGTGTTCGACATGGTAGCGAGAAGACGAGGAGAGGGCGGAAGGCGAAATTGTCTTGAATCTTTGGGTGCAGTAATCGGTGATACGAGGGATTGAGTGCCAGCTGGGGTATCATTCACCCAGGAAGAGTTGGGATTGGAAATGACTTCCGTAGGAGCTTCAATGCGAGCAAGGGGGGAACTCGAACTTTGATTTAGCTCCTTAGCAGAAAGAGTAATTGGGGAGACCTCATCAGGAGAAGATCGCCGCTCTTGATTCTGGGTACTCCATGACCACCGAGCAAACGAGGGGGGCATCGCTTGCTCTGGTGTAGGGAATGATGAAGGAAAGGTCGGGGTCGGAGCAGGTGCGGCAGGGACGTTAGAAGATTTTGGCATCTGAAATGGAGGAAGGTTTGATAGAAAGCTGGAGTCAACAACATGAGGTGCATGACGGTGAATAACACGAAGGAACGATTTGAAAGCTGAAGAGTATAGGTTGAGTGAACGGAAGTAGGTCTATAAGCTTTGAACGCACCAAAATCGTCTCCGAGGTCCAAGACAACCCACTCTGATTCGGGATCAAGTTTTTTTCCGGAATTCTGCGATGTTAAATTTTGCCTCGTATTTGAACCTTTCGTGGAACTAGGACCCTCTGCGTTGTCGTCAGCCCCGCTGACAACAACATAGCTAGTATCAACCTCAGTATTACCCTCGTCCTCTTCTTTATACCACATCCCCCCTCGCTTCAGTGTTGTGGACGAGTTGATCTTAATTCCCTTCCTTCGCCACTCCGATGTGCCACCAAATTGACCATTGCTGTAACCATAACTACGTGCAGGCCCGTCCGAAAATGGGCTGTCATTCTCGGTATGTGCAAAGACAGGAGACGAGAGTGTACTTCCGGAGCGGTCTGAATCAGCGTCTGACTCCATTATAATGTGGGGGTGTTTACGGTCGCTGATGTGAGGGCTTGAAACCACGGGTAATTTCTTCCGGCCACCAACTAGATCAACAGCGTCGGCTTCATCGTCCGACGCAGCCCCTTCCTCTTCGGTATGTACCTCAGAAAGATTTTCACTAGTACGCCCGCTGATAACTTCCGGGTGGAAAAGAACTCTCCGTTCCGATGCCGATAAAAGACGAGGTGAAGATAGAGAATCCAATGGCGTTTCACCCTTGCCCTTATCTCTGTCCGAAATGATCATGGAGGACGAGGGCTCCTTGTTTAGTATAACTTTAGAAGTAGGAGGAGGAGGCGGAAGAGGTTTGATCTGTAGCATGATCTTCGGTCTTGATATTGAAGACGATGAGGGCGTAGGTCGACTGGGTCCTTCGTTTGGATTCCCCGTCAGAGCAGAATAATTCGAGCTATTTCTAGGATGAGACATGCTCTCGCTCCTTGATAAAGAAGAAGGCTTGGACAAGATAACGGGGGTTTTTAGCGTAGAATATGAATCGGGGGTGTGACTGGAGGTGTTGCTCTGTGAAGCGCGTCTCGCATATGAGGGGCTCGGTGATACGGAAGCGGGATGTTTGGTCGTGGTTATCGGCGTCTTGAACTTCGCACATACAATGTATTGAGGTAGAGAAGACGGTAATGTTCGCCCGAGCTGGTCAGCATTGCGTATTTCTGTGAGTGAATCCAAAGGAAGAATTTGAGCGGTTGTCGAGGACAATTCCTAAATCGTGGATTGATCAATCAAAAGGGTCAAACAAACGAAGTATAAAAACTTACAGAATTTTCCTTCTTCAAATGTAAAACGCCATCTTTGATGAAAACCCATCGTTCGCGCCATTCGAGCTTTCCTCCCTTTCCTTTCGAACGATGTCTGTTATTAGAGATATTTTGAGTAAGGCTAGACTTCGAGGTCGGAGCAGTAGCATTTCGACTAAGGGACGCCATGTCATGATAGTTGCTGTTACTTAGTTTGGTCGATTTCCACATCGATGTATGAATATCCAGATCATTCCCAACTGAGTGTCTATCTTTCTTCATCTTGACCCTGGAAGAAGGAGGAGGTCTGAGGCCCAGCGCAACATCGGCAGGGGAAAACGAAGCAACCTTGACAGGCCCTCCTGCGAGGACTTCCATGGTCCTCCGAGCGGTTTCAGCATGCGAGCTGGCTGCTTTGGACACTTCTTCGACAGAAGCATCTTTTCGCCTGCTAGATCCCTCGCGAGCCAGGGACCGGACTTCAGTGACCACATGAGGCTCACGAAAAACAAGTCGAAGGGCTTTCACCCAGCCTTCCCAATATGGCTCGATATACTTTGAAGTAATCTCCCGCGGAAGTTTGGTCACAACTCCTAGACGATGAACCTCTAGAAGTTCGTAGGGCTGTATGTCATAATCGACAATGGTGTAGTGCTTTTCAAGGATTTGTCCTGTAGAGAATCGAATGAGGTTGAGAAAATTGGGATGATACGTGGTGTGAGAGCCTCTAGGAAGCGAGGCCGGGTTCACGCGCGTTTTGCTGGGTAGAATCCTGGAGGCAACAGAGGGAGGTAGAACACTTCGCTGGCCAATCGAAGGTCGGTCATAAAAGCCTAGATATTGATTTCGGTTGGCACGCCTGCCCATACGAGGGTTGGTATCAAGCTCAAGCTCGAGCTCGTCGATATCAGACTCATCCTCCTGGGAGTCCCATTCATCATCTTCTTCATAGCCCATACCAATCACTTCTCCTTCGTCCTTTAACTTTACAGCATCATCTTCACTATCATCCTGGGGATCTACGACGCCGATGGGCGCAAAGGTTATAGGTGAAATAGGCCTTCCTCGACTTCTTCGTTTTTTGCGCTTGAATTTATCTTCCTTCGATATTCCATCCAACTTGGAGGCAGGACTGTGAATTGGACCTCCATTTGAGGGTGGAAATTCTGCGAAGACGATGGGCGATGCTGGACGACGAGAGGGTTTCGTTTTTGGTTTAGCGGGGGGATGTATGGGTGGTAGATTGAAGTTCGAGGTGGGATTGGTCCGAGAAGGACTACTTGCTATGCATTTAGCCACTATCCATGACTTAACTTCATTAATCGTCCAGGCAGAATCCACATGAGTGACAAGCCATTGATCGTATGGAACTGTCCCGCGGAAGGAAAACAATTATTTGCAAGATCAGAGCACACAAGCCAGCTTACCGAAACGACAGGCTATAGTGAGCAATTTTACTTCCTGCTTTGCTTCTTTCTCTTGGAAGCAGTAAGTCTCTCCAGAGGCCATTCTAACTTCCCCAGCGAACTTCCCAGTGTATCTTTGATGGTAACAACCGCACTTTGAGTCTTCAAAACGCTGAGCGACGTAGAGTAGCAAGACTGCTGAGGTAAATGAGAAGGAAAGAGGATCCTAATGACAGTCCACTTCTGGCAGGTTCATTGGCGCCTACACACGGAAGACAATAATTCGCGCGTCTATTCATGGCATGCATTCTCGGATCTGAATCCTGATCTCAGTTCAAAGCTTTTAGTATTGGCAATGACTGAGGGTGCCAATTAACCTCGTTCCCTGATGTATCATTGTTCGATGCGGGAAACTCAGAGCTTGCCGGGTTTCGGATTCAGATTGCCCATTTCATGAAACATTGCCAGCACTGCCAGTCAGTTCTGTAATCTAAGATTGTACAGTATGGTTCACTGGTCGTTCGGGAATCGGACCTGGTAGCCTTTAACTAACCTATCCTATCCTAAACTCACCTCTCGTTCGATGTGATCATGTCTTCCTTTGAATAGATCGATACGATAGAGCTACAGTTAAATTAGAATACTTAATAGTATGACAGTGCTGAGTTTCTCAAATGAGAGGGCCCTCAAGCCATCCGAGTCAACACGAGGGAAAGATGATTTACACGTCGATCTCCATTTCACAATCTGTGGCAATATGAATGGTGGAGCACTCTGAGTCGATCTTCAAGTTGAACACCCTTGACCTTCTTAGTACCAGTGACTGGTGAATTCATTTTTGAAAACTCCAATTACATATATTGTTGCTTGAGTATGCGCGATAGCACAGATAGATGTTTTGGTAGTTAAAAGAAACACAATCAACTCCCTACAAAAGTCAGTAATGACAGCCTCACTCACAAAGATAGACATTGTCGTGTGAACAGCGTGTGCAGAGGTACTGGTAGTTATATTACGATGTAGGGATCAAGCTGGTAATCCCGCATTATTGCTTGAAGCATGGGGGTAATTCCGGGATTTATAAAGCGTATTTTTTTCCAGACAGGCGCCGTAAGGGATTTGATTGAGTTTTGGCGGCTTTCCTGACCTTGTGAACAAGTCGAAGTCGTTAGACAAAAGCCCTGACTTATGAGCAGAGCAGTGAAGAGATATGAAGAATTGAGCATAAGCAGCCTAACTGTCCCACCTGTTCAAATGAACCTTGAGCAATAGCCCTGATTCGAACATTTTCTATGGACGAGACAGAGGCATTGTGCATCACGAACCAAGCTCAGGCTAGCTGTAATCACGATAAAATGACCAATAGGGGTGATGTTAATATTGCCGTTCTGTTGGTAAAGAGAATCATTCGAATGAGCGAACAACAAATGGCTAACGAAGGTGTCTATAGGTGAACTTTGCCACTTTGACTCCATATTTAGTGGAGATAGAATGATAGGTTTCAAGTTCAATTTTGATATATGGCATCAAAAACACTGTTCCCGCTATCATTGGCATGGAGTATCTAAGAAGGAATGAGTGAATATAGGGCTGTAGTTCAAGCTGAAGGGAAAAGAAAAGTTAAGAACAGATGAAGGACCCACCCGAGAATTTATTCACAGTACAAAATTCCACTTGGAGAATGTGCGCAAATTCGACCGTGGTACTGCCCTGGTGCTGTCGGTAGTCCATCGCCAGTCGAGAAATTTACTCAAAGAATTCTGATTACCCTAGTGTCGATCAAGAGAGGAAAATTTGGTTTAAGGATGAATTCAGACCCGAGATAAGACGTAGCGGTGCTGCTACGGTGATTTCCCCGGTCAGCTGTAGCTTGCGGAAATCCTAGCAATCCTAGGATACAAATGATCAACGAAAAGAGCTCCGATTCAATGCAGACAGCTACCTACAGCTACTCACCGAAGCCCAAGTCCAAGCGGAGCGGATTTCCAGAATTTATATCATCGAAATTGTACTTATTAAAATATTATGCCGTCCAGCTCGGTAGAACCTCATATAATATTCTCGTCGATGAGAAATCACAGCATTGATATCATTAACAAGCTATAGATCGAGGGGTCATATTATCCAGTAGTATCGTGATGATCGGCAGAAGGTGTCCATTTTTCATTCTATGAACTAGATCAGGACAGATTTACGGTTTCGTTCGACACATGAATAAACTTCTGTGCGCACTTACACGGCGAAAATATGTTTGGACGTTTTCCCAAGACGACTAAATATCTGCTGCGATATTTTTGAGACGATTATATCGTTAGCGGAGCCACGCGTAAAACATTCTATCTGCAGACACAGTCAGGCGATGCGGATGGTGAAATGGAGTCCTATTTGATGGTGACGATTGACACGAACTGACGAAGCTATTTCCCCCAAGAATCTCGTGGGCGTGGCGCTCCAGTCGCAGTGAGAGTGCGGCAGACGGCAGAGTGCAATAGAATGGAATTCGGGTCGGTGTTGCACCGATATTACTACGGCAAAAACATTCAGTCTGATCATAAAGGCATCCTAACCTTCCACCTGCTTCCAAAATTCAAACCGAGACTGAGGTATTTCGATAGATCTGTTGGATAAGGTACTTCCAGAAGTCCGTCCTAGAAGTTTCAGATTTTTCAATGGTGTCTGTACAGGTTGAACGAGCAGCGCTAACGATAACAAAATCATGGGGTGTCAATTTCTGAAGCTGATGTGCACGGACATATACCGCAGTGCTGCCGTGAAGTGGAAGTACCAAAGATTCCCGAAAAAAGTGAGTATGTCAAGTTCGTAATGATCATATTGTCGGGAGCTGCATTTACACCATTCTTGAATTGAACACGGAGGCAGGGCACTCCTTATGTAGTATAAGATTCCAGTGAAATAGCAGTGCTCGACGAAGTTGGGAGGTGAGTCAAGTAA
This sequence comes from Lentinula edodes, assembly GCF_021015755.1. NCBI lineage: Eukaryota > Fungi > Basidiomycota > Agaricomycetes > Agaricales > Omphalotaceae > Lentinula > Lentinula edodes. The sequence goes on from NW_025764355.1 coordinate 188,365, forward strand.
TCAGTCTCCATTAGTCACCTACTAGATGCAATTAGTTCAATATATCGAGACCTTATAGTTTCAGATTCATGCCGTTGCAATCCAAGTCGACCAGGGATTGCGACCAGGGATCGCTGAGGTTTGAATTAAGAAACGGGAGGATGAGAATAAACCAATTGAAATATCGTTGAGCGGGTGAGCGTGCAAAGTTCAAGAGTTTCCCACGCAAGCGGAGTGAGTCATCTTTAACCTGTACCACCACTACGAACCCGGTATTTGCACAATTAAATCACGATTTTTTCTAGCACATGCAGTATGATCGCAACTGCATCTACGCAGAATCTTGAGGACGCAGCTAATTTGGCCGGCGAATTCATCTACAGTTCCGTAGATACTTCTTTGTCTTAGCTTCTGAACTCCCTTACACTCTTTACAAGGTCTCGACTATCTTCCGCACGAGGTGAAGCATTATCTTGAAGAGATTAAGCATAAGGACTTTCGCGTCCAAGGTGTGTCATTTCTAAGCGTATTCGACCCTGAAAGGATGCTCATCCTTTTTTCCCCGCAGAATTACAGCAACAAATCGACGTTGACAGTGCTCGATGGATCAAACACAGTTTACGTGGAAGCGTGACACCCTCACAAGAGTTCTCTCCATCCCCCTCCCCATCACCAAGCTCAAAGTCTACCGCCAATATACCGTACAAGATCCAACTGGGCTATACAGAAATTGAGAAGCTCTCCAACGAGAAAATGGCTCTGGCTGAAAAGATAACGAGTTTGCTTGCGCGGACTCGTTATCGTCTGGAGTCCGACATCAACAAAGTTCGAATCTTGCAAGGCGAAGCTCCCGCAACCGAAACAATTTCTGCTAGAGGCGTTTCAGCAACGCCGAGCTTGAGTGGGACCTCTTTTCATGTTACTAGCCAATTGCATGCAAATGACGCTGCAGCGAGTCTCAGCGAAAGTCTTCGACTCGCACTGGCACCGCCCCCTTCCGCTGCCGAAATTCGAAAGTCTGTAATTACGACTGCCTCAACGAGGAGTGAGTTTAATGATTTTCATCGCCTTTATCCATGCTGAAAGATCTTTCTCTCTTCAGGGCAAGGTCGATCTACGGCTTCGCCATCCATCAAGCTCTCCGCAGGCGGCAGTCGTTCAATCTCCCCCGCCGCAACCGCACCAACGAAAGCTACTACTTCTCGGTCAAGTCGTCTGTCACGTCAAATACACCCTCCCCCTCCTGCAGACGATGACATTGAAATGGGCGACGAAGACGCTGAAGGTGAGGATGATGTTGACGAAGCAGATGACGGTGAGGATGCCGACGACGACAAGCTGTACTGCTTCTGTCAAAGGAGTAGCTATGGGGATGTATGTGCTCTCGTTATTCTCTGTCAGAAAGCAGGCTCAAATGAGCAATATACAGATGATTGCATGCGATAATGAGGGCAACTGTCCCTATGAATGGGTAAGCTATGGCCATGATACACGCTGAGTTATACGTTGATTGACCTTCTCATCAAGTTTCATCTGTCCTGTGTGGGTCTGAGTAAACCGCTCCCGGACAAATGGTATTGCTCCGTGTGCTCCATCAAGATGCCAGTGGCTGTCACTACTGTTACTGTAGGCAGGAAGGGAAGGAAGAAATAGGGTTTTTCTCGGGAAGGGAGATGAGACGCAGTATCCTTATTATTCAATTGATTGATCATTGTATAGTACGATGGACTCAAGTATCGTGTTATTATCTCGATATTGATGTATGTATTTCGAAACAACTTTCATTCTGACTATGTATGCACTTATAGTTACCTGGAATAAAACTTGCTGTAAGCTTAAGGCCAAGAGCATCGACGTGTATAGTCTTCGCTCGGGGATGGTGTAGTCACTCTGAGGTGACGCATATTGTACATATGCGTCTCTTCCAGGAAATACCTTATGTAAGCGAGTATTCTTTCCCTTTAAGTTTCACGTTTTCTTCGATTTCTACGGTTGTGGATATCTGTCTCTACCACTGCAGCTAACTCAGCTCCGGTGCAATTGAAGATATTTATCAATGGTGAACGATGATAGAATCATTTATCTTCATTGTCCACAGTACATGCTATCATTCTCTGGAATCCGTGAGTTGAACCAATCCCTATATCTATAGATTAGAGCACTTACAGGCACTTACTTGCTATGAGTAGCCGCGCGCTTAGCCATCTCAGTAATGATTCGTTCTTTGGGTTGCTCGAACTTTTCATAAATGTTCTTAGACATTCCGCTGCACACGACGTTAACACCCCTTTGAAGTCCCTCCATCGTCTCTTTCGTATATTCTTCGAGCGGCATCCAGAATTGGGACAATGCTCCCGTGGTACCCTCGGCTAGTATACGATCATAAGATGTTAATTCGAACTCTCCCTTCGAACAAGTTGTTCGCCATTTCGTTTGACTCACCATCGTGAAGCTCCGACTCAACCAAGGGAGGGCTGATCTCGATGACGCCGATGCTGGTGTCTTCAAGCTGGACACGAAGTGAAGAACATAGGGAGTGCAATGCTGCTTTTGACGCAGAGTAATTGGCGATCCAGGGGGCGGGAACATAAGCAAGTCCTGACGTGACCGGAGCAATCAAGCATGGGTGGCCGGAGACCTTCACAGGTAGTCAATGATCTTGAGAATTGTGGGATAATATTTACAACACCTACAGATTTTGCCAAAAGGTGAGGCATAAAGAACGAGATTATAGTCAGTATGGAGAAGTAGTTGACATGCATTTCAGTCGCAATGGCTACAGAATTCATATTCATGAGGGTCTTGGCTAATGCTATGAAAGGCATGAATATTATTACCTTCAAGGTCGACTTCCTTCTTGAAATGTACCTCACGCTGAATTCCAGCCGCGAGGACAAGTGTATCGATCTATATTCCAATAAGAATGCAAATAACAAAAACAAAACGCACTGGCGTGTATGCACATACCTCTGGATATTTCTTAATCATCTCCTCAACAAAATTCTTCGTTGCAGCCTTATCGGCGTTAACATCAAATTTTTCTGCATCGATCCCGGCCTCTGTGAGTCCCACCAAACGATCCTTGCGTCTACCGACACCGATGACCTTGGGATGACTAGGGAGGGAAGCGATGGCCAAAGCCAAAGCTCGTCCGATTCCAGACGTTGCTCCTGTAACCAGAACACATTTTGCGTTGTCGATTGAAGGTGACATGAGTTAAAGTATAATTCACATGAGAAATAGGAAAGGAATTTCTGATACACGCGTGGTATATCAAACGCACGGTGAGCCCCTCGGACATAAGATCAGTGTTGCGGGCCACACCGGATGTGAGTTCGATTCCGAAGCGATTTTTCGATTCCCATGACTCAAACTTGGAAGATCGTAACGATCCTTTCTATGACTGGATGCTCTATGCACTTAGGTCACCGACCATGTCTTTCCGGGAACATAACCCGCACGATGTTGATGTAGTATAGTATTAATACTAGTCAATAGCAAGCAATAGCAGGAACCTTCATTATTCTGGGGCCTTGTCTCTTCATTAGCAGCGAACAACGACTATGATGGACAACCTACCATATGTATTTGTGATTCGAGATTGCATCGGAAGAGTGATATTGATGAAGGAATTACGCACATGCAATGTGGATGTCAATGTCAGTTAAGGAACGTATTGCGCAGATTAAGTATGGGAAATTATACGAAGTTATTGGCTAATGCGGCTCATAATCAGTAGCTACATAGTGAAAACACAACTTGAACAGATGAAAGCATACAGTTAATAGCGGTATTATTCTCAACCAGTCGTCAGTTAGCCATGGCTGGAGACACAGGAATGATAGGGGCTTGATTCGCTCACGTTAAGAAACGAAGCCTCTAGATTTTACTGTAACTGTGGAACGTCTCCAAATAAACTTTTGGGGTTAGTATGGCTCTGGTCACGATTGGGTCTGCCAAAAAAAGACTTTCAATTGTGGGCGGCGTTTGCTGTCGATAAGATAGGGGGGATCGGAAGGGATGAATACCCAGAAATGACGAAAATGTGATCATTGGCAGTCCAGCAGATTCCTCGAAAGGACGGAAAAAAATCGTAAAATTTCTAGGGAAAGAAATTAACATAGGACTCCTGGAGCATGCAGTACTTGTCGAGACTAACTACTAGCACGAGTGGATCCAAAGTGGGAATGAGTGGATGTTCGGTTTGCGCATTAATATCGCGTCCTGTCGGAGTATCGGTGTTTTTGGACCTATACAGTATTTAGACGCGCATGTACTTGGGCTTGACAGGTCATACCTGTGTTGTGTAGCGCGTCATCACAAGCTGAACAGGAAGGACGGAACGCTCAAGGACAGTCAAGAACCTTTGAGATACGAACACCAATCAATGATCAGCTTTGGCGCAATCCCTCAATGACCACTGTTGAGATGAGTAGGGCAGTATTGAAACGAATAATCTCCGGAGAGCGTACTCTATCGTACTGTAGTCTACTGCAGTGTTGATGGATAGATATACATAGCTCCTTTCGACTTTTGCCCTAATCATGTAAAACAGGGATCGTGCATCAGACTTCAAGTTATTCCAGACCGCATGGAGTGACCATAGATCTGAAGGTGGTTCAAGCTGATGACCTCTCGCCTCACTTATAGCACCGCGCAATACACCCAATTCTGAGGGAAGCTAGTAGCTGAGACCAAGTGCACAGGCGTTCCGGACTATATTGGCTTCGCAGAGTATGAGTTGGAACAGGTCATAACCTTGTTCATTGTTGTCATCGAAACTCGAGAAAATCTAGTGGATACGGCTGGTAAAAAAACTGATAAACAATAAATTTGCGCAGTCGCATGCCTATATAAATTATCGGGATAGGTGTTAGTCGAGGTTTAGTCCAGGGTTATTTGGGGTCGAAGCATCAAAGCTCAATTTGGATTTTTTTTGGCATGCATGCAAAACAGCCTCGGTCAGTAAAATTCCGGAATTCTGAACAAACAGCGCCGAAATTAGGCTACTGATTAGAATTCTGCGGGTTTAAACCATACTTACCGAGCTAGCAGAGGCTAGCAGCTGCTATAACATCTGATAGCGGGTATGTAATACATGGGGGATGATCCTACATAGGCATACATGGAACCGGGTGCGATCTCGTGGTCGACAGGAATTGAATGAGAGCCGAATGGATTGCTGTGGATCGGTCTATCATGACCATTGAGATTAAGATTTTTGTTGCCTTCATAGATAAAATACTATACAGGACGGTAATCATCAGCGCAATGACGGTTTCTGTTGTCCGGAAGACCGCGCAAAGTTTGAAAGGAAAATAAGAGAGCGGGTGCGTCCAGAGAAGACTTCAATTGTCCATGAGCAAAAAGTGACTCAGGAGGAAGATGACAGGAAGTGGGCGTGTCACTGTCTGTAGCTATTTACATAGAGAGGACTGCGAAAAGTTCATAAAGCTTACCTTGCCGTAAGATATGGTTTTGTGGCCTGCGTGAATTTAGTTTTTAAAGTACAAGTACGCCGAAGGGTTGTGGTGGCGTTCCTCAAAATACTATAATGGATTCCGGATAGTAAACTGCGGGAAAGGCGGGAAGGACCACTAAAGATACGTGGGTACAAGAGGGTACAACGTGTCATTGAGCCCCATAGGCACCCATCCCGGATTGGTCTCGGTAATCGTTCATGTACAGTCACGCGTCAGAAAGAGTTGTTCTGACCTGGATGTCGTGAGGACTTACGGAAACCACATCTTATCTGAATGTCAACAACGATAGATCGAGAACGAGATCTGGCGTATACTATTAGACAAGAAAGGGAAATGATCATTCTTCGTGCTTCCACCAGCCTTTTGGTGCGGGTGCAACCAACGACTGATAATTGCATGCCTGGCAAAATGACTGAACAGTTGAAAAGCGCCGCAGTGAGCAGGCAGATAGCGCCACCTTTGGTGACCGAAGAAGAGCGGCTTCTCGAAGGGAAATCAGTAGGAGAATTCAGGAAAAATCATCATAAGTGAAAATCGGGTTAGTGACACGATGTGATGGAGGTGAGGAAGCAACTCGTTCCCATCAAATCAAATCATCAGGGTCAAACAACTTTCATCGTCGGACGCGTTTTGACTCTTTACGCTCATGAGCACCAACAGTAGCCTGCTTTATCTAGAAAGCTAACCAAGCACCTGCCTTATTCCTCGGTAAACTGTAACATTACTGGTCATTGCTTACTTCGCTTACCTTTCTTTAGAACTAACGTTGAATCACGATTTCTGCCAGAGACGCGAAGAAAAGCATTGTAACACATCTGTAATATGGCTCCAAGGCGTGAGACTTCGACTGCAAATACATTGAGCCCTCAGGATATTACTACGACCTCCAGCGGTCAACCTACGGCCACGTTAGGCTTTCCTCGTTCCACTTCACCTTCGAATGGATTCACGAACTTTCTCTCGAAACCTTCAAGATGGTTTGGCAGGAGTGCGTCAAATCCAAAGATCAGCACCGTTGCTGCCGCTTCAGAACCCAGAATGAGCAGTTCTTCGGGAAGAAAACACAAGATATCGCGTCCTACTGACCCTAGGCCGATTCTGGACTCATATAGTGCTGCTCCGGGGGCTAGGTGAGCTTTCACATCTCATTTTTGCTTCTTGTAGATACTGAATGGCCTTTAGATCTGTAATGGATCTGACCTCTCGAAATCCGAATTCTCTAGACCTTTCATCCATCGGTTTCAATTCCAGTCAGCCCTCCAGTCCTTCCAGTCCACTTCGGTCAACATATGGACTCGGTGATCTCCGAGCAATCTCTCGACGAGCATGGTCGAAATCAGCAGATGATCTTAGCAAGCTTTCGGCGGATGTTTCTCCTGCTATGGAGGAAAAGATTGCCCAATATCGCAATCGGAGTAATAGCAATACTAGTCCATCATCTCCAGGCGGTCCTCCTTCGGCTCCGCCTTTCTTCGAACGCAGTTTAAGCCATGGTACTGGCGTACAACCGTTTCCATCACTGCCGAGAATCAATACACCATCTTCAGCTACTCCAACAGTGTCCATCTCAATATCAGCACCTGTCATTGACGAAGCTGCACACAAGCCTGCTCCATCGCCCACCCACGTCCACACACGCTCATATTCATTTACGCCCAAGCTCGCGTCCAAGCTTTCCGCGCCTCGTTTCATGCCTCCCAGTCCCAAGCGGAAGGGTTCCGCAGGTTCAGAGATGGAAGGAACGTCAACACCACCTGTCCCTACACGGGGCGCTTTTCCTTTCAGCTCTAGTAGTCGAACTCTTCTTCCCGACTCATCTTCTTCCTCGAGCACTTCGCAGCCAGTTCATCGATCTACTACTCTTCTAGCTCCACCCAATATCGTTGAACCTTTCAACGAGTCCTCAGAGTCCAGCTCACCCAAACGGGCCTCCCAAATCGTATACCATAGCGGCTTCATCAACAAGTTTGCCGACGGTACCGCAAGTCCGCACCAACTTGGAACAGCGAAGGCGTGGAAGCCCTTCAAACTGGAGCTCAAGGGGTCCAAATTGTATTTCTATAAACCTCCGTCTGATAGGGCAGCAGCAATAAAAGAGCTATTTCCTACAGAGCTAGTACCTGTTAATCAGCAGGATGAAGACGAAATTGGTAACATTGGAGGAGTAGAGGGCGAGCTTGAAGATGATCCTTTTGCCTCTGCGACGGCCACGAATACCCGAATGGATATGCGGCCGACGAGACAGGAAAATTCCATTGCCCAGAGGAAAAAAAGAGCGTTCTGGGGTCGACGAACTCATCCCGATTTGTCAAAGGATGCCGAGGGGATAATTGAGAAGGGAACATTTGAGGCACTGACACATGAGGCCGTCTTTGGCACTACTTTCTTCGGACTAGTGGAAGGGGAGGTCACCGCCGCGGAAATTAGCAGTGGAATTGGGAAGGCTAAGATAGGATCGATGGAGCAATGGAAAGATTTCGCGGCTTCCATCCTTCTCTGCATGCCTCACTTGGTGGATCAGACGAAGTTCGAAACGGAGCTGATGAGGTGTTGCGAGTTTCTCGTCAGCGGCGCGGAAGAGGAGAAAAAATCGGCAGAGAAGCAAAGAGTGGTGTGGTTAGCAGCAGAGTATCTTCGATACCACGGGCGGCCACTAGAATTCCCTGATTGGCCAGAATGGAAAGCGGAAATTGCTCCTGAAGCTATCACCGTCCCACCCCCAGCCATGCCTCTACCAAGGTCGACGTCCACACAAGCCTTATACAACCCCACCCCCGTTGCGTCTCCGAATATAGGCATGTTCTCGCCGAGACCGGGAGAGAGCAGTAACATGTCATTAGTGAATGCCTTAATTGAGAACGGACGCGAAGCTACTGCCACGCCTCAGCCAGGATCCGGCAACTCTTACTTCGACCCGACCACGCCTGGGGCTCTTTCTCTTTCGACACCGTTTGGCACACCTTCAAGCCCCACTGTCAACAGGACTCCCTGGGCTTCCGCACTTGATCGTGAAGGCCTATCAAGAGATGTACTTCTCCTGATTGACCCCAACACCATAGCACGCAGTCTGACTGTCTTTCATCTCGCTGTTTTACAACAACTCCCGGAAAATCTCACAGCTAACTTTGTACTTGGGCCGGAAGGATCGGAATCGCACCCGTGGTCGACGCAACAACCATTATCATCATTATCTGCCACTTCTTTATTCGGTTCAGACGACCATCCTCATTGGCTTACAAAACTGCTATTGGTGCAAATCCTTGGCGCAGATACTTCAACAGGTTACGCTACCCTACGGGGCGCTCAATTATCTTCACCGAGCCGAAGATCTGAAGACCGGGGACCTACGTCCCGTACGCATTCGCGTTCAGAAGTCATATCAGCCTGGATCAAGATTGGCGAGCTTTGTCGACTGAACGGGGATGAGTGCTCGTGGAGAGCTATCCTTCACGCAATATGTGCTGCTCCTGTCGCTCGACTGGAAAAGGCTTGGAAGCGTGTTAATCCAGTGGCAATAGCAACTGTGGAATCTTGGGTTCAACCTGTCAAGGATGGCGATCCCGTCAACGGAATTAGGGAACCTAGAATAACGCCTTGGGGAGGAAATATGAGGAGTATAATTAGGGAACACTTGTCACAAGCTTCGGTACCGGGATCGACTGGTGACGTTCTGATGTTGGCGACGCTGGATAGGGTGCGCATGTTATTCGAGGGCTTTCGAACCTCAGTCTCTTTATGTCCAAGAAAGACAACAATTTTGGAGGAGGGAAGTAACGAAGAAGTCCAAAAGCTCGTTTCATATTGGAAGGACATTGTCGCTGACGGCGGGGCCTCTAGTGGCCTAGGAATAAAGTTTCACAGGTATGCAATAAGCACACACAGCACTTTAGATTGTGAATTGACTAGTCACTAAGGGTTGAGCAGTTCATCTCGTTATCGCTTGCAGCTGAACCTCGACGGAAAGGGCTATATGAACCTTTCTATTGGGCCAAGTCTAATGGTCAGCCTTCTTCAACTGCACCACTCCTTCCACTCCTTTTTCCAGAGCCTCTACCTACCATTACCTTACTTGACCGATCACAATTCTTTCGCGGGCGCGTGGATAGCGACTCTAACGACTTTCAGCATCTCCGCGCTGTTGACGGACATTTGCGACCTGAGGGCCGAACATCAGTACCTGCCAGTGACAGTGCTTTCGGTATTTTGAACCAAGGAGGAATGACAATTCCAGTCCACGATGGGGACCTTCTGTTGGTGGTACAAAACCCTATCACTGACTCTTCCTCTACAGGCTCTCGACCCTCATCTCTCGTGAGGTCTCGACCTCCAAGTTCTGACATCGACCCTTCGTCTTTACTAGATGGTAAATCTGATAAACCTATCGGTCGGACGCCCTCCATCCGAGTCAAGCCTGGGTCCTCCGCTAATCTAGAGAGAAAGAGTAGCGTCGCTCGTCGTAGCTCGCTCCCATCATTGTCGCAGCGTCAGCCTTTAACGCTGGCTGAAAATTCTTCGGAACCTCCCTTACGGGTTCTCGTTCAGGCGGGCACGTTGGATCGTCTTGTTGATGTTCTCGTTCATGGACTTCATAATGTTTCGGTATCTGTCGCGGATGACAATGGTGAAATGTCATTGCGGGTCGGAATGACACGAGAACTGTTGCTGGACCACAAAGAATTTACCAGAGTGTGGTGGAATGTTTTTCGTAGTTTTGTGACGCCACTTATATTTTTCGAGGTGTGTCCTTTGCGTTTAAACAAACAGTGCGTTATGCTCACATATCCCTCTAGCTGTTGCGCAAAATTTACATCAAAAGCCAGCCTGCAGGGTCACCTCCGTTACCTGATCAATATCTTGCTGCCATATCATCGAAATCACAGGTTCTCGACGCCATGAAACTCTGGTTGACGAAGGGTGGCGGAGCTCAAGATGTATTGGATGACTCTCAGCTCCTTCAAGCACTTCGAGCCTTTTTTGCCAGTTCTAGTGATCACATCATTCATTCTTCCGCCGCCACCTTCGAGAACCCAAGTGTCCGACAAGCTTGGGATAACATGACCGAATCACGGCAAGCCCTTGAAGAACTTCTGCTTTCTCAGACAATGAGGCCATCGACTTCTCGAACCCAAACTGTTTCTCGAAACACGGTAACCACGACCGAGTCTCGCGTACGGAACTTAAGCACCAGAGAGCCTCCGGATATGGATCGCATGAGCCCCGAGGAGTTTGTTGACAATATCGACGGGATGGCATTTGCGGCCTTCAACAATGTAACAGAAGAAGTAAGCATTCTTAGTACCATTCCCTGCCTTGCTACCAATTGACTGGTGATCTTTTGCTTTTAGGACCTTTACATCACATCCGACCTTCTGGAGGTGCAAAGTACTGATCGAACTGGATGGTTCCCACCGCGAGAGGCGTCGTCACTGGATGAGTATATCGAGATACAAACTATTCACAGCCATATTCAGGACGTAGAGCCATCCTCTCTTATATCCGAACTTTCACCTGAAAGCTTATACCGTCTTCTTCCCCCTGGTATCCGAAGTTGCATTCGAGCACACTCAATCATACGGAAATGGCTGATTTCAAAAATTGTTGCTCCCCGTATAGGTCTCCGCGCACGTCAAATGCGAATAGAGTTTTTACTACAAGTCATTGAAGTCGCTCGGCTGCGTAACGCGGAGAGTTCTTCACCCAATTCTGTCTATGATCAGCCCTGTGTTCGGTCTTTCGTAGAAGCAGCAGTGACATCCGCCATATTGAGTCCTGAATGCAGAATGCACCACCGAACATGGCAAAATGTTTCTGCTAGTCGAGGTTGCAATTACGACACACTTTCTCAGCTGCTTGCACGACCCAAAACGCAATCTGTCGCATCTAGAGATCCCTTAACAGTGGACATGGGGTGGCTGATAGAGCGGATTCTGGACGTTATTGCCATGCCCGATCTTGTTGAATCTCATAATGAAGAAGGGCAAAATCTCGTTAACTTTGATAAACGCCGGTCAGTTTGGTTTTCGGTCTTTCAATTCTTCTGCTGAACTTTCGGTGATGATTCAGTAACCTCTGCAACTTCATATCTAACGCACCGTCACTGCTTTCGCGAAGGCTTGCTCATCAGAATGATATCAACAGACGAGGCTTTGAACGTCTTAACAATATTGAACGCGAAATTTTCTCCATTCAGTTCGATATCCGCGGAATCAAGGATGAGGCATATCGGGAAGGCGCTGCTGCGAACGCTCCTGGGACACCGTCAAAAAAGATCTCGCGGCCCTTTCAAAGACTTGTCGCTATTCAGATGGACAAACATCGGCGGGACAAGAACTTGCGAGTACGTCTACAGAAAGAGAAGACGCAGGAACAATCTCGTAATGAAAAACGAGAAGAGCAATTGGACAAAGCGATGAAGGGAGGACGAAGACCGACTTCGGTTGCACAGAAGCAGCATCGCAATAAGAAAAGCATGTCGTCGCTTTTCAGTTTTATGCGACCCATTTCCAGTGCATTCGGTGTCGATAATTCCCATTCCCCTGTCCTAAGGAGAACCGCCTCTGAGCTTGATTTTACTCCTTCGGGAAAGCCAACATTAGTTTTGAACCTCACGGATTCCAGCGTTAACCATTTCATCAACAACGAACGTTCTTTCACCTTTAGGCTCGATACTGAGGACGGCGGTCATTATCTTCTTCAAGCGCTGTCGAAGCGGGACATGACCAAGTGGATCGATACTCTTGCCAGGGTCTCAAAAATAGCGGCGAAACGGCGGCTCACTTACATCGGGAATTCTCCCAAGCCTCAGATCGCGGACCATATTCACGACCAACCCGTCACCGCTACCAGGGATCCTAAAGCAGGTAAGAGTGGTTTCTTTCTGGTGCTATCGTTGCTCATTGGCGATCACCTCAGTGTTTGGTGTGGAACTGAATTTCTTATTGGAGCGAGAGTACGGTGGTAGCCCAGTACCTCCAGGTACCATACCATTTGTCATTGAACAATGCCTGGCTCAGGTTGAAGCCCGAGGTATGACGGAAGTTGGGATCTGTGAGTGTTTTCATGTCTTGCATCAATTTCATCTTGAGCTGTCGACAGATCGAATGGCGGGTGCAAGTTCCGAAATTGCTCATCTCAAAGAAGCTTTCAATCGTGGTAAGGGGGAGCTTTCATCTACATTTTCAGGATATAGCTCACCTTCGTTTAGGTGAAAATCCGTTGGACGTGTATACCGATATTCATGCTATCTGCGATCTCATCAAGTCGTGGTTCCGCGTCCTACCTGAACCGTTATTTCCTCCAGCCTCTTATCATGAAGCCATAGATATCATCAGTAAGTTTATAATTAATCTCATCGTACAACACTACTGAAAGTTATGCATCATCACTCAAGAACTGGACAACCTTGATGAACGACTGACCAACATTCGTCGAATCGTCCGGAACCTCCCTCGTGCTCATTTTGATTTATTGAAACTGATATCGGAACACTTGGAACGGTACATTGATTTCGTTCATATCTTCTGAACCTACTCATCTTACAATCCAGGGTGACCGACTTCGAAGAACATAATCAAATGACTGCCGAGGCCCTGTCAATCGTCTTCAGTCCCAACCTCCTCCGTGCCCCTCAGAATGATTTTCTTCTGGTCCTTTCAAATATGCCCTACACACATAAGCTGGTGAAGACCCTTATCACACATGTAAGACTTTCAATGACTTGCATTGGATGCACGCTCAACTTCAACTTGCCTTTTCCAGTTCCATGTCATCTTCGATGACGCCGATGCTGAGGTGGACCCAGAGGATGACTTGGATACCCCTATAGCTGAGGCCGACGAAGACGAAGACGAAGACAGAGAAGAAGAAGAAGAAAGGACATTCACCAGCTATCTCTCCCCGACTTTGACCAGTCAAGAGGAACTGAGCTCTGATCCAACGAATCACTCTAAACCATCTTGATACCCCGCAACCTCACCCTATCCGCTTCAGTTTTCTTTTTTCAGCATGACGACTGCGACATGGTTCTCCACATTCATTGTACTCTTTCATTTTCAGGGACTCTGCGCGTCGTATTAGAATGGACGATATACAAACTTAATACTCTCTCATTTATCACACTGCATGTTTTATTAGCTTTTTATACGCGATACTGCCAAGTATCGTGGCCAAAGCGATGGCCACCTGTACCTCTCTGTTGTCTGCTCCAAAATGGCGAATCAAAGCTAAGAAATAGCTGTTCGCTTCAGAACCTCCTTTACCATCCTGAGAGTTTCGATATTGCTACCCAAGAATTGAACAGTCTCCTTGTCATCTTCAGCATGAATTTACATGGCTGAGCTTCTGCTGCGTCACTCACGTATCTCGAACTTGTTGTTTCCACTACCCCGTTTTCTCGGGGGTACATAGACGTCAGAACGCCTACTTTTTCAGTACAGTTCATCGTGTCGATCAACAGGTTTTTATAGGCCTTTAGTATCGATTGAAAAAAACCTTCGACTCGGAGCCAGTATAAAGAATCATATTTTCATATCTACCAAAACGAACAATAGATGCAATATAACCGCATCTTTATGAACGACTACAGTTATTATCGGACATCTACGCGCACGACAAAAGCGAGAAGTGGTGGATTGGACAATTCGGGAAGAGCACGGCTACATGATGAGACTTCGATATCGTCCTGGCTGGGAACCCTCCTAGTATGGAGCTGGGCCACTTGAGGGCATCTTCATGGAAGACAGTCGAATAATGAATGTATGTCCTTCTTTCTATATCGTATTCTCGCCCTGCAATTGACTATCAGCATGCTTATATCATGGATGCTCTTCGCGTATCGGATTCTCTTATGGCAGCAATGAAACGCGTTGAAGTCTCCTCCGGCGAGGATCAAATTGCCACACTTTTCTCTAATGATACCCATAATTCGAACTCAGTCGAACTCCCATAATCATCGCGTCCGTGTGCTGGGATTTCTACCGGTCTCCGAAGAGGAAGGTGAAAAGATACTGTGATGGTATGGATCCAAGGTTTGCACTATTGGGGAGGCACTTCAATTTCTCAAGAAGTCGATAATCGAAGTATGCTCAAATCCTTCTCCGGTTCCTTTGCAGGGTTTGGCACGGTCTTTATTGACGACCATTCTTAACCGCTTACTTTTCTTGTTCGGAGGAAACCTCAAAGCTCTATTGTCTATACCCTTCTATACCATGTCCTTTTCTAATATGTACGTTGATTGCATTTGAATCTACTAATAATGCTCGGTGCGGTCAGCCGCCTCCGATAGCCTCAGAACAATTTTGATCACCGCGTCCTTTTGCCGATGTTGTTCTTCAACCTGCTTTATTACCACTAGATATTGCTCTTCTTCGTGTTCCATTTCTTCTGCTAACATCGACGAGCAAAGATGGTGTCGGATGAGGTGTTCTTTTTTCCAAAAATTCCGGCTCGGTATTGATGCCATGAGGACCAGGAGATCGCCAAAATTGGGTCCTAAATGACCTTTTCTCAGGCGGGCTTCTGCAGGAGATTTTGGAGGATTCTGGGTGCATCTATGTAGATGCGGTGGAAAGTGATTTATATAGTGGACTAACGCAGCTAAGCATATGAAGTTACAATCAACTGGTCTGTGGCTGAGACTCAACACTACTGAGAGTGTGTATCTGTGGTTATCTGTAGTATAGAGGGGATGAATTCTACCCGCAGTAGATTTGAGTTTAATCAGGGCGGAGCCAAGCGGTCGAATGTGGCAGGATAAAGCAAGAGAGCATTAAGATATCACACAACAGCAAAAAAATTAGTGACGTCAACGAAGAGGTTTCGGTGATGGTATAGCAGGTTTGAGGAGTAACATCATTGAGGCAGTCCAGAAGATATGATAGATTGCTCGAAACGGTGTGGAAAAAAACTCGTCTTTCTGAACCGCTCGTGAGCGCAATTTCCACCACCGTAACTTTCCAACGATACCGGTGAACCGAGATGCAACTTCATCCATCGTAGGACGTTTGGACGGATCATCTGCTACCATATCGCCGACGAGTGGTCTCAGAAATTCGAAACCAGAAACTCCAGGTTGACGCATAGTAGGATCACCCTGCGCTCGAGTCACCAAGTCAGTCAAGTAAACAAAGAGTATTACAAGTACGTACATCAAGAAATGAAGTCCGCATGAGATTGCCTAGGAAGAAGACATCGGTGGCAAAAGGATCACAGGGTATGTCTGCAAGACCCTCAGGTGGAATATAGCCACCAGATTTCAAAGAATATTCCAATGGTCGTGGCTGCGAAGGATCATACATCCGGGAGCATCCAAAGTCGATGAGATAATATCTTGGAGGACGACGGGTACGCGAAAAGTGTAATGCCCCTCCACTCCAATCGTATCTCTTTTTCGGAGCCATAGGGTGATACTGCCGAGTGAACATTGAATTAGCTTCCATGGCCATGTTATTCAACGAGCAATCTCTAAAATGGAGAAAAAATGAGATGATGTGTTCCATTGTCATGAATTGACACACGCCTATGTGCCACATTATTTCGGTGCATGTATTGCAGGCCCTGCAAAATCGTCAAGCAGAAAGTCTCTGGAAGGACTGAAGACACACACACCTGTATCATCTCCTTGAAGAATTGAATTGCTTCACCAATTGTGCGAAATCTTGGATCTATCACATTGCGCATCCATACCATGACCAATATCTTTCCCGCATCTTCTCCAGGGACTGGTAGGACTTCGAGTATCCGGACACAATGATTGTGAGGATCTGGATTGTGGTCATCATCGGAAAAGAGCATGGTGAGTTTATCTTCGCCAGTGGAAACCTTGACAAGCTTCAGTGCTACCATGAGAGAATCCGATAGGCGAAGAGCATCCATGACATATGGATGCTGGGAGCAATAGGTGAATGATTCATCCAACACAGAATTAGCATATAGACGCACGGGCGTTCGTTGAGCATCCTCAGCATACAGACTCCCGAATGACCCAGGAATGTAGGATGGTTGCCAACCAGGACGATATCGGGGCCTCATCATGTAGCCGCGCTCCTTTAGATATTCGAAATGTCCAATCCACCATTCTTCGCTTTCATCAAGCCCGTCAGGGTCCGAACGACGAGGCCTCTGCCGCAGAGGGCCTATAACTTGCTCAAAATAACTCTCCTCGTTAGCAGCCATAGAAAAGAGGAGGGAAGAGGTTATTGAACATCGAATGGATCCAGAAAACGAACTGGTTCAGTTTCTGAACAAGGTAACATTCAAACCTTCATCAATTCATTCAATCCTACGTAAATTAAAATATGTACCTCGACGATTGAAAGTGGCTTACGTTGATTGCGGAAACCCAAACCAAATCAGCTCGAATCAGATTGTTGTCATCAATCATAACTTTCACTGGTCGCTGTCGATTTTTCTTTTCTCCCCCAAGCCATGAGCGACTTGGAACGGGAGTTAGAACGTCTGCGCCCCTCAGATTCTCCTGTGGACCGTCGTACGCTCTATAACAGCGAATTATGGTGGTCTGGTCATTTCGAATATTTGAAAGATCGCGGTTATATGATGCGGCCCAGATATCGCCCTGGTTGGAAGCCCTCGTTCAAGCCAGGATTGCTCGCAGCTCTATACTCCGAGGACGGCCAAACTATGCTTGTAATCTTATGCTGTCCTTTTACACCAAGAATGCTTATTGGCCCCCACTAGCATCCCTATGTGATGGATGCCCTTCGCATCTCGGACTCTTACATGGTCGCAATGAAGCGCGTCAAGGTTTCTACCGGCGAGGACAAGATTGCGAGCTTCTTCTCAGACGAGGAGCATAACACGAACTCTCGCAACCATTGTATTCGCGTGCTGGAAGTATTAGCGATTCCGGGAAATGACGATGAGAAAATTTTGGTCATGCCTTGGTTGCGGAATGTAATGGATCCTAGGTTTCGGACAATTGGGGAAGCAATTCAGTTTTTCCAAGAGATGATAGAAGTATGTCTTTTGCTTCTATCCCAAGTTTCCAGTAGTGATCATTGACCTACAGGGCTTGCAGTATATGCACGAGAATAATGTGGCGCATAGGCGCGTTGACTATTTCATCAATAATATTCGGTGACTGAAAGTCTTTCTAGGGATTGCGCAAGGAACAACTTGGGCATGGATGCTAACTCAATGTACACTCGTCAGTATCATCCCATTGAACAGAAGAAGAGGTATAATTGGAGTGGAAGGGCTCTACATCACTCTCGTACCCGTTGTCCTCCCAGATACTATTTTATCGACTTCGGACGATCTGAAATGTACGACCCTACGGAACCACGTCCTTTGGAATATGCATTGAAGTCAGGTGGTTATACTCCTCCGGAGGGTGATGCAGATATTCCGTGCGATCCTTTCGCCACTGATGTTCACATTTTGGGCACCATGATACGAACCTCGTTCCTCGATGTGAGTGCCGATGTTGAATTAGAATCTTAATCTCCCAAATAACTCGTGACACAGGGCGACATCAATAGATCCAGACCAGGAGTTCATGGTTTTGAATTTCTCAGACCGCTCGTAAATGACATGATTGCAGACGATCCTTCCAACCGTCCTACGATGAATGAGGTCGCCTCACGGTTCTCCACTATTGTCGGAAAGTTACGATGGTGGAAGCTTCGCTCACGCGCAGTCCAGAAAGACGAGTTTCTGACAACACCATTTCGCGCCCTTTACCATATTTTCTGGACGGCCTCGATGATGTTGCTGTTAAAGCCCGCCATACCTGTACCAAAGGGACTTCATTGACGTTCCTATTATTCTTGACTACTTGCACTTGCTTTTGTTGTGATATCTCAATGCTTTCGTGCTTTTTACTGGAGGCAATCTCAACGCTCTATCATCTGTACCATATTTTTTTCTAATTCACACTCCTTCACGGGATGGTACTCACAAGCAACCTGAGTCCGGTGACTTTTTCAGTATCTCGATTATATTCGTTTTTGATGCGCTATGTATTTGATCAGAAGGCATCCAACGGCCGTGGCGTTGTGGGCTATTGTGGGTCCGCTTTTTTTTGACTCCACATATTTTTTCGGCCGATGGGCGAGAATTAGGACAGGATGTAATACTCATAGTAAAATGTATTCTGTAGAGACACAGGAATGATCATGCACTACATGTACAGGCTATGTGCACCGATTTATCAATGAATTATGAGTATCCCTCTTACTTCTAACTTATAATACAGAGGTGCGGCTGAACTTGAAAGTGCCATTTTCCCAGTCACGGCAGCGATTATCGGAATCTCAAGACCAGTTAACATAATGCAAGTTTCGATAAGGGGGAAATGGACGACTCGGTGTGGAAATGAGCTACAAGACTGTGGTCGAGCTTGGGCTCTGCGTTCAGTGGAGATTGGTGTTCTTTGACAAACTCAAGCATGGCATTTATGAGTTTTCAACGATTGGATGACTTCCCGTAAGGAAAATTAATAAAAGTCTCGTTTTATTTTCTCTCCAAACGATTAGGCGACGTGTCCGATCAACGGATTCTATCAAAAACGAGCTGAAAAAAATCTACAAGAGCCTCAGGACCCTCTTCTAGATTCGATTTTTGCTTAAGCGAGCCGCGTATCACTTGTCCGACAGTCGCATCTAATCCTCTCAAGATTAATACGAGCAACAGCTCTTACGGGAAGTCATCCATTGAAAGGAAACAAATAAGTCCTAAAGCGGCACAACAATTTAGTTGGCTGGCGTTGATTGCGTAAACCCAAACCGAACCAGGTTGAGTCATGACTTTCCACTGGTTGTCGAATTTTTGTTTCTTCCCAAAGCCATGAGCGACTTGGAACGGGAATTAGAACGTCTGCGCCCTTCCAATTTCCCTGTCGACCGTCGTACTCTCAATGACAATGAATTATGGTGGTCAGGTCATTTCGAATACCTGAAAGAGCACGGTTATATGATGCGGCCCAGATATCGTCCTGGTTGGAAGCCCTCATTCAAACCAGGATTACTCGCAGCTCTGGATTCTGAAGACGGCCAAAAAATTCATGTAATGTTCTGCATCTTGCATACATTGAAAGTTTACCCATTGTCACTAGCATCCCTATGTGATGGATGCCCTTCGCATCTCGGATTCTTACATGGTCGCAATGAAGAAAGTCAACGTTTCTACCGGTGAGGAGAACATTGCCAGTTTCTTCTCAAACAAAGAACACAATACAAATTCTCGCAACCATTGTATTCGCGTACTGGAAGTCTTGCCTGTCCCGGGAAACGACGAAGAAAAGATTTTGGTCATGCCTTGGGTGCGGGATGTAATGGATCCTCGGTTTCGGACAATTGGAGAAGCGATTCAGTTTTTCAAAGAGATGATTGAAGTATGTCTTTTGCTTCTATCCCAAATTTCTTGTAATGATCATTAACCTACAGGGCTTGCAGTATATGCACGAGAATAATGTGGCGCATAGGCGCGTTGACTATTTCATCAATAATATTCGGTGACTGAAAGTCTTTCTAGGGATTGCGCAAGGAATAATATGGGAATGGATGCTAATTCAATGTACACTCGTCAGTATCATCCCATCGAACAGAAGAAGAGGTATAACTGGAGTGGAAGGGCCCTTCATCACTCTCGTACCCGTTGTCCTCCCAGATACTACTTTATCGACTTCGGACGATCTGAAATGTACGACCCTTCGGAGCCACGTCCATTGGAATATGCATTGAAGTCAGGTGGTTATACTCCTCCGGAGGGTGATGCAGATATTCCGTGCGATCCTTTCGCCACTGATGTTTACATTTTGGGCACCATGATACGAGCCTCGCTCCTCGATGTGAGTTTAGACGCGCAATCAGAATCTCGTTCTCCTAAATAACTCGTGACACAGGGCGAGCAGGGTGGCATGTATGTGCCCAGACCAGGAGTTCATGGTTTTGAATTTCTTAGGCCGCTTGTAAATGACATGATTGCAGACGATCCTTCTAACCGTCCTACGATGAATGAGGTTGCCTCACGTTTCTCCACTATTGTCGGAAAGTTACGATGGTGGAAGCTTCGCTCACGAGCAGTCCAGAAAGACGAGTTTCTGACCACACCATTTCGCGCCCTTTACCATCTCTTCTGGACAGCTTCGATGATGTTGCTGTTAAAGCCTGCTATACCCTTACCAAAGGATCTTCATTGACGTTCCTAGTATTCTTGACCACTTGATCTTGTTGTAATATCTCAATGCTTTCGTGCTTTCTACTGGAGGAAATCTCAACACTCTATATGCTTTTCTAATTCACACTCGTTCATCGGACGGTACTCCCAAGCAACCCAAGTTAAGACCGAATGACTCTTTCAGTATCTCAGTTATATTCGTTTCTGATGTGCTATACAATATGTCGGAAGGCATCCAACGGCCGTGGTGTTGTGAGTCCACTACTTTTTTATCTTTCTTTGACTCGACATTCTTCTTCGGCCGATGGCCAGAACTAGGACAGGGTGTAATAGTGGTGTAATAAATTTATTTTACAAAGACACATCACTACAGGCCATATGGCGCCCATCTATCAATGCATTTGGAATATTCTCCTACTCTTGTAGGCTTCCATTGATAGACAATCTCGCACTTCAAATTTCCTTGAAGTCCATACGTACAGGGACAGTGAATTTTCCCTTAAGTTGCCAGTGACTTGTCCAGTTTGTTCCTTGGCTCTACCTGCACTTTCCTGAGTGGTGAGGATCCACACCAAGATACTCCCTGGACAGTGCGGTGTTCAGATCGTGGACCAAGCTGTTTAAGATATCTTCCTTCCTTCCTGGAACAAAGTCTCCGCGAGGGAAGAAGAATTAGTCTTTGTGCACCCGACTGATCTGCATCCGTCGACTCTCTTGTACTGGTACTCAGCTTCTCTGTGATGCTAACGGAATCATCTTACGAGCTTGTTCAAGAAAATAACGCCTTCGTTCCTCATTTGTCGGCCAAAGCGAGAAATATGAGAAAGAACCGGTTCGAGTTACTAGGCGAATATTTCATTATGCTTACTACATCGATGCTTTACATGCCCTTGTACCTTTATAGACCTTTATCTGGTAGTTTGGCGGGTCTGTACGTTGAGTAGATTGTACTCAACTCTACTAATGGCACTCATCAGTATTTACATCCTCTTACAGCACATTTATTGCAATACACTGCCAGTTCTTTCAAGTCCCATTATGAGAAAAAGTTTCATCATGATATGCCGCCGATGTTTGTCTTCAAACTGCTTTAGTACCACTAGATATTGTAACCTTTTCTTCCTGCTCCCACTGTTCCTTTGATAACGTGCTAGGCTAGGGGGACCCCCGAACTGATACCGGCGAAGGATGTCGGAAGAGCTCGGAAGAGGTGTCGAATTTAATTTACTCCAGAAATGGTAAGCCAAAGCTGAGCATCGCGAACAATATTTATTGATCGTGTGAAAAAATCAAATTGGTTCACTTTGGTGCGATCAATGAAATACACAACCTTGTTATGCACATTAATAGCATTACTAGCTACAGGAACAATGGATAACATCAAGAAAGCACGATAGCATGATAGAGAGCAAAAACAGAAAGAAACATGATAAATGACACAAGGAGCGTAGGGCCTAGTAAGGGATCAAGTACTCAATGAAGATAACAATGTACTATAGACCATCAGTAATCAGAGTCAAAGTTACTCTCGCTCTCAGTGTTCGTGTCATCGAAGCTCAGGTAAGTAGTTGCGATACTAGCGACGTCACCGTCACTCCCGTTCGCAGCTCTCAAGGTACCAATAAAATGAGCTGTGCCAGCGATGTCTTGCAAATCTTCGCGGATGATATCTTCCACAAGTTCTTCCCTGTTTGTAGATTGCCGTCTCTGTCAAATATACTCCTGTCAAAACTGGTGGCCAAATCGTCAAGTAAAATAAAGCCTACATGACCCTGAGAAGATGCCTGAGCAACACCGCTTCGAGAAGACTTTGGAATATCTCTAATTTCAATCACCGGAACTAGATCGTCTTCCTCTGTTTGGGTCTGTTCTCGAGTTTATTAGATATGGCAGGACCGTTGTAATGGGGAGGAATCGACATACCGCGGAAGAACTATCATCCTTTGTAATAGCAATCCTTGTTAGTGAGAATAATCATTAGTAGCACAAGTACTTACTGAACTGATCATTGCGACGTGTGATGGCTGTGGGGGTCCATCATGTTGGTGTACATATTCAAATAAAGAGAACTCACCTGATAGTAGTATGCGAGAGTTCCGAATTTGAAACCATCTGGCAGTATGGGTTTCGAGCCTACCTAAATGATTGCAATAATTGAATGTTTTGAGGAAGTTTGAAGAAGAATACATACTGGGCAGGAAACAGTGGGATTTTTTGGGGTGCCCTTCAGAGTTCATCATGTCAGTAACATTAGCCGCACAGTATACTCCGCAGGCTTACTCGGGGATATGCAAACGCAGCCATATCAGAAGTTTGGATAATGTACTTGGGTGTTTGAGTCTTTGGGACTAATTGAGCTCATATAGTATATTGGAAGAAAAAAAAAGAATCGACTGACAATAGCATGATCCCCGGAAGCTCGGGTATTCTGTCAATCTTATATGAATATGGAAAGACCTGCAAAAGACGATGCTCACAGAGATTGTCTGCGTAATGTCCTTGTTGTGCGTCTAGTGCAAAGAAAGACTACGTAACGAAAACGGAATACTTCGAGGATATTATTACTTACCATTTGCTCTCGCATACGTGCCTTCTCCCGTGCTTGTTTAATTTTGGCCTCCGTAGTGTTGTCCTGTTCAAATTAGAAATATGTCCAAGGACTGAAAATTTATGGTGACCTACCATGACTACATCTCTGTATAGTGCAGCAAGTGATTTTGCGTTACGGGCACTCATATGTCGGATGAGAATGTATTTGCGTCCCTTCATGAGGTCCAGGTTGTTGAATATGGCCCGTGCTCTAGCTTAAAATCAGTGTTTACTGATATCAAACAGTCGCAATGCTTGCCGTTTGTGACGATCATCACTCTCTGAGGCCAATTTTGGGTTCAATTCGTAAAGGAGGATGAGTGACTTTGTGATGTGGTCGTCATTCAAGATGTCCCGGGTTTGGTCTATCAATACAGAGGTGCGGCTGAACTTGAAAGTGGCTATTGCTTTCCCAGTCACGGCTGCGATTATCGGAATCTCGAGACCAGTTAACATAATGCAAGTTTTGATAAGGGGAAATGGAGAACTCGGTGTGGAAGTGAGCAAGATTGTGGTCTAGCTTGAATACAGTGTTCAGCGGAAATTGGGGTTCTGTGATGAAAGCATTGGCATTTATAAGTCCTCGACGATTGAAAGGAAACAAAGAAGTCCTAAAGCGGCAATAAACAACGATTGATCTGGCTTACATTGATTGCGTAAACTCAAACCGAACCAGGTTGGACCTGGTCGTCGACTGTTTGTTTCTTCCCCAAGCCATGGACGACGACTACTATGAACGCGTAATAGGACCTCTGCGCATTTCAAATCTCCCTGTGGACGGTCATACTCTCAGTATCAATGAATCATGGTGGTCTGGTCATTTCGAATACCTGAAAGAGCACGGTTATATGATGCGGCCTAGATATCGTCCTGGATGGAAGCCCTCATTCAAACCAGGAGTACTTGCAGCTCTAGCTTCGGAAGACGGCCAAAACATGCTTGTAACGTCACGTCTTTTGCATACATTGAAGCTACTTACTTAGTGTCAATAGCATCCCTATGTCATGGATGCCCTTCGCATCTCGGATTCTTACATGGTCGCAATGAAGAAAGTAAACGTTTCTACTGGCGAGGAGAACATTGCCAGCTTCTTCTCAAACAAAGAACACAACACAAATTCTCGCAACCATTGTATCCGCGTACTGGAAGTCTTGCCTGTCCCGGGAAATGACGATGAAAAGATTTTGGTTATGCCTTGGTTGCGTGATGTTATGGATCCTCGGTTCCGGACAATTGGGGAAGCGATTCAGTTTTTCAAAGAGATGATTGAAGTATGTCTTTTATTTCTATCCCAAGTTTCCAGTAATAATCATCGACCTACAGGGCTTGCAATATATGCACGAGAATAATGTGGCGCATAGGCGCGTTGACTATTTTATCAATAGCGTTCGGTCGTTGAATTTTTTCTCAGGGATTGTGCAAGGAACAACTTGGGCATGGATGCTAACTCAATGTACACTCGTCAGTATCATCCCATTGAACAGAAGAAGAGGTACAATTGGAGTGGAAGGGCTCTACATCACTCTCGTACCCGCTGTCCTCCCAGATACTACTTTATCGATTTCGGACGATCTGAAATGTACGACCCTAAGGAGCCACGTCCATTGGAATATGCGTTGAAGTCAGGTGGTTATACCCCTCCGGAGGGTGATGCAGATATTCCGTGTGATCCCTTCGCCACTGATGTTTACATTTTGGGCACCATGATACGAACCTCGTTCCTCGATGTGAGTGCCGATGTTGAATCAGAATCTCAATCTCCCAAATAACTCGTGACACAGGGTGACATCGATAGATCCAGACCAGGAGTTCATGGTTTTGAATTTCTGAGGCCGCTCGTAAATGACATGATTGCAGACGATCCTTCCAATCGTCCTACGATGAATGAGGTTGCCTCACGGTTCTCCACTATTGTCGGAAAGTTACGATGGTGGAAGCTTCGCTCACGCGCAGTCCAGAAAGATGAGTTTCTGACAACACCATTTCGCGCCCTTTACCATATTTTCTGGACGGCCTCGATGATGTTGCTGTTCAAGCCTGCTATACCTTCACCGAAGGATCTTCATTGACGTTCCTAGTATTCTTGACCACTTGATCTTGTTGTAATATCTCAATGCTTTCGTGCTTTCTACTGGAGGAAATCTCAACACTCTATATGCTTTTCTAATTCACACTCGTTCACCGGATGGTCCTCCCAAGCAACCCGAGTTGACACCAAATGACTCTTTTAGTATCTCAATTATATTCGTTTCTGATGTGCTATATGATATGTCAGAAGGCATCCAACAGCCGTGGTGTTGTGGGTCCACTGCCTTTTTTATCTTTCTTTGACGATGCATCTTTTTTCGGTCGACTAGGACAGGGTGGAATAGTGGTGTAATAAATGTATCTTGTAAAGAGACAACCCTACAGGCTATATGGTGCCCATCTATCGATAAATTTTGAATATCCCTCATCCTTCTGTAGGCTTCCATCGATGAACAGTCTCGTACTTCGACAAATTCCCGTTAAAGTCCATACACCGAGAGTGAATTTCCCGTAAGTTGACTCGAAATCCGCTGGGCTTGTTCCTTGGCTATTCCCTGCATTCTCCTGAAACAAAGTCTCCGCGAGGGAAGAAGAATTAGTCTTTGTTGTGCACCCGTCTGATCTGCATCCGTCGACGCTCTTGTACCTGTTAACATTATCCGACCCTCAAGGCTACATACCCGTACATGAACATATCGCTCCGCTCCATTTTACGTTACCTCGCATCCTACTAGTTGCTCGCTTACATACCAATACATCTCAGTGTTTTACCACCACTGAGATGTGAGTACTCGTCATAATGCACTTTCATACCTAGTTTATTGACTCTCTTCTAGATATTATTCACTCTTTTATTTAGGTATACATTACAGTGTTTTACCACCACTGAGATATATTATTCACTCTTTTATTTAGCTTCGTTGTCCGTCGTTTGCACCTTCAGTACCCATCGTGAATCCCTATCCTTGGTCCCCTGTGCAAACAGTACCGGTTCTCAGCTTCTCTGTGATGCCAACGGTCATCTTACGAGTTTGTCCAAGAAAATAATGTCTTTGTTCCTCATTTGTTAGCCAAAGCGAGAAATATGAGAATAGACCGGTTCGAGTTACTAGGCGAATATTTCATTATGCTTACTACATCGATGCTTTACATGCCCTTGTACCTTTATCTGGTAGTCAAGCTTCCATCGTCAGGTCTGTACGTTGATTGGATTTTACCACTAACGGCACTCATCAGTACTCACATCTTCTTACAGCCCATTTAATGCAGTAAGCTGCCAGTTCTTTCAAGTCCCCGCATTAGAACGATTTTGATCATGATAGGCCTCGATGTTCGCCTTCAACCTGATTTTATACTACTAGATGTTGCAACATTTTCTTCCTGCTCTAGGTTATCCTTTGAGAACGCTAACTCGATGCTAGCACATTGGGCGTTGTTGAGACCAGCGAAGAATGTCGGAAGAGGTGTCGAATTTAACTTACTCCAGAAATGGCAAGCCAAAGCTGAGCATCGCGAACATTATTGATCGTGTTAGAAAGGATCAATGAAATACACAGGACAACCTTGTTAGGCACATAAATAGTGTTACTAGCTACAGGAACAATGGATAACATCAAGAAAGCACGATAGCATGATAGAGAGCAAAAACAGAAAGAAACATGATAAATGATACAAGGAGCGTAAAGCCTAAGATATGAGTGCTCAAGGGCCTATCTGGCTGAATGAGAATATCATCTATACATCATCATCAACGGCCTCAGAGCCGAAATCACTTCCGCTCTCAGTGTTCGTGTCATCGAAGCTCAAGTAAGTAGTTGCAATACTAGCGACGTCACCGTCACTCCCGTTCGCAGCTCTCAATGTACCAATGAAATGAGCGGTGCCAGCGATGTCTTGCAATTCTTCGCGGATGATATCTTCCACAAGTTCTTCTCTGTTTATAGATTGCCGTCTCTGTCAAAAAATGAAAATTGATGTTAAGACCGGTGGCCAAATTGTCAAGTAGAATAAAGCTTACGTGACTCGGAGAGGATGCTTGAGCAACACCGCTTCGAGAAGAGTTGGGCATATCTCTAATTTCAATCACCGGAACCAGGTCATCTTCCTCTGTTTGGGTCTGTTCTCGGGTTCATCAGATATGGCAGCACCATTGCTATTAGGAGGAATCGACATACCGCAGAAGAACTTTCATCCTTTGTAATAGCAATCCT
The DNA here is from genome assembly GCF_021015755.1 of Lentinula edodes. NCBI lineage: Eukaryota > Fungi > Basidiomycota > Agaricomycetes > Agaricales > Omphalotaceae > Lentinula > Lentinula edodes. Next base: position 215,789 of record NW_025764355.1, read on the forward strand.
TCTTAGTGAGAATGGAATTATCAGTAGCACAAGTACTCACTGAACTGATCATTGCGACGTGTGATGGCTATGGGGGTCCATCATGTTGGTGTACGTATTCAAATAAAGAGGACTCACATGATAGTAGTATGCGAGAGTTCCGAATTTGAAACCATCTGGCAGTATGGGTTTCGAGCCTACCTAAATTGATTGCAACGATTAAACGAGATGAGGAAACTAGAAGAAGACTACATACTGGGCAGGAAATAGTGGGATTTTCTGGAGTGCCCTTCAGAGTCCATGATGTCAGTAACCTTAACAGCACTGTATACTCCGCAGGCTTACTCGAGGATATGCAAACGCAGCCATATCAGGAGTTTGGATAATGTACTTGGGAGTTTGAGTCTTTGGGACTAATTGAGCTCAATTGGAAGAAAAAAAGAAAATTGACTGACAACAGCATGATCCTGACCGGAAACTCGGGTTTTCTGTCAATCGTATATGAATATGTAAAGACCTGCAAAAGACCAAGCTCACGATTTTCTGTGTAATGTCCTTGCTGTGGGTCTAGTGTAAAGAAAGGCTACGTTACGAAAACGGTATACTCCGAGGATATTATCACTTACTATTTGCTCTCGCATACGGGCCTTCTCGCGTGCTTGTTGAATTTTAGCCTCCGTGGTGTTGTCCTGTTCAAATTAGAAGTCTGTTCAAGGACTGATATTGTATTATAACTTACATTGACTACATTTCTGTATTGTGCAGCAAGTGATTTTGCGTTACGTGCACTTATATGGCGGATTAGAATGTATTTGCGCCCCTTCATTCGGTCCAATTTGTGGAACGTGTTCTGCGCTCTAGTTTCGAATCAGTGTTATGCCAATATCAGACAGTCGTAACGCTTACTGTTGGCGACGCTTGTCATTCTCTACGGCCAGTCGTGGGTCCAATTCGTAAAGGAGAATGAGTGATTTTGTGAGGTGGTCGTCATTCAAGATGTCCCGGGTTTGGTCTATTAATACAGAGGTGCGACTGAACTTGAAAGTGGATACTGCTTTCCCAGTCAGGGCAGCGATTATCGGAATCTCAAGACCAGTTAACATAATGCAAGTTTCGATAAGGGGGAAATGGACGACTCGGTGTGGAAATGAGCAACAAGATTGTGGTCTAGCTTGAGTTCTGCGTACAGTGGAGACTGGTGTTCTTTGGCAAACTCGAGCATGGCATTTATAAGTCCTCGACGATTGAAAGGAAACAAAGAAGTCCTAAATCGGCAGTGAACAACAATTTATTTGGCTTGGTTTGATTGCGTAAACCCAAACCGAACCAGGTTGAATGAATCATGACTTTTCACTGGTTGTCGAATTTTTGTTTCTTCCCAAAGCCATGAGCGACTTGGAACGGGAATTAGAACGTCTGCGCCCTTCAAATTTCCCTGTGGACGGTCGTGCTCTCAATGACAATGAATTATGGTGGTCTGGTCATTTCGAATACCTGAAAGAGCACGGTTATATGATGCGGCCCAGATATCGTCCTGGATGGAAGCCCTCATTTAAACCAGGAGTACTTGCAGCTCTAGCTTCTGAAGACGGCCAAAACATGCTTGTAACGTCACGTCTTTTGTTTACATTGAAGCTTCTTACTTAGTGTCAATAGCATCCCTATGTCATGGATGCCCTTCGCATTTCGGATTCTTACATGGTCGCAATGAAGAAAGTCAACGTTTCTACTGGCGAGGAGAACATCGCCAGTTTCTTCTCAAACAAAGAACACAACACAAATTCTCGCAACCATTGTATTCGCGTACTGGAAGTCTTGCCTGTCCCGGGAAATGAGGATGAAAAGATTTTGGTCATGCCTTGGTTGCGGAATGTAATGGATCCTCGGTTTCGGACAATTGGGGAAGCGATTCAGTTTTTCAAAGAGATGATTGAAGTATGTCTTTTGCTTCTATCCCAAGTTTCCAGTAATAATCATCGACCTACAGGGCTTGCAATATATGCACGAGAATAATGTGGCGCATAGGCGCGTGGACTATTTCATCAATAACATTCGGTCGCTGAAATTTTTTTCAGGGATTGTGCAAGGAACAACTTGGGCATGGATGCTAACTCAATGTACACTCGTCAGTATCATCCCATTGAACAGAAGAAGAGGTATAATTGGAGTGGAAGGGCTCTACATCACTCTCGTACCCGTTGTCCTCCCAGATACTACTTTATCGATTTCGGACGATCTGAAATGTACGACCCTTCGGAGCCACGTCGATTGGAATATGCATTGAGGTCAGGTGGTTATACTCCTCCGGAGGGTGATGCAGATATTCCGTGCGATCCTTTCGCCACTGATGTTTATATTTTGGGCACCATGATACGAACCTCGTTTCTCGATGTGAGTGCCGATGTTGAATCAGAATCTCAATCTCCCAAATAACTCGTGACACAGGGTGACATCGATAGATCCAGACCAGGAGTTCATGGTTTTGAATTTCTCAGACCGCTCGTAAATGACATGATTGCAGAAGATCCTTCGAACCGTCCTACGATGAATGAGGTTGCCTCACGGTTCTCCACTATTGTCGGAAAGTTACGATGGTGGAAGCTTCGCTCACGCGCAGTCCAGAAAGATGAGTTTCTGACAACACCATTTCGCGCCCTTTACCATATTTTCTGGACGGCCTCGATGATGTTGCTGTTAAAGCCCGCTATACCTGTACCAAAGGCTCTTCATTGACGTTCCTAATTTTTGACCACTTGCTGTTATTGGGATATCTCAATGCTCTCTTGCTTTCTACTGGAGGACCCAGAAACGCTCTGCTGCCTGTATCATAATTGCTGTTGTTGGGATATCTCAATTCTCTCTTGCTTCTTTCTACTGGAGGACCCAGACACGCTCTGCTGCCTGTATAATATGCCATTCTAATATTCCGAATTCACACTCGTTCTCTAAACGGTTCCCTCAAGTGCCTTCCTGCTTCACTTTTTGATGTTAAACCTTTTTTCCGTGGGCTTAAGTCTCCACTTACTTTCTTTCGGTTTTTGAATTCTGCTACACTCCCTACATAGTCTCCCAACCTCCCCGATCTGTCAATAATACAAAATTTCCGTTCATTCAGCTCTTTCCCTTGAATGGTTGGTATACAGAGATGTCCTTGTACTCGCTGAAGCCAATTACTGAATCACAAGTTCTGCGAACCGCTTTGACTCGACTTAATTTCCGTCGTCGTACAAGGTTTCTTCCTTGGTGATCTTCGCCCTTCAGGCTGAAACAGGCTCTACTCGATAAAACAGGAAACAGTTATGTATCACTTGCATATAGTCTAGCCTATACTTACATCCGTCACTACTTTGTACTGGTACCATCTTCTTCGTCCGGAGCTTATAACTCCCGCTCCTATGTAGAGCTGTCAACGCCTTTGTTCTTTGCCTGGCACGTTCTTCGGCCAAAGCGAAATATCACCATTGAATACGGACGCACCAGTTCAAAACTTCAAATTCATTGGTTCGATCAGCGTCGACCCTGTATATCCCCACAAACTTCCCGCTTTTTGGTGGGTACCTGATAGTACCACGATGATTTCGCTAGGATTTCGCTCAACTCTTCCGCCGATACTTATGTATGTAGCCTGTATGTACCCGTTTTAATCGTAGCCCAGTGAATAATCGGGAGGTCCTCCGGCCTTCGACAGGCTCATTCGCGCCCCTATGGATAATCTTTGCGGTTCCTGCGAATATCAGTAGCGCGAATATCCCGTCCATTCTCAGTATGGTCGAAAATTTGTCTTTACCAAGTTGCGTTAGTCCGTCGCATGGCACTTTCTCTTCATGGCCACGTCTACAACGTTACTGGTACAAATCAGGGGCATGCGGGAAGGGACGCTTCATAGCCAAGGCCGAGCTATACTTGTCCTAAAGCAGGCAAATCAAAGCGAAAAATCGCAATATCAAGATTTTCATCAAATTAATTAAATAATAGGACAATATCGTTATAGTAGCTACAGGAGCAATAATTAACATCAAGACAGTATGAGAGCTTACAGTTAGCAATAAACAGCAGAAATTTAATAGTAAAAAGGATGTGAGCATTTGAATAGTCATTGCAAGAACGTTACAGTGGCTGAACGAAGACATTCTTTAAAAATCATCGAGCAGGGACTCGTCAGAGACGCTCCCTCCCTCAGTATCAGCGCCATCAAAACTCAGGTAAGTAGTTGCTATGCTGGCAACATCGCTGTCGCTTCCGTTTGCAGTTCTGAAGGTGCCGATACAATGAACTGTTTCAGCGATGTCTTGCAATCCACTACGGATGACATCTTCGACAAGTTCTTCACTGTCTGTGGATCTCTGCCTCTGTCAAAAGCAAAATTCGGTGTTAATATTGTTTACCAAATCTTGAGTCAAAAAAAATCTTACATGAAGGCTACGATGGAAGCCTTCAGCAGAACCGCATTGAGAAGACTTGGGCAGATCTCTAATTTCGACAATCGGAACAAGGCCATCCTCTTCTGTTTGACCCTAGTTTTTGGATGATCAAATTTAGTAGCACGTTTGGTAGGAATTTGCATACCGTCGAAGAATTTGCACTCTTAGTAATAGCAATGTTAGTTATCACAAGGCAGATTGCTCGGGCGAAAGTACTCACTAAGCTGATCATAACGGGCTATGGCCATGTGGTTGGTGCTCAACATTTGAATCTATTTCCATACGAAGACTCACCTGATAGTAGTATGCGAGAGTTCCAAATTTGAGACCATCTGGAAGTATGGGTTTCGAACCCACCTAAAATGAACGGAACGATTGATCGCGGTGCAGAGGAAACTCGAAGAGAGATGCATACTGGGCAGGAGACCGTAGGATTATCTGGAGTGCCCTTCAGATTTTATGATATCAGCCTCTTTAAACATTTCAGTGTACTAGATGCTTACTCGCGGATATGCAAACGCAGCCCCACCGGGAGTTTGAAGGATATATTCAGGCGTCTTTGGCAATGATTGAACATATTTCACATTGAATGAAAGAGAATAATCGGCTGACGTTATTGGCAATAGCAAAATGATGACTCTGAGCGGAATGGGGAGTCAGTCTTAGGGAATCCTGTCGATTTTATATGAGGATACAAGGTCATTTAGAGGACGAAGTTAGTGCTCACGGTATTCATTTGCTTAGTTTTCTTGCTGTGTTTCTAGTGTATAGAGCTTAAGTGACGAAAATGGAATATCATGAAGTCGTTTTCACTCACCATTTGCTCTCGTTTGAGCAGCCCGTTCTCCCGTGCTTGTTTGATCTTGGCATCCGAAGTATTGTCCTGTGATGAACGAGTATGTCAATCCAAGTGCCAAAGATTTGATTTCTTCACCTACAGCTACGGAGTTTTGGTACTCTAAAGCAAGGGAGGCTGCGCTACGTGCACTTATATATCGAATTAGAATGTATTTAGAACCTTTCATTAGGTTCAGGTTATTGCAAATAGCTCGTGCTCTAGATTTCCAGAGTTAATAATATATCAAGTCAACTTCGACTGTTTACGTGAATCTTACCTTGTGTATCGCTTGTTATTCTCTGCGGCCAGTTTTGGATCCAACTCATAGAGAAGACTCAGCAAGTTCATGATGCGTTCATCATTCAAAATCTTTCTGGCCTCTTCGATTAAAACCGAAGTGCGATTGGACTCGATGACAGCCGCTAATTTTGTTGACACAGCAGTAATAATCGGAATCTCGATGCCAGTCATCATAGTATAAGTCGAAGAAAGTCGAAGAATCTCTTGAAGTACATCTGCAAAACCTGTATGTTCGGCTAAATAGCCGAAAGCAGCTCAGAGCACTTGGGAGCACTTCCCAGCAGCGAAAGCACCCAGAGCAGGCTTTGATTTTTGCTTTGGGTGCTTTCGTCGCTGGAGAGCGCTCTACAGCTAGTATCCTTGCTCTGGTGAGTATACATGTTTTGCAGATGTAGATGGGGTGTATAATATGAGTGCCAGGTGACTCAGGGTAGAAGCGAACGTCGGTATGCGGTATCTAGCCTGAGTACCGCTTTGAGAGAAGGTCGTAGGAGTGGGAGGGGCTCGAGCTCAAACGTAGAACTTATAAGTACTTGACCATTGAAGGACGTCCTGAAATGGCAATTTACATCAGTGTCAGCTTACGTTACCCAGTAGTTAATTTGAACCGAACCATGTTGAACGTGCAACGTTGAATATTATAATGTCACATCTATCGATCCTCTCTTTTGTACTGCCAACTTCTGGTTTCTCTTTGACCTTTCAACGTTGTTTATAATCTATGGGCGACTTTGAATATTACGACCGAAACATAGCCCCGTTGTTTCCCTCTAGCTCATCGGACCTTTATGCTCTCGATGAGAATGAACTATGGTGGATTGGTCATTTCGAATACCTGAAAGAGCACGGTTATATGATGCGGCCCAGATATCGTCCTGGTTGGAAACCCTCCTACAAGCATGGAATACTTGAACCACTGTTTTCTGAAGACGGACAAAGCATGCTTGTAATGTCATGGATTTTGTATGTATTGAAAAGTTACTCATTGTCACTAGCATCCCTATGTCATGGATGCCCTTCGCATCTCGGATTCTTACATGGTTGCTATGAAACGCGTCAAGGGTTCTACCGGTGAGGAAAACATCGCCAGTTTCTTCTCGAACGAAGAACACAACACGAATCCTCGCAATCGTTGTATTCGCGTTCTGGAAGTCTTACCGATCCCGGGAAATGACGATGAAAAAATTATAGTCATGCCATGGTTGCGGAAGGTCATGGATCCTCGGTTCAGAACAATCGGAGAAGCTGTTCAGTTTTTCCAAGAGATCATCCAAGTGCGTATTTTACTTCTACCAAAATTTCCAATAATGACTTCCAATCTACAGGGCTTGCAATACATGCACGATAATAATGTGGCACATAGGCGCGTAACCGTATCATGGGACACATTCGGTCTCTGACTTATTTCTTTAGGGATTGCGCGAGGAACAACATGGGCATGGATGCTAATGCAATGTTCACTCGCCAGTATCATCCCATCAAACCAAAGAAAAGGCATAATTGGAGCGGAAGGGCACTCCACCACTCTCGTACTCGCTGTCCCCCTACATACTTTTTGATTGACTTTGGACAATCTCGAATGTACAACCCTTCGCAGCCACGTCCATCAGAATATGCATTGAAATCGGGCGGTTATACCCCTCCAGAGGGAGATGCAGATATTCCGTGCGATCCTTTTGCCACTGACGTTTACATTCTGGGCACCATGATACGGACTTCTTTTCTCGATGTGAGTGCCAACACTGAATGACGAGTTAGTTTCCCAAATAAATCCCAACATAGGGTGATTCCGATTCCTATAAACCTGGAGTGCATGGGTTTGAATTTCTCAGACCACTTGTCAATGATATGATCGCAGATGATCCCTCCAACCGTCCTACTATGACTGAAGTCTCATCACGATTTTTTGATCTCGTTAGGAAGCTACCATGGTGGAAATTACGCTCTCGAGCGGTCCAGAAAGATGAATTCTTTGCCACACCCTTTCGAGCAGTCTATCATCTCTTCTGGACAGCTTCGATGATGCTACTTCTAAAGCCTGCCATTCCATCACCGAAGTCTCTTCATTAACGTTCCCGATGTTCTACTGTACGCTCCTTATCTTCTTGATATTTCGATGCTCTTTTGCTTTCTATCTCAATGCTCTGCTATCTGTAACATTTATTTCTTAATATCGAGAATCCACGCTCCTTCCGTATTGGCTTGTTAATTGTACTGTGGTTCACTTTCATTGTATTCTCAGCTTTCAGTTCGAACCTATTCGGCGTTTACCCGGCATTCAACGGCTTTCTCGAAATAAAGGGACCTGGAAGGGACCGATGCGGCAGCGTGAGCAGGTGCGGGTCCTCACCTTTTTTTGCTAAAGGGCGGAACTCGAAGTCTCACTGACAGAAGTTTATCACCCGAGCAATGCAATATCCACTCCGGGTTTCGATTCTCCGCGAAATGTCAATGAAGCAGACGATCGGTTCCAGTTGAGTACCTGATTATAGTGAACCCAAAGTCTATACTGATTCTTTTGTAGGTAAAGTGATATCTATCCTTGTTCTTGCCTGACCTCTGAAGTGTAAGGAATCTTGTTGACTGCTGACAGTGGAGACCAGCCCAGCTTGATCTGGTCTCACTCTCACATCCGACTCAATCGCTCATGTCGTGGTACTTAAAAGAAGACTCGGTTCAATTCGGGCTCAATAGAGCACAATGTATGTTGAAATTGTACGTCCACACAAGGGTGACTTGTGTTGTGTAATGGTTCAATCAGCTTTCGGTGGTAGTTCTTGTAATCCATTGCTGCAACTTCTTTCTTGATGCTGTGGGCGTACTGTGAGTATGTAGATAACGTCTTGGGTTTTTTTTCGCACATAGTCCATTCTTTTCGGGTAAAGCGAAATATATCTACTCATCATTGAATACAGTGTCACCGTCAAGGTTGAATCATTGCAAGTCTCTTTGTACTTTATATGGTCAAGACGCTTTGTTCCGTTCAATCTCCTACCTGCGCTGGCTCAACTCGACTCGGAGACGTCTTCAGGGTGATGAAGTGAATGGAATCTGCAGAATCCAGCCAGCTTGCGGCAGAACTCTATCGCCACTCCATGCTCTTTTCAGAAACAGAACAAAGAGCTTCCAATCGTGCTCGGGCTTCAGGGCTAGAAATTCTTTACGATTGCTAGGAGTTGACGACGGATTCCACACTGAAACCAACGAAGACCAACAAGGATCTGCATCACATCGGAACTTCTCTACACGTGTCCTTGTAACGGCGACTGGATATATCTATTTGATTACTGCATCTTCTGTCTGTTGCACCAACTTTGCACAATGAACAAAGGCCTCCTGTGCATGTAACTTGTATCCATGCTTTTCAATGGTTTGAGCGGGTAGGTATTATGTCCAGCTTTGCGGATACCGAGGATTAAACTTTTTCTGTGTTCAATCACGAAAAACCTTTGTCTTCGAAAAGGATGCTTTCTTCTTGTCGTCTTGGGGAAAGTTGGGAAATCCTCACTCTGAGGTGTTTTTAAAGAGCCCAGGACGGTGCATATCTCCTCATAACCTGACTTCACACAATTATCATTCACACTCAATGAAACCTTCTCCTCGCCCATCTATGCTATCTCTATTATCCCCGTTTGACATAGTGATCTGTCTTGGGGTAGAAGCGTACGAGGCGTCAAAAGCTTTGAAGGGCCTCCTCGCTCGTATTAACCCCACCATCGACCACATTTCTGCAAACATTGCTGCAAACCTCTACGCTGTCGAGCAAATGCTTTATGCGCTGCCTCAAGATGTCCAAACTGGCTTTCGAGCCGATTTCACACAGTTAGTCTTCCCCGAATTCCCTTGTTTACGCAGTCACTAACGAATATTCCACTGTGTGGCTACTTCAGAATTATGTCGGCTTTTGAGTCTTCCCGAGATAACAAGCAAGAAATGAAGCTCTTACTCCGTCGTGCGGTGAACCTTCGGGAAACAGTTGCTGGCATATGTCAGAAACAGAGAATGGTTCAGCTCAAGAACCTCGCGTACGCTCCCAAGAACGAGGAAACTCAGCAGGAAAGCATCATCCCTTTGCGAGATTCTCCTCTTCTGGCTTGCATTGGCAATGGGTCTACACGCCCAACTGCGGCTCTCCAGGAGGGTTCAAGTATGCCAATAGGACCTGAGGGCCTTAAAATCGGTCCTTTGCCCGAAGACTGGTTCGATGTGCCTTCGGACATCGATGCTAAATTCCAATCTCTTCTGGACTGGATGCGTGCTGGATACGCAAAGGGCAAAGATGCACATGCTATTGCATATGATAGGGACGCTCGTTACATCTATGTCGAGTTCCCTGCACCCATTTATGCTATGTATTTTGTCGATAACTGGTCTACGACTCGACCAGAAGGGCTCGGGAAGGTAAAAGCCACTTTCTTTGCCATCTAATAGTGGACTCGTAGTTTAAATCGTCTCTAACTCTACTTGTATATTCACACCTTGTATTTGCTTACAACTTACGACATGTATTCTATATTATGGAAGCACTCACATCGTTGTAGGTATATGCTGAAATAGTCTCGATTTATTGATATATTATATCTCGACTGAGTACAACAAGATACCCAAGACCCAAACAGTATACCCGAAAGGAGGAGAGATAAACATCCGTTTGAAGCAGTTCGCACTTAACAGTAAGTGATCGTGAGGCCGACCTTTCAGCAAGGATGTGTGAGCGTTGCACAAGTAAACTGACAATCTACTCACATTATTTTCTTCGCATTGGGTCTGTGCAAAGTAGTCGGTTGGGGTTCGGAAAGCATCAGTGCAGTCCGCCGTTGCACCTTTCTAGGAGTCAGAGATCGGACAGAACGTATGCGGAAGGTACCCACAAGTTTGACCTTGCCCGTCGCAACCATTGAAGTACCTAGAGATCCCAAGATTAGGAGAAGTTCGACGGTACTGGTCGTGAAGTATATTTACCTGAAGCCCACACCCTTGTTGAAGGCATGCCTACATATTACAACAAGATTGTGAGTGAAGTACCTCACGAGCTGTGCTTTATACGTATACTCACGGTGCGATGAGTGTTATGTCCGTGCTGGAACCTGCCCCGGGAGCTGTCGGGTTGACTAAAGTCATCTCAACAGTGGTACACTCGTCTCCGTTGAGCCCACATTCTCCTAGATAACACGGATCGTATGAGAGATCAAATGGTAAGCGTTCAATCCTGCGACTGACCGGTTTGAAGATATCTGGAATTTCATTTGAAGAGGTTAACGGACCTCCAGTGGTAAAGAACAAATGCAACTCACGCAATTCCAGCCGAGAACGGTCCCGTAGCAGTATAGGAATTTCCACTGTTCAAAACGGCGCCATTCTGTACCAGCGTAGGCTAGACCAGGTAAGATTAGTTCCTGGATACCAAAATATAGTCTTTCTGTACAAACCGTTCCAGTTCCACAATTATTCACCATGTTGATGGTATGGGTTTCACTCCGTATCTTGATGGGGGCTGCAAACACAGATCCGGCGAAAAGTGCGAGTGCGAAAAAGACATTTAATAAGGTGAACATGATGGTGATAGGATGTGAACAGAGATGAATTCAGGAGTCGTTCAACGACTGAGCGGAAGGAATGGCAAGTGTGAATGGGTGAGGGGAAGTACGACCGGCGTCCAAAGGGCATCGCTCATTTTCCATTCCTTTTTATACCATCGGAATATCGCTTCAATAAGAAATTTATCCCGATCAATCCCACGTCAAGGGATTGTTGGCATCATTGCAATTTCACTTGTATGTACACTGAGATTCAAATGCGGGAGTCAGAGTCAAAACAGTCCTAAGTACATACGTCGTACTCAAGTGCTGGAGATTATTGACGAAATAAAGCAACGATATCCCTGCTTCTCATTCAACCTGGTTGCTGCATCAGAAATTAGATCACTGGGTGACTTCTCATCCCACTGCCCCTACATAGATACCTATTACCCGTTATTTTGTACGTATCACATTCTCAGATCCAAGCAGTTCGGGAACAGAAAACGATACTAGTTGATACTCGGTACTCAAAGTCGTGATGAGTCGTGGCACCGTTTCAGAACCGCGGGCCATTGAAACGTAGCAAGGATATGTATACGGAGTTTGTTGTTCGATAACGGTCCAGGAAATTCCAGGCGACGGAAAGCGAGGCATATCCGATTTGGCGAACTTATACATGACACTGAGAGGTGCAAGAGAACCCAAAAATTGGCTGTGGGTTACTGAGGTACAAGAAATCGTATTTACGATGATTTATCTATCTGGTTCACTGTCTTCCGTTGTATAAGTTCCCTTGTGATCTGCAGAGCGATGCGCAGAACGATGTAGAAGGTGGTGGTACTGACGGAACAATAACCTCACCTGATGGACCGCCAGGAAGTAGAAGTACTCCGGTTTCCTTTCCTTTTCGGCCCAAACCTGCACCGGCGATAGGATCGTAGTCGTTTGACTCTTCAAGAAAACAACTTGAACGAATCACTGATCAGGGATTATCGATTCATCCTGTATCATCGTTGCGACATGTGAAGATCTGAGGGTTTCCAATGACCGTGACGATGGAAGAATTTCGACGCCTGCACAGCATTAAGGAAAATAATTCTCTACTGACCACATCCAGGTATCCAAAATGTTGCAAAGGTGTTGCAGAGCGCAAACGATAGGAGGAAGGGAAACTGAAAGCTACTGAAAGTCGTGGCGACGATATTTTTCGGGAGTCCCGGATCGATCCCGGACCGCCGAACGCCTTCGTTGATTTTCGGAGCATTTCGGAGCCAAGAGCGGCCTTCGTTGGGTACAACTTTTCAGAATCCTTCCAGACGACAGTCTATAATGCTACTAAAACTCTATGCATGAAGGCAGCGGAACACATTAGCGAGATACCGCTGCTGCTCTAGCATTCGTGAAGTCGGAGAAGAGGCTAGAAGAGGTGAGTCGACATTGTAAATATTTCACTTTGTGTAGCCCCTTCAGTACTCAGTACCGATTTAGACACGAAAGTTGCGTTTTGAAATTGCCTCCAATGCCTCGGAAGCTTAAGTTCGGGTTAGGATGCATAGAGTCTGAAGGACTGAATGAGATTTACAAACGTGATTCACGAACAATACAGCGAGTGACTATGTACGATTCAAAAATTTGAGCCCAAGAATAGTCGGTGAATCGAGAGTCCATTATCAAAGCAGGTATAGGATGATTATAAATTAAGCAGCTTGCACCAAGAGAGAATCCCATACCCCCAAGGAAAACAACCAAGAATCAGAGCATTCCAACGATAACAGCAGCCACCGTTGCCAGTACCATACCTATCCCACCCATATTCACATCACCCACAACGGATAAAGCTCCGTTGGAACCGGAGGTACTCGAAGGCGAACTCGAGCCAGATGACGCCGTGGCACCCGACGTATCTTTGACAGTGGAATTCGCGAGCGTAGCTTCAGCGAGAGCGAGGAAGGCAGCAAAGTTGTTTGGACCGGTTTCGACGGCGTTGATAGAGAAGACCATGCCGGAACCGCAGTGGCTGACGGGGTTGGTTTGGGCGCAGTAACCCCAGATTGGGGAAGTCTAGGTTTGTGGAATGGTACGTTAGAAAATATTGTGACTCCGGATGGGGGGAAGGACTCACGTTGTTAATGGTGATGGAGAAACTAGGTCCGGTGACGTTGGCGTCGACTGGGTGGCTGGAGAGTAAGGATTAGAAATGGATCTGGACTTGAGGGTGATGTTGACCTACAATCCCAAGTTGAAACCATCGACGAGAGGAGTGCAAGGTTCACTACATGTGGAACGAGATGTCAGCAAAGAGAACAGACACGATCCTACACTCTACGAAGTCTCAACAAGATAACTCACGGGAAACTAGACTGAACGACACTATGATTCTTCGCTAGGAACGTAAACTCCACGATATCCCCAATCGCAGCGCTGATATTCGCTGGTCCAAACGCCAATTGTCCATTGATTCCAACGGTGATGTTATGTGTTACCGGACCACCTGCAGCGTAAGTCGGTTCTGTATAACATGAATAGGTTAATTTCGGATACATCACAAAACCAATCCTGGTACTAGCATCAGGATTCATTCAAGAGGCGAATGAACGAACCTGGTGTTCCCGAATAGCTAGTGTATGTTGACACCCAGGTAGATGAAGCATCAGATACTGTGGCTGTTGCTGTTGCCCAGGATTGAGGCGGGGGCGTGCTGACAGAGAGTGCAGAAGTCTGGGTTCCGTTAAGCTCGATAGCAAGCGCCTGGAAGGCAGCGAACGAATGGTTTGAGGAGGCGTCTGGAGGGTTGACAGCGAATACCATTCCTATGGAAAAATAACAGTAGCCACAATTAAAAATGAATGTCCAGTAATTTCGTGCTAAGGGATTATGTGAACTCACCGGCTCCGCAATGCCCTTTTTGTTCACAATGAATCCAGATCGGGTTCGTGTCGTTCACGGTGATCACAAAGTTTGGCAGTTCGGGATCACTGTCTGAGGCAACAGGCAAGCTTTGAAAAAACGGCCGAGTTAGATCAAAATCATCAAAATCGCGGCATGGAAGAACTTACAATCCTGAGCTGACACCTCCAGCAAGGGGAACGCAGGGCTAAGGGTAAAAGGACGAAGATTGAATAACGTGAGTGATCTATGCAGTCGAGTTTGAAGGGGAGAAGCATAGGTTCGACGTACTGCATCAAAGCTTGACCTGAAGTTATGAAGACGATCAGTGTTCTATGTCAAAGAATACAAGCGCTTTGGATAACTCACTGAGTGACTGTATGGTTCTTTGGGTGACTGGATTAGAGCGGTGTATCAGTTACCAATGACAAGACAGATAAAGAACATTGAACGGGAAGAAAGCGGAAGGAGAAAACAACGTACAAAATCATGTTTATAGTGTCTCCTACTTCGGCCAAGACGTACTCAGGATAATAAATAAGTTGCCCATTCGGGCCAACAGACACATCCCAGCTTGTTGCAAGAGCGACTGGAAGGACAGCGAGAGCGGCGGTGAGAGTAGAGCGCATCATCGTCATTGTCAAAAGGTAAGTCGACAGGCAGGCAGATATATAAGAAGGGCAAGTAAAAGAACAAAGTAAGAACGAAATAAAAAAGATGGAGAAAGATGATATGAAACTCGATATTGTTTGCTTTGCCTTTATACCCTCCTGGTTTCCGTTAGTTCTTACCAGAAATCTGGTGGCGAACAAGATACTCGGACAAACAGGTACTAACAGCTCATTGGCTGGCAGATTGCCCTCGGACAATACAATGTATTGAAAGAAGCAGATTCAAAGATGCAAAGAGTCAAGTCGGGGAGGGGCTATGCAAATGTGTTTGAATGACCATCGGATAGATAGATAGATAGATTAATACACGGCACCGTCTCGAAAGACGGGGTCCCGTCTCGGAACAGCCGGTTACGGTAGGACAACAATAGCGAGCTCAACCCGCAGTGAGGGAAGGTAGACTACTGCTGACGTACCGCGCACGAGTGAGAGAGTGGCAAACGAGGACAAGCAAGAGTACGAGTACAAGAGAGACACGAGAAAAGGCCAAGCAAGAATACGAGTACGAGAGTGTATGAGATAGAGTATTCATAAATAGAGTACGGGTACGAGATTGAATGTACAAAAAAGCGGGCAGAGGGGATGAAGGAACAATCGGGATCCGGCTATGTTGAGTCGCCACCCACACTTCCATTCGCGGTGTGGTCATCGTTCTGTTCGGCAGGAGGGAGAGGGGGATGCAGAGATGACCAGTGCATGGCAGCCTCGTGGATGAAGCGCGCAGTACGAGAGGTGGAGGACGTATTGAAGATGAAGCGTTTGAGATAGTGGAGAGCTTCTGAGTTTGAGAATAGGCGATTACGAGGAAGAGGGAATGAGAGCGATATGTCGTCAAGAAAGGCAGTCCGTAGGCCAACAATTGTGTGGTCTACTGCACATTGGAGGAAGATATGTTGAGGGGATTCTGGGTGGAAAGGTGACTGACATGACCGGCACTGTTTTGTGGGCACCTCTGTTGGTAGCAAGGGATCAATTCTTGCTGGCGATGACCGGAAAGTGAGGGGAACCATGTCTCCACACAGTAGTCTGGTGAGAGAACGGCGGTGGGAATGGTTTCGGACGTGGATCAGGTAATGGCGGAGCGTCCGAGCAACATATTTGGATGGGCCCTCTTTCTGCGGTTCGAGACGGCCGTGGAGTAACGCCAGACGATGGCTGGAGTCTACTTGGGTCTGGAGATAGGTGTCGGACTCCTTGGAGATGGAATTGATGAGTGCGAGGAGTGATGGTTCGGATAGTAGTGCTGATGCGGGGAGGGAGAGAGTGGAAGAAGGCAGATGGCGAATTGCCCAGTCGACATCTGAAAGCCAGCATTTCATGCCGGAGTTTCGAAGGTTGAAGTTCTCCTGCAGTGCAAGGTGAGCGTAGTGCTCCGGTCCGAGTTTTAGGAGGTAAATGAGGTAGCGAAGGGCAAGAATGACACGACGGGTACGTATGGGCATAATGCCAGTCTCTGTGAAGAGAGGTGCGAGAATGGAACGACGGGATAGACCCAGCATGCGGCGGAGAAAGAGCAGTTGAATTTGCTCGAGCATGGATAATAAGTGAGTGTCAGTGTCGATTGCAATTTCGCAGCCATTGATGAGATGGCAGTCCACGAGAGCAGAGTAGAGTTGCTTGGCTATTGGAGGGTCGAGCCGTTGGTGTCCAATGAGAAGGTCACATCCCGCGATGCCACCCGCGGCGGTGAATGCGGAATCTCGCTTGACCGTGTAGTGTGCCGCGAGTAGATGACGGTGTGTGGATTGGAGATGAGCACCGACGTAGCGTACCGAGTCACGGAACGACAGGGCTTCACCACCCAGGAAGAGAATGGGCAGAGGTGAAGGCAGGCGGCCGAAGACCATAACCCAGGATTTGCCAGCGCTGATGGTGAGGTTGTTGGAGTGACAGTAGAGCTCGAAGCCTCTCAAATGGGACTGTAGGCCGTGTGCAGAGCGTGAGATCAGGGCGATATCGTCAGCGTGTTCGAGATGGGATATCACAATCCCTAGCAGGTCGAGGTCATTGGGGTCATGAACAAGGTTGAACGTTGAGAGGAAGATGTTCCACAGTGTGGGAGAGGAAGGGTCACCCATCAGCACCCCACACATGGCCTGGAAGCGATCGGAGATGTCCCCGTTGTGGGTGATCACATATGTCATCTGGCTGTAGAGGGAACGGAGCCAGTCAAAGTATTTGCCGGTGAGCTGATGATCAGCGAGCTTGTTCCATAAGCTGCTCTGGTTCATTGAGGGGAAAGCGTTTGAGATGTCCACAAAGGCGACATACAGGGGATCACCTAAGGATTTTGCTTTTTCGATCAGTGTGCGTAGGATGAAGACATTGTTGTTAGTACGATAACCAGCCCTAAACCCGTTTTGAGATGCCGGGAGAATGTGAGCTTCTTCCAGAGCCTGGCTAAGTTTGAGATGTAGCAGGAGAGAGGCAAATTTGAGGATGCAGCTTTCCAAGGCAACTGCTCGGTAGTTGTTGGGGTCTACAGAATCCTTCCCTGGTTTGGGTATAGCTACTATGAGTGACACAAGCCACGATGTAGGAAATTCTTTGAGTTGGAAGGCACGGTCAAAGAATGAGGCAAGGCGATCATTGTCGATGTCTTGAATGATTGAGTATGTGATTAGGTCGGCGCCAGTGGAGTCTGAGTGAGTTGTGCGTTTGAGATAGCTTTTTATTGTAGCGATGTCATTTTCACATATAACAGAGTTGAAAGAGGGGAAAGCAGAAGGGGGCGATGGGTCCGGGATTGCATTAGCACGGTTGGTTTCTTGTTGAAGTATCTGTGGGTCAAAGGAAGTGGTGCGAGGGTCAGGAGGATTCATGCGAGGGATAAAGCAGTTGGTGAGTTGTTCGAGTGTAACCCTTGGCAAGGGTTTATCCAAGTTACTCAAGGACTTGTAGAACTTCCAGAAGGCAGCGCCGCCTGCCGCTGCTGCCGATTGGAGGCGGGACAGGTTAGTATCTTCCAGTTCACGACGGTGGGTGCGACCACGGTGACAAACAGCTGAAGGGGTGTGGACCAGTTGAGGAGGAGGCGCAAGGGAGCGAGGGTCTGGAAGAGAGGTGGAGACCTTTGGGATATTCGACAGTAATTGGGGAAGGTGGGGTGAGGGAATTGGACAAGAGATAAAGTCGAGTTCTGAACCTTCATGGGGTAAAGGTAGACAGGCCCCAGCTTTTGCCAGTTGGTCCGCAAGTTCGTTTTGAATGATGCCCCTGTGGGCGCAAACATGAGTAAATACGATGGTTGCGGTCCGGGCAGAGATCCACTGAGAGAGGGTGTTGAGCAAGTCTCCATTAGGACAGTCCCAGCCGCACTGGGCATTTTCCGGAGCATTGTACACAATGGACTGAATGGCGTAGGATGAATCAGTGTAGATTTCGAGTTGACGATGCGCCGAGGTCCGTTGGATGGTGACGAGGATGGCATAGAGTTCGGCGCGGTTGTTTCGCTGAGGTCCCAGGATTCGTGCTGACAGGTTCAGGTGGTGATTAGGACCAATGTAAATACCCAGTCCAGCGCATGCAGCAGCTGTATTGTTCCTGAGGCAGGAGCCGTCGGTGAAGACTTTTGTAATGGTTTATGATCTATACCTCGAACGGAATCAAACCGCTTCCTTGGGTCTAAAAATCCTCTATGAAGTTCACCACAGCGCCGTAATGACCTGCGATGCCGTCCTGTAACGGTCTTGGGACTTTTGAGCGCTCCATTTTCTCCTCCTACTTCCCCATACCTCCCCAGATGGACGGGGATATGCCAAGGGGAAATCACTCCCTATCACTCCCCCCACAGGAATGCGAGTAATTATTTCAAATCCACTGCCCTTGTACAAAGAGCTAAACCAAATCAGGATCTGAGGTCCGACGTTTTCTTTTCCAATTACATTCGCGCTATTTGATTGGTTGATGATTGGTCGGTAGATGAACAGCAATTGGTATGATTTGTGAAACGTAGGGGCAAAGCTGCGTTTCGGGAACAGCTTTGTAGAACGTTGGAGGCGTTGAAGGGCGTTGAGCCTCGCGATGTGAGCGTGACCGAGAAGTCCATAGATGGCGCACAGCTTCCCACGCTGAAGCTGTGACTTGCTTCGAAAATACTCTCATTCTCAAATAATCGGACGATGCTGGCATCGTGATACTTCATCTCAACCTATTTTATTTCCCTGAATCCCTCATCTTAATGCCTTTCCAACTTTACTGTTTGATGCAATCAAGGCTGAATGAACTCAGTAAATTTGCAAGATTTTCTCCCTCAGCTCCAAAGACTCGACTGTCTCTCGTTGCTTAGGCAGCCGGAAATCTTTTCGAATCCTTGCGCCTCTGAATTCCAAGGGGCTGGCAGCATTCAGAGAAATGAGTGAAGGAAGTCGTTTCATGGTAAAGGTACCGTGGACGGGATATCAATTGCATTGATAGTAGGTGCGTGTGTCCTACTCTTTAAGGGATACAAATCTAAAGTCACATTCATTCATCAGGGAAAGGTTGCCATCCGTGGAGAGATCGCTGCTCCAGGCTTTGCCGAGCACAATGAAGCCTCGCACTTCAAGCTTTCAAGGGATTTTCGTCACCAATGCTTCTTTTAGCCTTCCCACCGATGATGCTACCGTCTTGCCGTCTTACCGTCTTACCGAAGCTGTGTCAACTGCAAATCCATCAGTGTTCAATAGTAATGGTCACCCGTAATCATCTAGTATCAGTGACCTTTCCAGCTCCGTTCCAGTAAACATCTAATCACGAACTCCCCACACAAGGCCAAAATTTGTCCTCACTTTTAAAGATATCTACCTTTCTCAGCTTCGGACGCATCACTTACAAAGTCCTACTAACTTGCCCATGTAATCGGCACACGGCCAGAGGCGGCCTTATTGATTTAGCCTCTCAATTGTGTTTTACGATCTTTGTACATGTGCTCTTCTGGATACCAGTGCACAGCAACTTGACACCTTGTCCGGGAGCCGTAGACGGGGAGCCATATAAAGCTCCTTTCTTCAGCTTTGCGAAGCATCATCCCCGTCTTTTCGTCCCATACACTCATACACGTTTCTTTGAACCTCTTCGTATCCGTGAGTCTCAGTATTCATGTACGGAAATCCTACATACGAATACTGACGTCTACCCTTATCACATACAGAATCGAAAGTAAATCGAACAATCGAACTCGTCTCATGCACTTCAGGTCTTTCAGGTTCCGCTACACATCTGGCGATAAGAAGAAATCTTCCTCATCCTCTTCAGAATTTGAACCTGAGCTTGAACCCATCTCTCCTCCCGACCCATTTCTTCCGCACAAACCCCTTCCGCCAACCTCTATCGCGAATATCGTGCTGGACCCGGGGAATCTCACTGCGTTATACCAAACAGCTAGCACTCCTAACACCCCCAACACCCCCAACACCTCCGATACAGCGTCGAGCTCAGACGCCTCAAATCCAATAACTGATACCACAAGTTTGGGATCTGGACTCGGGAGCGATCCCTCTCCGTCTAGTCCTCATAATCAACCTAAGAAGTCGATATCGGATCTAGTGTTTAATACTACGACGTCGTCGGCTCTGTATGATACGAGAGAGGCTGAGCGGAACGTCGCTGCTGTAGAGTCTGAGCGCTCATTTGGGAAAGACGGCGCACCAGAGCGACGATAGCATATAATAAGGGTTTAATGAAGGCGGTGATTCGGCTGGGAAGTGAACCAGAAGCTGTACGTACTACTAGTATGGATACTAGATATATTGTCAATAATGTGTAGCAATAGCCACAAGTTTTGTCGTCTCACCTAATATTGTATAGTACGCGTAGTATAGCGACTTCATGCGACCTTGTAATGATTGTTTCTTTTGAGCATCCGTTATCGAAAAGTATTGTATGAGGTTTGGGGTCAGTCTATCAGAGCAAGTCCTTCAATGATTGATTGACATGTACGGGCGGGAGCGGAGCTTGTCACTTGAAATATTCAACCCCAAAGGCTTATTGAATGTGACAAACACGACTACAATAAACAGCAACACCTTCTCCGAAAGAAATACAAAGCACTACGTAGGGTTTTCGAGTTTATGGAAAAGGAGAAAAAGAAAAGCCCGTAACAAATCAAAGTACCAGAAGGATAGAAAAAAATCGTAATTGGAGCGTGTATAACCAGAGACCAAACATCGAACACTAAAGAAGCTTCGAGACAAAGAGAGAAAATAGGTGATTGGTCGTAAAAAAATTGTTCGTTTTTCACGTATCCCTTGATTTCCTTTATATATTGCGCCGACTTTCAAGTTGGCTATCTCGTTTGCATTCTGTTGTTGACCTAGAGGACGACAGGAATGCAACCAATCGAGATCAATCCGCCCTAGTAAGGAAATCGACTGAGAGCCCATACTTAGCAGATAAGTAGAAAACAGCTTACAACAGCATTATCCTCGCAGCAGACAGCCTGAGCAGAGCAGCCGCTGTTCCCAAGGCCAATGACGGTGATGGGGGAGCAACCAAGACCAAGTAAGACGCTAAGGTCCTCGACGACGATTCCAAGGAGACCAAGGAGGAGGGAACCAGCAGAGGAACCAGCCTGCCATTGGGTTATACAAGGAGACGTCAGCGAAGTACCTTGTTGGGTGCTGCAGAAGAAATTTGATCTTACCGTCTCAGTGCTGTCGCAACATTGAAGCGAGCCAGTGGAGCAGCTACTAGCGGGTTCGGTCGTAGTAGTCCCAGGCTATATGAGAGAGAGAAAGAAAGAGATAGGTTATCGTCAGCGCGAACGACTAGCGAAGCAGAGACGACTGGTTGCGTGCTTACCGCGGTGACAGTGACCGTGGTGGTGACCGGCGGGGTGGTAGTGGTGGGCTTTCCTCCCGGGATGGCGGCAGCAAGGATTGTGAACGCGAACAAGGCGTAGAAAGCAACGACGGAGATGCGAGAGAACATTTTTACTTGAAGAGCTGAGAGTAGAATGTGTCTGACTGTCTGAGGATCTCGAAGGGCTGTTCGATGTTCTAACTTAACTTTTCGACCCGGCTTTTATACCTGAATTTTGTGGACATAAAGTCAGAGTTCTTCGCGTAGGGAAATGTCGGAAAACTCCGCGAGAATGTCAGAATAGATCATCCAACGCGCGCACTGGGACACACACGGGACGCACTTGACAGAAGAAATGACAGTTGTTCATCGATGAGCATCGGATCGCAAAAAAAAACTCGAGTTCGAGCAGTACTTTGTTCACGGTTGAAGTGGAAACCGTGAGAAGCCTCATTTATTGCCACAGGAAAATCCGAGGAGAGTCAGGGAGAGTCCCAGAGAAACAGGAAGAGATAGGAACCAACGTCGAAAATTTTACCATAAGCAGTCAATGATGGACCACCAATCAAAAGCTTCAAGGCAAGCCTAATGACGCGGTGACACTTTCGAGGACACACAATATGAAGAATCCGGGGAGCATCCTGGAACAACGTAACGTGGATGCTTCAAGTCGAATTCTTCATTCAGCGGAGATGGAAAATGTCAAAATTGACAAGACTTACCAGGACTTACTAGTACTTACTACTTAGTACCCGTTCAAAACAGAAACAAAAAAACAACGATCACTACGTCAGAGGGACAAGACCTTCTTGTATTGCAGCAAATAAGCAATGGGAGCCTTAGGGTATAGGGAGATACAGGCGATGATCGTTCCTTTACTCTTGCAATAAAGTTTCGTAGAGCTTCGAAGAGCAAAGATTAAAATCAGGAAGAATAGGGGCTACGAAAAAGATGCCAGGTCTATTGTCATAGGGAACAGCAAAGGAAGATGGGTAGATGGTGGGCTAACCTCAGTGAAAGACAGTCACTGAAGCAATGACGCTTGAGTGTACCGCAAGGATGCGACTGAAGAGCAACGTAAGATGAAATCCTCATTCAGCGGAGGAGGAAATTTGAAGAAGTCAAGATTGATATAACTCGCCTGTCAGGGGGCAGAAAAACGATAGGTCAGGATAATTCTTGGGTTGATAGGTGTTGATGCAGCAGAATTCTATTCTGGAAAAAAGGAAGGGTAGGGTGCGATTGTTCCTGTCAGAGAACTTCGGAGAGAGCATTTGAGCGACGGAAATTTGGAAAATACATAATAATATTGCGACTTGGTAATATGACTTCTCAACAACAAGAATCAAAGACCGTCCTAGAGGTGGCACAAAACATTGACCAGGAAAATGAGAAAGAACGTACATGCATGATCATGACACGGCGAGGAATTGACGCTGCCGATGTCAATTGAATTTTAATCATACTCGACCACACAGTGGCACAAGAAAACGCGACGTATGTATGATGTTCGTCTGGGAATGTCGTATTTAGATGCCAGGAATTGACTCCGGTGACATGCAGTCATGATAGAAAGTCAGTGCGAATCGGGAATCCTCCATTCATGCCCCATCAGGTGTCCTGTCAAGCATAAGGAAGGACACACGCGCAAAGGCAGCACGACAAGCCAAGAAACCCTTACTTCGCTGTATACTACACATACTTAGTTTATGTGGCTTTATATCTGTCCAATATATGGTCCGATTTCTCTGAGTCTTCGTATCTCAATTATGGCTGTTTGATGTGTTCAATTGAACAGTAAAATTTCGAACTTGATATTCATGCAAAACCGGACCAAGTTTCAAACGCTACCAAACCTCGAGATACGCAGCGAATTTGAGTACAAAGGTAATTGTTCGTAAAATCATTCATGTCTACGTAACCTGTAACCTTCTCCATTCCGCTTTTGAGTATTCCGTTTATGAGCATTCCCGCCTTCGATTCAAAGAGTGACAGGGACACATCCGATAGAGACCAATCCACCCTGAGAGATCGACTAAGAGTTCATACGAAGTAGTAGAAAATCCCAAGATAGCTTACCCAAGCATTATCCTCGCAGCAGACGGCCTGAGCAGAGCAGCCACTGTTTCCAACACCGATGACGGTGATGGGGGAGCAGGTGACACCAAGCAAAACGTTGACATCTTGAAGAACGACTCCAATGAGACCGAGGAGAAGGGAACCAGCAGCGGAACTAGCCTGTGAGTAGGTCAAACAAGGAGACGTCAGCAAAATGCTTCGTTGGGTGTTGCAAGGGATATTTGATCCTACCTCCTCAGTGCTGTCGCAGCATTGGAGCTCACCAGTGCTGCAACTACTGGCGGGTTCGGTCGCAGTAGTCCCGGGCTATAGTGGTGGTGGTTCAGCATCATGATAAGTGATCAGCAACGAAAAGAGGACTAATCGCCAATCGCTTACCGCAGTGACCGTAATCGTGGTGGTGACTGGGACGGTGGTGGTGGTGGGTTGACCTCCCGGGGTGGCGGCAGCAAGGATAGCAAGCGCGGACAAGGCGTAGAAAGCAACGGTGGAGAGGCGAGAGAACATCTTTACTTGAGAGCTTAGACTGTATCTGTATCTGAAAATCTGGAGGGAAATTCGATGCTTCAACTCTTACTTTTCGACTAAGCTTTTATACCCAAATTTTAGCAATGAGGTCAGGGCTCTGCTCCCCAAAGATATGTCAGAAAACGCCGCACAAATGTCAGACGCGGACACTGGAACAGGCCCAACAGGGAGATAAAATTGTGATTCGTTGGTGCACGCTTGAGCATCGGTTCTGAAACAATTTCGAATTTGAGCAGGCGGTCGAAGTGGAATCCGTGAGACGCTGTATCTATTGCCACAGGAAAAAATGAGGAAATATGAGTGTATAGAAATGCGTATGGAAGTGAACTCAGTAACACTTTAGGGGACAAGGGAATACCTGAACAGCACGTAACATACATTATGCATTCAGTGGAGCGGGAAAATACCCAAGATTGACATGATTTAGCAGTCAGAAAAGAAAAGAAAAAATCAATGACTACTGCACCCGACTACGCAGCCTCATTTCATTGCGACATAGAAGTCAAGAGGTATACTGTATCTCCAAAGACAGGTGTCGATTGTTGATTTGTTCCTGTACCAGCGACTCGGGGGTTTTCGGAAATGGTCTCAGAAAACCGCGAGGACAGGGATACGGGTATCGAAAAAAAACCAGGTTTTGGTTGACCCCTGAACCAGCGCACAGAAATGTAGGGAGAACGAATCCGAACCTATTGAACAACAATTCGAGAAGCCTCCAGATTAGCTCTAGGTTTCTATGAGCGGTTCCGGATGATTCCTTACAGTCTGATCTCTATGACCAGTCGAGTCAAAGCTGTCAATGGATCGTGATGCTTAGTAGCTCAACCTGAGCTCAACCAAACATGGAATTTACGACGTAGGTGGAGTTCTTCTGGGAACGACGGTAAAAAAACTTGGCGATTTCCCCCTTCCTTTGAGGCAATACGTGACCGCCCAAGAAGTCAAGAATTTAGTTTCAGTGACACGAGGAACCACTAGGGACTAGGAATTGGTCATTGACACCTTGATCAGCTGTCAGGTGAGAGGAATATATATGAACTCAAGAAGCATTTACCTCATTCAATACCACATACTGGCGAAAAAAACTGAAAAAAAGGGAGCGTTGAGTCTAACATCAGTATATCGGGACCGAACCTCTGGCGGTACCTGATGAAGGATAGAAAAGGGAGCAAACACACCCACCCTGCTTTGCATGTGTACATACATGCTTCAAGTTCCGTGCGTTGATCCTTCGCCCAACTATCCCTTACGAAAGACAGGAATGTTAAGTGCAGAACAAAGATGTGCATATTGAACTGATAGTCGAATAGATCCTAGAAAGGGAGCCTAAGTTTGAACTATTTCCTGATGATTCCTGGTAACAAGGGTTTGCAAGTTGTATTACGCCTGAAAAACGAGTGGTGAATGAGCCCAGTGGGGACGCCGTAATGAAAGTCAAGAGAAACCTCCGGACCGAAGCCTAACCGAGAATCCCGGAGCGAAAACTTCTTCCCTTCCGTCATGTTCTTCGTGGTCTCCAGGTCCGTGAGCCGTCGTGTACTCGTTCAGTCGACACGATGTATGGCTCAAAAGCCTCCCAAGTCTGCGGGCTCAGTATCGTCTTCCCCGCCTCCACCACCACCAGCACAAAACTCCGACAAGGAATCAGAACAAATCGAACAACCAGTCTTGACACGTTCAAGTGTTCCTAGTCTGGACTTTTCACCCCCAGATCCCACTGAACAACGTACAGGAGCATCTTCTCGAGATAATTTGTCCTCTGCAGACCGCCAACGACGGGCATTCGCAAGAATAGCTTTTGGGTTGTTCACTCTGGGATTTGGTCTACATGTTGCCTACATGGGACGTGAATGGGAGCAAGAGGAGCTTCAGGAGAAGAAATTGGTGTGCTCGTTGATGTTACATGTCTTGAACCCTTTGTTAAATCATTTCACAGACTCTGGAAAATGCGCCAGCAGGTCGATGGGAACGAACAAAAAACCGATACTCGGGGATGTTTTCTGTGTGTAATATCTTCTTTTTGGTTCATTGACTCTCAATTCCATTTGTCAGTATTTTAGCGATCCAGTCATGACCGAGTTATTACCACCACGCACAGCAGCACAGTATCCTCCATCATCAAAACCTTACACTCTCTTAATATCTGTTGACGACTTATTGGTAACGTCTACCTGGGACGTACGTGCTTTCGCAAGTTCATTTTGGGTTCGTCGTTTTACGCTAGATTCCATAGCGCCAACACGGTTGGAGGACGGCCAAACGACCTGGAGTGGATTATTTCTTGGCTTATATCTCCCAATTTTATGAGGTTGTGGTTTTCACGACGCAGTATTCTTATGTGAGTCGAGTTGGAGTCTCTATTGTCGTTGTTGTACTGACTTGCCATTGATCAGACCGCGATGCCCATATTGGATAAACTTGACCGTTATAACTTTTACATCGAACATCGTCTTTTCCGGGAACATACTCGATCTCAGAACGGAGAAGTTGTCAAGGTGTGTGACTTGAACCCTATACCGTATATTTCCCTGATCCTTGTATTTTACAGGATTTATCTTATCTAAATCGAGACCTGTCCAAAGTTATCCTACTCGATACACATCCCGAACATGCTGTCACGCATCCCGAAAACGCTGTGATAATCCCTGGTTGGAAAGGTGACCCTAAGGACAATGGGCTTGTTGCGATGATCCCATTTTTAGAATGTATGTTCCTTCGTATATTGGCCTATCCTCGTCTACAAGACTCAATTCACACGCTTTAGCGATCGCCATCTACAAACCTGCTGATGTCCGGCCCATATTGACCGCCTACAACGGCAAGAACATCCCCCTCGAGTACGCCAAGCGGGAAGCCGAAGGCAAACAGAAGCACATCGAGAACTGGAAGCAGAACAAAGGATCAACCAGCAATTCCTTCGGAGGCTTCTTCGGTGTTTCTGTGAGTACCCGATATTACATCTTTCGCTAATCCTCCATCCCGAATTCAAATCTTACCTCCCAACTCCTTCGCCCTTAGTCTCGGTCAACACGAAACGCACCACTGACTTACCTCGAGCAAAAACGCAAAGAAGCGCAACAACAATATCTTGAAGAACAAGCGCATATTGCGAAAAACAAGGATTATTTGGAGAGCTTGTTGAAGCATGAGCAGGATGTCATGGCTGCGCAGGCTCCGAGTAATATTTGGGAGATGATTGACACGATACGAGGGAACCCGAAAGCACTGGATGCGAATATTCCGCCTCCGCCTCCCCCGCCTCCTGGGATGGGATTTGTGGTACCTCCGCCACAGCTGCCAGCGCCAGCACAAACACAGACATCGCCGAAGTCGTCATGAAGGACGAAGACGTGGTGAGGCGAAGATGAAACGTTTGGTAGGATGCGTTGCTTTATCACAATTCGTCCCATGTCAGTCTGCTCGCTTGATATGCGATGCACTTGACAGTGATCCCGAAGAGGATGCTGTGCGGGGGTTTGTGTCGATGTTGGAGGTACAGGGAGCAGTGTGTTAATAATCTAGATTCTAATGCTTATTATTCTACAACCCCCTCTCAATGATTGTTATTTAGCTCCAACGTCAGCGTGAACGTGATGATTATTTTCCTACTACAGAATATCTCTTAGGCGAAGATTGTGTACTAAGTCTCTGGTGTCGGGGCCTGTGGTTTTGAGTGGCGTATCGTTGGATTGAGTATCGATTACACTGCCCTTAAGGATGTTCCCGGAGGCACACAACCTGGGAGGAGTATTGCACTCACAAAAATCACGATACGTTGTAGGAGTGCTTAAACGGGCAAGTGCTCGAATAGCTCACAAAATAGTACACGGTAGTCGTACAGAACGGTATTGTTTCATCTGCATGGCTTGCTTTGGACAACCAAGGGAGTGCATCATGAGTATACTGGAGAAAGCCGGAGAAACTTGCGCTTGTGGAAGCGCAACCTCGGCTTTGGCATACTAGAACGTTTGCTCTTCCTTCGGTAGAGTTCTCCAAGTAAGGCCTGCCACTTCAGCGAGAGTGCTACGAATGGTCTCAACTCTAGGGACCTGACTCTTCGATAAGAAAAGGCTACATGCAGTAGGAGGACGGGGAATGTGATCTTCAGCTCTTTGCGTCCAGATGTGATATGGGGGTTGGGAACTGTTGGGAAATAGCTCAGAATTGAGAATCTGTATCTGGGCCTGACCTGAGGATCCGGCGAGAGCTCCCTTCGTTTTTGTGTACCACGCATTAGCTACGACATTGAGAGACATCAATTCCTGTATTCCTGCAATGGTCTACCCACCTCTTTTCATTTAAGTTTCCATGACCCGAATCCGCCTACTTCGTTATTGCCTCTATGAGAATTGTTACCGCTTGAACAGTGTTATGGCCATGGTAGGCAGCGAAATACGGATGTATTGATCGTAACGCGGTGGGCATTTGTCAAGATTGGGACCCTTATGTATTGAAGTTATGTTCAAGGTCAGGTTCTGACAGTAAACGATCTATTCTGATAAACATTGCTCACCCTGTGATGTTCTATGCATTGGAAAATTTTGAAAGAGACACTCACAATATCAGTCTGACCGTGCGTCGAGCCCCAAGCTCAAGATTAAGCCCTATAATCATCGATTCTTCAACCTCCGAGCTCGGTGAGGCTCGGTGTTCGTTGATTGAGAGAACCAATAATAGCGGCCCGACCCTTTACTGCGGACCACAGCACCAGCCAGAAACTCTCTCAGACACCTTAACTTGCATATAAATCTTTCTACTCGAAGCACACTTAATAACCGAACTACATTCCCCTTTTCACCACCGACCATTGCTTGC
Source organism: Lentinula edodes (assembly GCF_021015755.1). Classification (NCBI taxonomy): domain Eukaryota; kingdom Fungi; phylum Basidiomycota; class Agaricomycetes; order Agaricales; family Omphalotaceae; genus Lentinula; species Lentinula edodes. The sequence goes on from NW_025764355.1 coordinate 244,605, forward strand.
AACGAAAAGATTTCCAGTTTTCACCGACAGCAACAACCGACTTGTCATCTTCATCTCTCTACCACTCTGATTCTCTTCCTCTTATCTTCCTTACAAATCGGCTTTTAGAATAAACCACTACTTTGTGCCCTATGAAGACATGGAGCCTTTTCACGTCAATCATCCGTCGGCTGGACGACTACCAGAGAATTCGACCTGAAGAATACAGTTACGAATTACACCCTACTAATGACGAAGAAAATTACGGCTTACCTTCGCCTTCTCATCGAAGGCGGAAGAGTGTTCTTCACAAACGTAGATTTTCGCTAACCATCTTCTCCGTGGTATCGTTTGTACAGCATACGCTGACGCTGCGGAGACTGGTTTTCATCATTTCTGCGACGCTTTTTTTGTTGGTCGTGGGTATATTGTCTTCGGGAGTGCCTTCGACGTACCAAGATGTCAGGGCGTATGAGAGAAGTTTGCCGCAACATAGGATCAGGGAGGCAGTAAACGAGAAAATTGGCAGAGACGGTGTCACGGAAAGAATACATAGGAGGAAATATCTCTGGTTCGACGGTGCTCTATGGGGTCACGGATTGAATAACGTACTTCAGGAGAGGTTCGTTGTTTCACCTTTTCTCGAGTATCTCACACGCTGATATTTCCTTAGTTTTGTCATGGCCTACGTCGCACAGCAATCTCACCGGTCCTATGTTTTTGAGGACCATGTATGGTCTCAATCACCACTTCCTTACACCCTATATGACTTTGCTCTCCGTCCATCGCGTATACCTATGAACGCCTTCATTTCTGGTCCCTCTGCGGGTGGACCTGTTCCCGACGGCAGTATCACCCACCGTGCTGTCAGTTTGGAATTTTTCAACACTGTCTGTCGGTCGGAAGAGAGAATTATGGTGAATACCAAGGAGGCACCAATAGATGCTAGTCTTGGAAAAGACGCAAACGCAATTGTGTCGTGGTTCTTGGATGAACTGAAGAAAGTAGAGGACGAGCCCTGTGTTGTCATTGATTCGGCTGGGCGCACACTCTTTGACAGAGAGTTAGTATACCATTTATAAGATTTGTAATATCCTGCTGACCTTCTCTTCGTACAGACTTTTTGGTACAAAACGAATCCTTCCCATCTTTTCCTCCCTACTCGAATCACCTATCCTTGCAAATTTTGCATGGTCTCCCCTCGTCCTTTCCGTGGTCGCTCGTAATTTTGCCATCCTTCAACCGGATGACCTAAACGATCTTTATCCCTCGCCACCATCATATTCCCATTCAAATGCCGGTGTTCTCTCCGGTCTTGTTGCAGTACATCTCAGACGTGGGGACTATTCTCGGCATTGTCATCGCCTCGTCGGTTGGGACGACGAATACATGGGTGTTAACCAGTATGACGAACTTCCGGATCGGTTTGATGCAGACGCCTATCTGCGAGAACACAAGTTCCACTCATCTGTTCCTGCTGCTCATTCTCCTCCTTTATCTACTGCACTCTCATCACGGAATTCAACATCATCAGCAATACCAACAACATCCAGGACCTCGGAAGATCATGCCATCCTTACACCGTACTACCTTACTCATTGTCTTCCGGAGATACCAGAAATCGTCGCTCGTTTACATCAGGTCCGGCTAGACAACCCGGGTTTAAAGCGTATTTATCTGCTTTCGAATGGGTGGGGATGGTGGCTGAATTCCTTACGGGATTCGCTGAAAAAGGACGGGTGGGAGGATGTCAGGCATGGGGGCGAACTTGAGATGGACCAGGCTCAAAAGCATGTGGCTATGGCAGTGGATATGGCGATTGCAGAGAAGGCGGAGGTGTTTGTTGGCAACGGGGTAAGTTGGAGGGCAATCCTTCGTGTCATTAGAGATCTTCCTACTAATCGGCTTGAACTTTCTTTTATAGTTCTCGAGTCTTTCAGGAAACATCGTCACTCTCCGGCTTTCGAAAGGATTCAAAGCTGAATCGAATCGATTCTTATGACGAGACAAGGAAGGGCCCGTGTCTATCCTTACCGTTTACTCTTCCACCCACTCTCTGTCGTTGTCGGTGTAACTGGGTTCTTCGAGGTTCTTTCGATATATTTATATCTACTGTCATTAATATTCGCGACGTGTAACTATCAGGTTTGGTGCGAATCGAACAAAATGTATCAAATCAGAGGAGGTATAAGGGAAGAGCGGTGACTGAAACGGAGAACATTATTCGCCAAGCTGGCTGGTAGGACCAGGTGGTCGTGGTTAGCATTTCGGATTCCTTATACACCCAACATGTCAATTCTACAGTGGCTAATTTCTTTCGGTCTTCTGTTCGATGGAATTGCCTTTCGATAATTTCTGTCTGTGGCTTACACTGTAGTCAATGTACTGTCGAAGATATGAGCCCCATTCGAAAAAGCTCAAGGTGACCCTTCTCATGATCAATAGCGAAAAGGCTTCGATGACCCACTAGATACAGTGACAAAAAATGAGGCGTTAGACATAATAACAATCAAGGCTGAAACCACAGTTGAATCCGTTTTTCAAGAATCATATCATCTTCGTATTCAGGAAAACCGTCACGGATGATCTTGCTCCAGGGTTCAGCACGGATCCACGCAGAGCGGAGCGACGCCGCCTTTTCCCAATATTCAGGCATCCATCCAGCGCATTCCCAATCGATGAGGCCTGTCAAACGAAGCTCGTCGTCGGCGAGAATATTGAACGGCAGAATGTCCCCATGAGTGAAACATAATTTATAGTCTTTATGTGGCCTTTCCGCTATGAGACGTTTGAGCCTTTCATCTCCTGGCTCTGGATAGTCTGGATACGCTTTACAGAAAATCTGCCCGTGGAATTCTGCTGGATTGCGAAAAGGGCCTACGGGAGTGAATGAATCGTTGATGCGGAAGCTTTCGACACCTCCGCCAAGGAAGCCGGAGACTCTATGCGGATCCGGAGGTGCTAAAGCACGCAGCTGGTTAACCCAGTCAGCCAAGCCATCTTGTAAATTTTGTAACTGCTCTTTCGGAGCGTTACCCAGCTTTGGGCCTTCCCATTCACTGAAAGGCTTGCCAGGAAGCGTGCGCATTACTATAAGCCAGCGGCTATAAGGCTCTGTGCGACTTCGCAAGCGCAGGTTTTCGGGTGTATTAATACGTGACAATCTGCCGGGACCGAGTCAAGTAGTGTCAAAAGAGTCCAGTACGACAGGAACAGGTATCGTGGTTCTGTTGCGCACGTATTCCATGGCGGGGGCCTCGATCGGAGTCCGGCTAAGCTTGACGCAAAATCCAAAAGGAAGCCGATAAATTGAGCTCACTTCTTGCTTTCGTCCAAATAAAGTGATCATAGTTTGGTAAAAGGATAGACGCAATCTAATAGGGAAATGAAGCCAGATTGACCATAGCCAGTTTGCTCGCTGACTGGGCAACATTGGTCCATGATCAGCATTTAGAGTTGCGTTGAAAAGTGAAGTCTTCGTGAAGATATGATTATGAGAAGAGTATACCAATGTCATGGAACGAGTTGAAGTTGTTAGCTATGACAGTGAGGATCAACGTTGACGTTGATGGATTACTATGTACTGTGCATATGCATGAATAATGTCATTGAATCCTATGTACTTGCTGAAGAGATTGAACGTTACAAGTAATAAGAGAGATTCTTTGTAAAGAAAGGTATCGGAGTATGAGTATAATAATGGTCCTTTCACTCAATCTTTACGGCGTATAGCAAATCTGAATCCTTTGCTCCAAAATCATATCATCATGATACACTGGGAAGCTATCCTTCACAATCTCGCTCCAAGGTACCACCCGAATCCAAGCTGCCCTTAACGACATAGCCTTTTCCCAGTAATCCGGCATCCACCCCGCACACTCCCAATCGACTAGGCCTGTCAAGCGAAAGTCTTCATCAGCCAGTATGTTATGCGGAAGAATATCCCCATGAGTGAAAACAATTTTATATTCCTTGGAAGGTCGCTCCGCTATAAGGCGTTTGAGGTTTTCGTCTGCCTCATCCGGAAAATCGGGGTACGCGGTACAATAAACTTGTGAGTGGAATTCGGCGGGGGTAAGGAATGGACCGACAGGTCTGAATGCCTCGTCAATGCGGAAGCTATAGATACCACCACCGAGAAAACCCGAAACTCTTTGGGGATGTGGTGGCGAGAGGGTGCGCAATTGATTAACCCAGTCAGTCAGGCCATCCCGTACATTTTGCAGCTGCTCATTTGAAGCTACAGCGAGCCTTGAGCCTTCTGGGCCCTGAAGAGGTTTTCCAGGTGAAGCTTGCATCACTATCAGCCAACGATGGAAAGGCTCAGTACGACCGAAAATTTGCAGAATTTGAAATATTCTGCGGTTTGAGCCATTGAGCGTCCAGTTGGTGATCTCTACGCAGTCCAATATAGCAGGAACAGGGATCGTGGTCCTCGTGCGCACATATTCCATCGCAGAAGCTTCGTTAGGTGTCCGACTAAGTTTCACATAGAGACCAAATGGAAGTTGAAAGACTGAGCTCCATCCCAACCTCTGTCCAAACATGTGGACCATAGATCGGTAGAAAAAAAATCGAATGTGATTAGGGAAATGACGCCGCAGTGACCACAGCCAACCGCAATCGAAGGTGGACATTGTCAGGTAGAGCGAAGAGCGAGTAACAAAGAGTTATGCAAATGGTCCTTTCAGAGGTGAACATTGTCACTAGATGAGCGACTATGTACATAGCATAGTGGTGTGCGACTAGTGTGTCCATCGCCCGATCACATGACATTGTGATGACTCGTCACTCGTCCTTCATCTCGAGCCACCATTTTTCCCTTTAATCATCCTTTAGCGCCGCAAATGCGGCAATCCCCGACTCTGAAAGGGTTCAACATTTTGAGCTTGTAAAATGGACAATTGATAGGTTGAGAAAGAAGTACAGAAAGAAAAGTCATTTTGTAAGATATATTCTAGTGGTATAATGTATACAGTGATCTTGGAGTCCTTGATACAAAACATCAAGTTTTGCTTGTGACTCTTTCTTATTTTACAATGTCTCAAATTTAAGTATCTAGAATCAAAGTATAGTATATTAAGATAAGCTCACTATAATCAATGCTAAAGGACAAATTTTGATTAATTAGGAATCAAATTGTATTAAGGGTAATTGTCATGGTTTTGGAGTCTGTTAAGATCATGTACACTGTGAAGCCATGCCAGAGGCCACAAGGTGTCTAAGAGCAGGAGGTTGAGTGGGACAGTAGTGAAGTTATTAACAACACCGCCGTTACACCGCTAGTCCCCAGAGATTGAGAGTAAAGAAGGAAGAGAGCCAGAAGCAGCCAAGCTGGAGTGGCGGTGTTGCCAACAATGAGGAGCGAAGGGAGAGCCTAATAGAAAGGGAATGTGTAGCAAGAAAGAACAATAAGGATGAGATTACAATCAACAGTAGATCTCGGAACACCAAGCGGCAGAGCGGGGCACCGAGGCATGGACTTGGCAGAGTCCTTGATACATCTGTGGTGTTATGTAATACTAACCAAGATCTGTGCTAGTGGCCCATGTCCCTGAATTTTGTCACACCAAATGATAGAGGACTAGGTCTTATACATGCAATTGCAGGCCATTGCACCGCTGATCCTTTGTGGCCATAGTAACTAAAGAAACAGAGTGCAGCATAGTGGAATGCAGGATTATCAAAGGCTATTTGTAACTTTGTCATGTTGGAACATACTCTGTACATACTGATATAGCTGTGATCCCACTTGGGGACCCACATAACTGAGAGACAGTGTTATTACTTGATATTATGCAGTTCTACATAGATCACACTGTTTAGAGTACTCAACTCCCTCAGTTGCTAACTGAGGTAAACTTGAAGTATATTCATATAGATTAATTGCAGTAGATTAACTTGACTTAACAGGTACCCACAGCTGCCACACCACCAACTGAGATTAAGTTGACTTAACACCTCAGATAAAATATATGCAAAAATGAAAGACATGGACTATTTATTGCCAGCTTCAGCTTCAACAATGCATTGTGAATTGTACCATTTTCATCTTAATTGATAGTTATATATTGTGTAAATTATTCAATATAACAATCTCACCAGAATAAAAATGACAAAGACTGAAATCAATCTTGTGCATACTCTGACATACCCACTGTGAGCTTGTCCTACAAACAAGTGATTCAAACCCAAATCCCAAATACTTGCTAAAGCAGTACTGTACATTCTCAATCAGGGAAAATACATTGAACATTAAACTTGTCAATATTCTTTACTGCCTTAGGCATACAATATAGGGATATATCATTGATAAAAGGTGATAATGACAGAATCTCCAGAACCTGCAACAAATTTCTGCATGAAGACACTGTAGAATGGAACTTTTTGTAACACTCCTGTCTCTTGGCATCTGCAAAACATGGATATTTGGCTAAGGGCTGAGAGCAGATCCCAGCCAATCCCAGTACTGAAAGCACTGAGAGCAGGTTGCTCTGAGTGCTTTCACTGCTGGGAAATGCTCTCAACTGCTTTCAGACCCTTAGCCAAAATACAGGTTTTGCAGATGTGGCAACAAGTCTGTCTTGGATAAAATGAGTGACCTAACAAAAATGCTGGATGTTGCTGATACCAAAATAGACTCTGAGTATGTGTTACTCCAATGCAAACAAATGAAGAACTGGAAACTGATTTATACCATTAACCATAAACCAATGTCCAGATCCTTTTTAAAACCAGAGCCACAACTGCATTTTCTTTGAGAAGTCCCAACGACTACAGAAACAGCTCTGGGGATAGTGATACATCATGAGCAGAGCTTGCCTCTAAACTATGACTGAAGACATTATTGTACAATAGATTACACTCTGATGAAGCTATATATACTCCCCCTATCAATATCACAGATTGACTCAAGACATTGAATGACAATATCAACTGTGAATTGAGTGCAGTAAAAAATGACTTTCAACAAACCTGCATATTGGATATTTCAAGATATATTAGTGATATTACTCTTTCCTTCAAAGACTCAAAATGACTCATTACATCAGTTGCACTGACTCAACATACATGTTTCTCTGCACAGCCATACTCCATTACATATCTTATGGCAGCAAAATTCTATTCAAAATATTACTCGGTCATCAATGACTTGCAGTAAGTCAAATCTTGTTTTACATGATCATATATTCTTGAAAAACTCATAATATGACTCTTAATACTGCTTTACAGCAACATTTAATCTCAAACTTAGTTCATGCTGGCCAAATGAATGGAGTCATGCCTAGTCATGCCAATGCATTTTACCCCCCAAAAACACACCCTTGATATAACTAAAGCTGTGTTTCTACAGCTTTGCATTCTGATCTACAGACCCGATTTTAATACATCCAAAAAAGAAAATTTCCTGCCAGATTACCGATCGCTACCTACAAGGACCTCCTCTTTCAGAGTCGGTGATGCAAAGCTCTGTCAAGCCCATGCCTCGGGCCTCCATTCCGCCGCTCGGTACTCCGAAGATCCACTCATTATTGTAATCTCTTCTTATTGTTCTTTCTCACTACACATACCCTTTCGTTCTAGTCTCTCCTTATTGTCTTTTACTCTACCCTGCAGGTACTACTCGTATAGCTCCTAGTAGTTAGTCTGGCGCTCCGCACCGCTGCGCCGTTCCGTAGATATAAATACTGCCTGTACGCTACTGTAGTTCCTCAGTTTAATTATCAACTTAGATTCCCTCCTTAACTCTGTGCTCCTCTAAGTCTTCAGGCTCATCGCCTTGAAGTACTCTCTACTATAACCTTAGAACTTCGACGTTCTCTGGTTCACTCCTCGTCACCGGCGTTACCGCCGCTCCGACTTGGCTGTTACTTAGCTCCTCCCTCTATACTCTCGATCTCCGGGGACTAACGGCATAACGGCGGTGTTGTTAATAACTTCACTACTGTCCCACTCATCTTCCGCACTTAGACACCTTGTGGCTTTGGCACGGTTACACGGTGTACATGATCTTACCAAGCTCTCACATGGGACGCAAAATGGAGTACATAGGCGGGAGGGTCGAGGTTCCTTTTTGATTTTTGATTTCTTAAATACTATCGGACCGAGAATTGATAAACCGTGATCGGACCGAGAATTAATAAGTCATGTGGACAAAAAACTTTATCACTCCATCTTCGAGGATAACCTGCACTATATTGCTTTCCAGGCATGCATCAACCACCCAAGCGGGCGAAGAAGAGTAATAAAAGTTTGTCAGCTCTAGTCACTATCTCCCTCAGTTACCTGATAAAATTTGGGACAGAAATCGAGTGGATAGTACAAAATTTGTCCACCATCGAAACCCTGACACCCGAAGCATTGTATCAAGAAACTCATCCAACACTGGAGGTATATGCTAGAGCTGTAGAATATCAGGGAGTTCTCAATGCAAGCCTGCTATAAGCTTTTCATAGTACCTGCTGCTAATCTCATTATTTACTTAGTGGAACAACTTTTTTCGGCAGCTTAAATCAGTTTCACTCGAAAATAACCCCAAAGCTATCCATGTAGTACAGAATACCTACCTCCGATTTATTCAGTCAAAGGATCTGAATGATCAAGCTACTCATCAGGAAAAGCGGCGCCTTGTATTAAAGTTTCCTTTTCATATTTTTTTCCAGATATTGATTATTCCGATGATACAGATCCTTCATCTTGGTATCAATCATAAATCCTATACTCTTGCTTCTGCTATCATTCAGGGAGAATCCTCCTTTAAATTGCCTTGTGGTACCATACTGAATTTAGTGCAGAGGGATTTCTGCAAAGCACCATTCCCTCTTCATACACAGATGTATGATTCTGCTGTACCACTGGGATGTTCTGGAGCTATTGTTGATGAGGCTCATGGCTTCAGAATTGTTCTTGAAACTGAATCAGTTTTGTTCTATACTGGAGGTATTATTTCAGTATCATCATAAATTATGATTTACTGATACAATTTTTGTAAGACCACTCCAAATTCATCTTCAAATCTATCAAGCTTGTGGTAATCCGGGGGGTGGGCATGACACCTCCAACTGCTGACAGCAAGGCCTTCTATAGCTGGCTTGCAGAGGTTATTGAATTTGGTTGTTATTACCGTAGGAATCAAAGAGTAAGCCAATTTATTCCTTTAATCTGAATTATTCTTGTAATTAAAATATTCTATGAGCCTACACACCCAGGCATTATGGCACAGGTTGGACTTACCATGGGTGCACGTCATATACCTGCCAGCATGCGGAAAGTTGGTTATGGTACTAGCTATTATCGGAAATTATCTGATGAATCCAAGCAGTTGCATGACGAGGATGCTATTGCCGCATCTGGCATCTTTTGGTCAATGGCTTTGTCCACTATGCCTGCTGAAGTAACTGCACCAATGGTAGAAATACTCAGTAACTGCAACATTCCCCATATGGCTACTCAGTATGTAGCACCTGGTATGTTTTATCTCATATCATATAGTCTAAATGACTAATGTATAACATAGGGAAAGGTTTTCACCTACAAATTGGTGAAAGACACATGATTTATCCTAATGTAAACAGGGCTCCCCCAGAGCTCTATATGATCAGTGGTTATTCAGCGTATGTTTTATCAGATATAATTTGTCTTTGTTCTCATGTATCAATAGGCATGCTCATACTGACCCTTGCTATGCACCATTTGCATTCAACCTTAATGTTGGGCGCAGTCAGCAAGACACAAAAACAGCTAGACAAAATATCAATATTCCTGCTTATGGTGGAGCAAATTTTGTCAATGCGAATCTGCTTGTGGTGGTTGTTGGTGCAGTTGGAACCATATTTGCATTTTGTAGAGGGAGCAGACAGACTAGACGTCAAGCCCGCCATCATACGCAACGTCGCTATTCAGGTTACGACTGATACTTTCCTTTGTTTCCTTCGATCACTTTCACTTCTTATTGTTCTCTAAATTACTTACATGCTACTTACTTACAATTTGAGGTTTCACATACACGTCGCAGCCTCACGCACGATGATACGTATCAATAGTTCCTATATATTTGCTACAGATGTACGGGACAGGCCCCCAGTTTACAACTTATTGAGCAATACTACTCTTTTGGACATACGACGGACACTCGCACTACATCTGGAGCCCACCCGAGTTTGAGCACAATTCCGCCGACACGTTCAAAGCCATCCGGCATACCAGTCCCAGTCCGAACACTGCCTGCACGAGACAGTGTTCCGTCGACGTCCCACCGACAGTTTCTAAACACAGGGAGGCGTCAGTTCCAGTTCCCAGCGGAGGTGACACATCACGAAGCCAATAGATCTGACAAAGAGGCAGACGTCAGACAGCCTGTTGCAGACACACCGAACGAAGCACTTACAAGCGAGTTCACCCCTCTGGTGACCACACCCTCCTCTGTATCATCTCTGTCATCTTTATCACCATCGCCACCACCTATTGTACCTACCCACATTCCATTCATGTCGACTCCACCTCCTCGCGCAGCCACAAAAGGTCCGGCATTCATGCCAGCCCCAGGTTCGACGCGAGCCCCGGACAAATTCAAGGGAAATAGCTCGCAGTTACGAGACTTTCTCGAGGAGTTTGAAGGACATGCTGTCACCCAGGAGCTAACCGACGACGAGAAAGTCCGCAGCATCTTGAAGTATGTTGATGGGATGACAAAGAGTTACTGGAAGACCTTGGATGGCTATGAGGAACGAGACTGGGCGAAGATGAAAACGGAATTGTTCGATGCTTACCCAGGTGCCAAGAAAGGTCATCGGTATACAGTAAAAGGCCTGTTGAAGCTTGCTGAGAGTTATGCACAGAAACGAATTGAAGAAGAAGCTGACCTCATTGAATACTACCGCCAGTTTCGAATCATGTCGAGGTTGTTGAAGAACGACAAGAAGGTGACAACCGACGAAATTAATCGTTACTTTTGGTACGGTATACACAAGCTAGATCGAAAGGAAATCCTGGGACGTATTGAGCTCAAAGACTCTACATTTGACAGGACTACAGTACCTGACATGGAGCTAGCCCTCAAGATGGGTCGAGAAGTCTTCAGCGACGATGTCCTGGGCATGGAATCCGATGACCCGATTGCAAAGATGTTTACGAAGCCAAAGAAGAAGAAGAAGAGTAAGGTTGTTGCCTTTGAGTCCTCGAGCGGAAGTGACAGTGAGGATGGAAGTGAATCGAGTGCTAGCTCCGAGGATGAGACAGTACATCAGAAGCCAAGGAAGAAGACCGTGAAGCAGGAGGTACGCACGAAGGTGATTGAAAAACCACAAACAGACAACATCGAGGACCTTGCGAAGCAGCTCCGAGCATTGCATGTCCATGATGTTAGCTACGCCGGTGTCTATGCTAAGCTCGTCGCTATTTCGCCTATCGTAGCCAGTGCCATCGCAGCACTCCCTCCGATTCCCCAGACAGCCCAGACAGCCGCTATTCCTGCCATCCAGATGACACCTTACCCAAATCCACCCACAAACCCGGCGACGTATCCAAACTCAATCCCAACGAATGGAAATAGCTATCGACGAGGAAGTCAGCCACAGAGACAAGCCTCCGGACCACTTCCGACGGACATCCTCTGCTTCTTTTGCAAGGAGAACCACCTCATCCGTGACTGCAACCACCTTTCTGAGTACCTAAGAGCAAATCGTGTTGCCCAAATTGGTCGTTGGTTCTGCTGGCCTGATAACCATCCACAAGCACGTTGTCGAATCCCAGCCGATCCCACTATAGGTATCAAAGGCACAATCAACCGCGATGTTTTGGCCGCGCCGGGTTTTTAGAGCGCCAAGCCGTTATGGGAGCGGTAACGGTGGAGGCAGAAAGTGAGGAAGAGGTAGAAGCGAGTTCATCGAAGGTCTGAAAGCAGACAGTGGAGATTATTGATGTGGATGCATTGGAGGATAGTGAGGACAGCGAGGATGATGAAGACAGTGAGAATATAGATGGTGGAGACACTTGGATGGAGTCGTTAGAGTTGGAACGACTCGAGGAGAATGCGGGGATGGCAGTGACTCGTTCGGCAGGTAAACGAAAGCAACGCGAGGAGGATATCGAAGACCAATCTAAAGTGAGGGGGACTCATCAGCCTTCTGATGCGCAGGTCAATCTGCCAGGACGACTCACCATGTCTGGAAACCAGCCAGCCTTCACATACGAATCCAAAGCAGAAGATCCACTTGCTGTGAACAAGATGTTCAAACGAATCCTTGATGTTGTTGTTCCTGACGTGACAGTGCGAGATCTTGTCTCACTCAGCGGAGACCTACGCAAGGAATGGCTAGACTATGCAAAAGTCCAACGCATTCCAAAAACCAAGGAGACGCCGGATGCCCAAACCAATATTGCAACGAGCGAGCCCCTCAAGATTGAATTTGCGACACCGTTACGAGAGATTGAAGTCGAATTGTTTGGGGGGAAGAAGGAGCTTGCGTTGTTGGATGAGGGTTCTGAGATTGTGTTGGTAAGGAAGGATGTATGGGAAGAACTGGGGTTTGAAGTCAATCGGGAGCAGGAGATGATGATGCGGACTGCGGATGGAAGCACTGCACCACTAGAGGGATGCGCCGAGTACCTCGAAATTATGGTGGATGGGTTACGGACATGGGCGCATGCGTTTATAGTCCCCTCAGGTCCTTTTCGAGTTCTGCTGGGTCGACCATGGCAAAAGCTGGTCCAGTTAGCGAAGGTGGAGACCAACGAGGCAGTCACTGTCACTATTCACGACCCACTAGGCCGCGATGCTCCACGAGTCATCCACACCAAGCCGAGGGTTGGTCCTAATACATCGTTCACAACGGGTTTGGACACGGGGGAACGTGTTTGGAAGAAGCCAAGGTATGGGAAATCAACCGGTCCGGAACCGGCAGGCAGTTCTTCCTCTCTTGCCACGCTCTTCTTCGACTTCACTTACTCACTTCACCCAACCCGCCATGTCCTCGCCTACAAGCGTGTCGCGCAAAGGGTTCAACCCATCCCGACCGTTATGCCTGACTACGCCAAAGTGATCCGAAGGTTCCCTGAAAATCCCCTTCTTTCCCTCCCAACGCTCTCTCCCAACCCAACACAATTTACGCCTGGTGTTCGCCTAACGGAGGATCGATTAGACGGACTGGGTGTGTTAACGAACAAATTTCTCTGGCCTGAAGAACGTCTACTAATGGCAGACGTATTGAAGAAGAACAAGTTGGGAATAGCTTGGGACGAAACAGAGAAAGGACGATTTCGCGAAGACTACTTCCCTCCCCTGAAAATCCCAACAATCGCACATACACCATGGGCCGAGAAGACACTACCAATACCTCCGGGAATTCGCGATAAGGTCATCCAGCTTGTCCGGGAGAAGGTTGCATCGGGACTGTACGAACCTTCAAATAGTTCGTACCGTTCGCAGTGGTTTGTGGTAGCGAAGTCAGATGGTGGCTTGCGCATTGTCCACAACCTCAAGAAACTTAACGCAATCACGGTGCGCGACTCAGGACAACCTCCCATCCTCCATCTCTTCCTCGAGCAATGTGGCGGTCGTGGCATCTATTCGGGAATAGATGTTATCGCAGGTTTCGACCACGGGACACTTCACGAGGATTCGAGAGACCCCACAACCTTTGATACCCCCATTGGAACGTTCCGCCTAGCTCGCATCCCCCAAGGGTGGACTGGATCCATCCCAGTCTTCCACGGACACGTCGCATTTCTGCTGCAGGATGAGACTGAGATCTCTCCGAATTTTGTGGACCACTTACCGGTTCTGGGACCAAGAACTCGATATGAGAAGCCAGCGGGAGGATACGAGGTGCTGGAGGAAAACCCGGGTATTCGTCGTTTCATTTGGGAGCATGCCACCGACCTCAACCGCATCCTTCATCGACTCAAACACGCAGGCGTTACCGTTTCTGCAAAGAAACTCAAGGTCGCAGTCCCGGAGCTCAAAATTGTAGGAACGGTCTGTACCTACGAAGGTCGACTCCCCGACAACAGCAAGATTGTGAAAATCCAGTCATGGCCAGCTTGCGAGTCTGTTACCGAAGTCAGAGGGTTCCTTGGGACTGCAGGAGTGCTTCGGGTTTGGATCCGGGACTTTGCAAGGATCACTCGCTCGCTTGTGAATCTGACGAAGAAGGATGCAACATTCGTTTGGCTACCAGAACACCAACAGGCTATGAGCACCATCAAGGAGGTTGTTTCGAAATGTGATGCCTTGGTCACTATCGACTACCTTTCTCCTCTTCCCGTCATCTTGGCTGTCGACTCCTCATACATTGCCTGTGGTATCATTCTCTCACAAGACAACAAGGATGGTAGACGACGACCCTCTCGTTTCTGGTCTATAGCCTGGAACGAACGTGAAGCTCGCTACTCACAGGCAAAAATCGAACTCTACGGTCTTTTTCGAGCCTTTCACGCGATGAAGGTATACCTCATCGGGGTCCAAAAACTCATTGTCGAAATGGATGCCTCGTATGTCAAAGGCATGATCAACAATCCTGATATGCATCCGAACGCAGCCGTCAACCGTTGGATAGCCGCCATACAACTTTTCGACTTCGACCTCAAACACATACCTGGGAAGGAATTCGTGGGTCCGGATGGGATTTCAAGGCGACGAAGAACAGTCGATGAAGGAGATGAACTAGAGGGAGCTGCTGAGGAATGGGTAGATGAAATTCTGAGTGCTGGTGTATGGATAGCAGGAGCTTGGGACAAGGAGGACAAGTTTGGTGGTATAGTCGAGTATCGAGGCACTGGAACGTCTTCGGCGTTCTGCCTGGCTGCACAAGGGGTAGCATCTGACGATGTGACGATCCCTTATAGTCAAGTAGCCCAACGACGTGACAACGAGCTTCGTACGATACAGGACTACCTCACAACCTTCACAACGCCATCCTCGCTTTCCACACTGCAACTCAAGCAATTCATTCAACGAGCCTCGCGATATTTTGTCAAAGCAAATCGTCTATGGCGACGAGAACACTCTGGCCGACATCAACTTGTCATTCTTCCCCTTCCTGATCGACTTTCCCTCCTACAACAAGCTCACGACGACTTAGGGCACAAAGGTTTTTATTCAACACGACGTACACTAGCAGATCGTTTCTGGTGGCCTAGCCTTGACGACGATCTTCACTGGTTCCTGAAGACATGCCATGAATGTCAAGTTCGCTCAACCGAAAAAGTTGTCATCCCACCCTCCATCTCTATCCCAGCCACCCTCTTTCGTAAAGCTCACATCGACGTCATGTATATGCCCATGGTCCAAGGCTTCAAGTTCATTGTTCAAGGTCGCTGTTCGCTATCTCGCTGGCCGGAATGGAGAATGCTGAAGAAGGAGAATGGGAAGACGTTAGGACAGTTCATCTTTGAGGAGATTCTGTGTCGATGGGGAGGACTCGAGGAAATCACAACCGATAATGGACCCTCGATTGTAGCAGCCTTGGATTGGCTTCGGGAACGGTACCACATCACTCATATCCGCATCGCTGCCTACAACTCTCAAGCAAACGGAGCTGTTGAGGTCTCACATCGTTACATTCGCGATGGAATTGTCAAGGCCTGTGGTAGTGACATCCGACAGTGGACAAGGGTTACGCCATATGTTTTCTGGGCCGACCGTATCACAGTCCGACGGGATATTGGTTACTCCCCTTACTATGCATCACACGGCGTTGAGCCACTTCTGCCTTTCGACATCACCCAAGCCACATTCCTTTTACCCGAAATCACCTCGAAGCTCTCAGATGCAGACCTTATTGGACTCAGAGCCCAGCAACTCGAACGGCGAGAAGTGGATTTAGCTCAAATCCATGACAAGGTGGTACAGAGTCGTTCTAAATCAGTCGAAGCCTTCCGCCGTTACCACAAGAATGTTATCAGGGACTACAAATTCAAGGCAGGCGACCTCGTCTTAATTCTCAATAAACGTATCGAAACTGGCATCTCCAAGAAGGCACTCCCTCGTTATTTCGGCCCCATGGTCATCGTCAAACGTACTCGCGGAGGAAACTATCGCTTAGCAGAACTTACGGGCGCCATCTCTCGTCTTCGATATGCAGCATTTCGCATTATTCCCTACCATTCGAGGTCAACGAAACGAATTAAGATTACGGAGTTTTTGGACAAAGAGGCATTGGATAGTATGGACAGCGAGGCAGTCGATGATTAGGTTTTCGTTCGACGCCGGTTCGAGCGAGGGCGCTCGAAATTCAAGTGAGGGGGAGATGTAGAGGGAGCAGACGGACTAGACGTCAAGCCCGCCATCATACGCAACGTCGCTATTCAGGTTACGACTGATACTTTCCTTTGTTTCCTTCGATCACTTTCACTTCTTATTGTTCTCTAAATTACTTACATGCTACTTACTTACAATTTGAGGTTTCACATACACGTCGCAGCCTCACGCACGATGATACATATCAATAGTTCCTATATATTTGCTACAGATGTACGGGACAGGCCCCCAGTTTACAACTTATTGAGCAATACTACTCTTTTGGACATACGACGGACACTCGCACTACAATTTGATCCCAGCCATGTCCATGGAACCACAGTAACAGGTGGTACACAAAACCTCAACCTGACATTTGCTTTTTCAAAAAAAGTTGGAGACTCATTTGCAGAACTTGATGCCCAGGATAGATTAGCATTTGGAGAATCTAACTGGGGAGCTGGAAAAGGAAATTTGGATTATGAAACATAACAAGCTATAAAGTAAAGAATCTGGGATATTAAATGCATATCAATCTCAAAAAGAAAACCATAACTTTTGATTAGAAGAATGATGTAAACTTCTATTTATCCCATAGTCATATTTATATAGTGATAAGTACTCTGCTCTGAAGTAAGAAGCTGATTCATATGCTTAACAAATTCAGTCCACATCCCTACCCACCCTACATTAATCAGGCCCCTTTTTACTGCTTTTTGTAGCAGATGGCAATGATTCTGGACTGTAGATGGAACATACTTGTGTGCATCAGGAAAGCTGGTAATGAAGGCTGACTTCAAATCGACTTTTGGTACAGCAGAATGTAGTGCATTCAGCCTTTCTAAACCAGATACAATTTCCCCAAAACTATAGCCAGTGGGCCATTGGCGTAGAGAGACTGTAGTTGAGTTTGATCCTGATATCACCAGTCCAAAATCTATTGAAGCCGGTTCTGTACCTGTTGACATTAGTTCTGGACCAGTCGGCATTCCTGAACCCATTGACAGTAGTCCTGAACCTATCGACATTGGTTCTGGAACCATTGATAGTAGTTCTAAACCCATCGACAATGGTTCTGGACTAGCCAACATTCCTGAACCCATCTACAGTAGTCCTGAGCCCATTGACAATGGTTCTGGACTAGTCGACATTCCTAAACCCATCGACAGTAGTTCAAAACCAATGTCAATAGATTCAGGACTAGCTGACATTGGTCCTGAACCCATCAACATTGATTCTGGACTAGTCAACATTCCTGAACCCATCGGCAGTAGTTCTGAACCCATCGACATTGGTCCTGAGGAAAGCCATCCAAAGAAAGTTGGTCCTGGATCCATCAACATTAGTTCCAAATCTTTGAAATCTTTTCCTGACTCTGTGGACAGTCCAAAGTTTGTTTCTTCTGAGGTGGTTGAACTGTAGAATGAAGGTTCGAAATCCACTGAAGCTTTATCTAACCCTGCCAAAATTTGGCCTGAACTTGTTTTTGGCCTCGTTTCTGAGTTCACTAGAGTTGGTCCTAGCCCCATAAACAACAGTTCTAAGTCCCGTGGATTCACCGAAGTTGTTTCTGAGCCTGCTGAATCGGAGAATGAAGACTGACGAATAGGATGTGGATATGTAAGACTCAAAGCTGTAGAGCATAGACCATATAGTTAAATGTCAGCTTCTAAACCAGGATAGGCTGAAATATATCGGTGAGGGCCATGAAAGCCAGAGGGAAGAAGTGTGTAGAGCAGAAGGTGTGCTGCTGGATAAATTCTTTGCACTGTTGTTACTGTATGAACCTGCCACTGCGAACTGAAGGGATCATATGTTGAGACAATGGCTTGATTATCAGCAGGGCTTCCGAGGAATTCATATATAAATGAAGAGCAGGCTTTGATAGAGAAATATGGATAGTCTTGTGTATATGTCGGAAGAATAATTGGGTTGACACCCTCCTGTAGCCACATATAATATCATAAGAAGAAGTGTAGGTTACCAGTAAGGCACTGCGACATACCATATTCCATAGTTTCACAGTTACTGTCTTTTGGGCTACTTTTGCTGGTTCTTCATTTTCATACATCAGGATTTTTGTCTCGGAAGTAATTGCCATTCGGCAGAGGTCAATTCCACATGTGACCATGTAAACTTAGTAAGTCTCCAACAGAAGGGTATAATTATAACCTGTACTTCTACTCTTGAGTCAATATATGTAACATATCAATGAATAACTACCAGCCATTGCTATGAGATAGTTGAGGTGATCCAAGTTGAACATATGCTTCTTCGGCAACCTGATTGAACTCATCAGGAACCCATTGATAACATTCATTCCGTGATTGGGGAATAGTTTCCCATAGAGCAGAAATATCTTCAAGATCAATTGTGATTCCACAGTTGATGAGTCCATAGTTCTGTGGAAAATGTCACGAAGCGGCAGAGGCGGAGTGACTAGCGGAGCAGGAAGCGGGGTGACTAAGCCAGGCAGTGAGGCGGAGCGACTAAGCAGGTCAGTGAGGCGGAGCCACTAAGCGGAGCGGAGGCGAACTGGTCCCAGATAATGACAGAGATATATTGAGTATCGTAGTCATAGGTAATAATAAGTAAGCACATACCTGGTCCCAGATAATGACAGAGAGGTCAAGATAAGGGACCAGGCTGTGGAGGGTTGGCTATATATACATAATCTAGTCTGCGAGAAACAACGATGTAATACTGTACAGTTCAGGGGCAAGGAAGGAGGCAGAAGCCGATAGAAAGAGAAGGTGGGTCAGGTGGATCAGTAATAGATAGATCAGTAATCGATGGAGATTGACAGCAGTGGGATGATGTATTGTACAAGTAAAGGCGTCGAGATGTTGAGAAAGGGAAAATGATAGGGGCTGCGTACTTTATGACATTACCCCCCTCCTTATGACCATTGCCCTCGATGGTCAAGGTTTTGCCGCTGTCAGATGTTTTTTGTGAAAGGCCCGAACAATTTTTGGTGCCCGGCTGAGGTTGGGTGCGGGTTCCCAAGAATTGTGTCCTGCATCGTAACCTTTCCATTTTACTAGATATTCCAACTTCTTCCATCGTACCCGACTGTCCAAGATCTCCTCCACTTCATATTCCGGTTCATCTTCATCTTCTAAGTATACCGGCTCTGGTGGTGTTGGTATTTCACCATTGATGGGGTTACCTTTCCATGGATATAGTTTGTCGACATGGAAGACAGGATGAAGGCGGTCTAGTGACAGGGGAAGGTCAAGGCGGTAATCCAGAGGTCCGACTTTCTCCAGAATGCGGTAAGGTCCTAGCTGTCGGTCTCCTAGCTTTTCGCTGGATAGCTGCAGGTTAATGTCCTCCGCACTTAGCCAGACTGGGTCCCCAACTTTGAATTGATGCGCTTTTCGCTTCCCACGTTCGTATCCCTCCTTTTGTTGCTTCTTTCCTAGATGTAAGGCAGCTCCAGCATCCTGTCGCGCTTCTCGGAGAATCTGTATGCGGTCATCCACCGCTGGAATGCCGCTGCGTTGACCAACCGGGATATTGAACAGGGGAAGGTATCCGTAGGTTAACTCGAATGGGGACATGCCTAGGGCCGAGTGAGTCTGCGAATTAATCACAAACTCCGCCATGGGGAGGTGTTCTGCCCAGTCATCTTGTCGTCGTCCCACGTAGAGGCAAATGTATTTTTCCACTTCCTGATTTGCGCGTTCAGTTTGGCCATTGGACTGAGGACGATATCCGGAGGTTAGATCTGATTTAATTCCCAGTCTAGCGAGGAGGGATTGCATGAGTTTAGCTGCAAACTGAGGTCCGCGGTCGGATTTGAAGTGGAGGGGAAGACCATGGAGACGGAAGATTTCTCGGTAATAGATATCGGCGACACCTTCGGCTGTAATGGAGCTGGTGCAAGGAATAGCATGGATTTGTTTTCCATACAGGTCTGTACAGACCAAGACTGCGTCGTATCCCTGGGAGTTAGGCAATTGTGTTATCAGGTCGACCCCTACCTCTTCCCAGAGGCCGGATGGTACATCCAGTGGTTGAGTTACAGCTCGTGGGTGCCATTGTATCTTCTTGCGAGCGCAAATCTCGCATCCCTCAACGTATTTCTCCACAAAAGAACGCAGTGTTGGCCACCAGAAGTGGGTGCTGACCAGGTCAAGTGTCCCATGTAATCCGGGATGTCCAGCAATTGGATGATCATGGCATTGACGGAGTACCTTGGTGCATAGATTGTCGTCTGCTGGTACATGTACCCGGCCCCGGTAGTAGACCAACCCGTTGTCCTCCTCCCATTCAGCTATCCCATTGGCCAAGCATTGTAACCCATGCTTCTTGACTGTTTCCAGACCTTCCAGTACTTGTGCGTCCCGTTCTGAGGCTTTCCGAATATGATCCTCTATGTCACGAAGCGGCAGAGGCGGAGTGACTAGCGGAGCAGGGAAGCGGAGTGACTAAGCAAGGCGATGAGGCGGAGCGACTAAGCAAGGCGGTGAGGCGGAGCGACTAAGCAGAGCGGAGGCAAACTGGTCCCAGATAATGACAGAGATGTATTGAGTATCGTAGTCATAGGTAACAATAAGTAAGCACATACCTGGTCCCAGATAATGACAGAGAGGTCAAGATGAGGGACCAGGCTGTGAGGGGTTGGCTTTATATACATAATCCGATCTGCGAGAAATGACGATGTAATACTGTACAGTTTAGGAACAAGGAAGGTGGCGGAAGCCAGTAGAAGGAGAAGGGTAACAGGTGGATCAGTAATCGATGATGGGGATCAGGTGGGTCAGTAATCGATGGGATTTGACAGTGATGTAATCGTACAAGTAAGGGCGTCGAGACGGTGAGAAAAGGAAAATGATAGGGGCTACATACTTCATGACACTCTAGGGGGTTCCGTAGGATTGAAGCGGCGATTTTGGTGAAGTGGCCAGGTTTAAGGACGGTCTGTTGCTGATTGTCATCGCTATCTGATACATGATGTACTGCCATACGAGAGAGAGCATCAGCTTGGGTGTTTACTCGGCCAGGACAGTGGATCATATGAAAATCAAACCGTGATAGATAGAGGGCCCATCGGGCTTGTCGACGGGTGAGGTCTTGTGCTGTGCGCCAGAATTCGAGGTTGGAGTGGTCGGTGATAATGTCGAATGATTGTGGAAGTCCTTCAATGCTTCAATGATGGCAAGCATCTCCCGATCGTATATTTCATAGTTCCGTTCTGCTGGCTGCATGGATGCCGATCTGAAGGCTACCGGGTGCCACTGACCATCGTCTTGCTTCTGCATGAGGGCGCCTCCCGTAGCAAAGCCTGATGCGTCTACCTCAATTCGAGTGGGCCAGTCTGGCACCCATAGAGCAAGGATTGGTGCGGAGATGAAGGCCTCTCGAAGGGTGTCAAATGCCTCCTGTTGCATACCAGTCCAGTTAAAGCTGGTATCCTTCTTGGTTAGGTTGTTCAAAGGTCGAGCTATTCTTGCAAAATTTCGGATAAAGCGCCGGTAGAAGTTTGCAAACCCCAAAAATCCTCGCAGTTCCCGGAGGTTGGTAGGGACTGGCCAGTCACGAACAGCCGCTACTTTGACTGGATCCATTCTCACCTCCCCTTCTGAAATGATAAGTCCAAGGTATTCGATCTGTTGCTGTTCAAATTCACACTTCTCTGGGCGCAAATAGAGGTCGTGCTTTTCTAGTCGCATTGATACTTCCCGTACCACTTGTTGGTGTTCCTTGAGGTCGTTACTGAATATGAGGATGTTGTCTAGGTAGACTGCCACCTTGCCAGCTGCAATGAGATCAGCAAATATCGCATTCATAAGTGCTTGGAATGTGGCAGGGGAATTCGTGAGACCGAAGAACATAACCTTAGGCTCGAACAAGCCCCGAGTTGTTGCAAATGCGCCTTTCCATTCATGCCCCTTCTTAATCTGCACATTATTGTAGCCCCAGCGAGCGTCAAACTTGGTGAAATATCACGCTCCCTGAAGCCGGCTAATGATATCAGCAACTAATGGGAGAGGGTATCGGTTCTTCACAGTATACTCATTCAGTTTCCGGTAGTCCTGTACGAAACGGAGTTTCCCATCCTTCTTCTTCACAAAGAAGACTGGAGATGAGATGGGTGACTTTGAGGGAACGATGTAGCCTTTCCGTAGGTTTTCTTCTAGAAAGCGGTCGAGTTCCTCCTGCTCGTTCAAGGACATTGGGTAAATCTTTGTCCGCATGGTTGCTGGTGCTCCGGGTACAAGATCGATAGCGTGATCCCAGGGCTGATGGGCAGGTAATTGCTCAGAGGCAGAGTCGGAGAAAACCTTCTTGAAGTCTCGGTACTGCTCAGGGACCATCTCCTCAAAGGTTTTAATGGGTTTATCGCGGTTAGCCTCCTCTGCTAGTTGTTGAGAATAAGTGAACCCTGCTGAGCACCATACTTCCTCTGTTTGTTCTTTCATTATCCCCGCTTTCACCCATGCCCGACGCGTTTTGTGATTGGCTCGTATTCGGTGTATTGGGGATTCTTCTGTTGCTGTTATGATTTCATTCTCCTCTAGGTCTGCCTCAGTGTGATTGGGTTCACGTTGGGATCCTTCGTTCAGGAGTTCCTGGATTGGACTATCGGTAGTAGACGCCACTAGGTGAGGGCGTGAAGTCTGCTCATCTTCCACTTCCTTTATATGTACCCGGGGTGGTTTTACTGAAAGTCGTCCCTTCTCCCAGTCAATCTCTGGATTTACCTTCCGTAACCAGGGGAGTCCGAGAATAATATCCTCTCCTCCTAAGTTTGTGATCAGGAAATCCATCCATCGCTCCTGGTTATCCACTGTGAGTGCTAAGCGTGCAAAGTGGGTGATTCGCCCGGCTCGGTTAGGTGTACCATCAATATTGAATACATCGATTGGTTTATGGAGGGGTGCGCAGGTTACGTGATTTCTGGTGGCGAAGTCTTGGTTTAAAAACAGGGCGGTAGCTCCACAGTCTACCATGGCTGCGGTTGTTATACTACGGTTCCTTCCTCTTAGTTTCGCATGAATTCGGAAATGTGGGGAGCTGGAATTTAATTCCCAGATAGATGATATTGTACATGATGGGAGCAAGTCATACAAAGAGGTAGCGAACATAGTAAACTGATTATGGGGTACTCTCGGTGCAGCCGGAGTGGGTACCCTCTTTAAAAACCCTGCTGAAAACCAAAGGACAGAGGAGACATGGCATTAGCACGGTCCAACAATTCCCTTATTTGTCCAATTTGGGTGGAGAAGTCCTGATTAGCGGGGCTCGGTATAGCAGGTCCAGCGACAGGTGTTGGGATTGAGGCGGCAATCTGAACTGATTTGTTTGGGAATAAGGTAAATGGTGCCGCCGTGGCTGAGATCTGCTGACGGCGAGGCTGCTGGCGTCGGCCACGGTTGCGACCAAGTCCCATGAACTTGTCCTGACAGACGGATTCTAGATGTCCTCGGTGTCCACAGTATCGGCAGGTAGTCTCCTTGTGTGGGCAATTCTGCTTAACATGGCCTTGAGCTCCACAACCAAAACATCGTCCGCGCATACGGGCAAGGAAGGCCTCCCTGCTATTCCCAGTGCTGGTGTGAGTAGCATCAATGTCCATGGCGTGAGGGTCGGCAGGGGTAATGTGAGCGGTGTGTGCGGGAGCGTGTCCGGTGTTTCGGCCGGTTATGGTGGGATCATGCAGGTAGACATCCACCGATATGGCTCATTTGATTGCCTCTTTCAAAGTCGGAGCAATTCCTTGGGTGATATTTACGATGATAAGGTGTTGTCGGATCTCCGGAAGTAAGGCAGTGAAGAAGCGTTCCCGTAAATCAATATCAGACATTTCAGTCCGATCTCCGATATCCTTGAACTTCTGGGCAAATTCTGCAACTGTCTGCCCTTTACTTTGTCTGAGGTTCTTGATCTCGCTACGGGCTTCCATACCTGGGTCCATTGGTTCAAACCGCTGGCTAAATTCCTTCAAGAACGTATTCCAATTTCCTCCGAAAGGGGGATTCTCTGCACTGAAGTGTAACAGATGGGGAGTTGCCCAATCTCCAGCACTTTCTGTGAAGAAGCCCAGGGCGGACTTGATAAGTTTAACTTGGCTCTTGGCGAGATCCGGTTGTTCTGACGCCCAATTTTGGAACTGAGCCATGAAGCGACGAGCTTCAGCACCATCTTTACCCTTGAAGACCTCGGGTTTGTTCATGCTTGACTTGGAGGATGAGTGTTCCTCCATGGCTGTAGCAAGGCTGGCTACTTGTCTGATGAGCTGAGCCATGAGATCCTCAGCGGAGGTATTTGGGGTAGGCGGGACAGGAGTCGACATGATGGGAGTAGGCAATCGGGGCTGGGGAATTGGCAGGAAGGTTATATTGCTCACAGTGAGTGGCTCTCGGATGGAGTTGGAAAGGGCATTGGGGCAAGGTTGAGACTGGCAATCACGCCAACTATCGTTGTTGTTGTGGGTGTGAGCTTGGTCTCTGGGGTCAAGTGCGTGCGGGAGTGCGGAGCAGTCTATACTGGCAGCAGGTGTTTCAGAATTGGGCGGGACTGGGGAAGACGTGGTGTCTACGGATCCTGCAAGGACAACCTTATCGGTAGGCTGTCAGTGCAGTAATGGATCTTGACCTAATGTCACGAAGCGGCAGAGGCGGAGTGACTAGCGGAGCAGGAAGCGGGGTGACTAAGCCAGGCAGTGAGGTGGAGCGACTAAGCAGGTCAGTGAGGCGGAGCAACTAAGCGGAGCGGAGGCGAACTGGTCCCAGATAATGACAGAGATATATTGAGTATCGTAGTCATAGGTAATAATAAGTAAGCACATACCTGGTCCCAGATAATGACAGAGAGGTCAAGATAAGGGACCAGGCTGTGGAGGGTTGGCTATATATACATAATCTAGTCTGCGAGAAACAATGATGTAATACTGTACAGTTCAGGGGCAAGGAAGGAGGCGGAAGCCGATAGAAAGAGAAGGTGGGTCAGGTGGATCAGTAATAGATAGATCAGTAATCGATGGAGATTGACAGCAGTGGGATGATGTATTGTACAAGTAAAGGTGTTGAGACAGTGAGAAAGGGAAAATGATAGGGGCTGCGTACTTTATGACAGAAAATCAAATATAACATTTGGAGCAACCCCAGATGGTATATTGGCTGCCTGTTGTGTCCGAGTTTTGTGATTGTTCCAATAGTGGACAAACTCATTGACACCAAGTTGAACTATTTTTGGCCAGATCCAGTTGAAGAGATTGCTAATCTTAGTGTGAGATAATAATCTGAAAGTAAGAAGTTGAAACTTACAGATGAAGGTCACTGCCAGGCTGAAAGTACCCCTGCTCCTTACCAAGTTCAATTGCTGACCGAATGGTTTTTCCTTTGAATTTAAGCCAGTGGCCCCAGGATCCCTCAATCACAATATTCAATGTACTTGGGAGAGCCACAAAGGCAGGTCTCTCTAAATCAGCTGCATATTTTTCACTATATTATCACTGTTTAGCATGTTTACCAAATACAGATATAGGGACTAACCGGAGGGCTGTATGACAAGCATACATTTCTCCTGTTTCACTTCCTCCATCAACTGTAAGCTGCTGGCATATCACTATAAAGATAAAGTGGTGGCTTGAAGTAAGTACCAAGTGGATGAAATAAAAATCATATAATTTACTCACTGCCATATTTTTCAACAAAGTCCAAATAAATGTGTCTGACTGTGCTAGAGCACCGAGCATTAGGTACTACAATCTCAAAAAGAATTTTACCAGATGAATGGTCCCGTAATCCATAAATGCCTATGCTTGCAGAACCCATGCGAAGAGCTTTCCAGTTCATTTTTTCATGACCATCATCATGGACTTCTTGAAAAACTCCATCACCTAAGTGAAGCAAACCCCGGGGTCTAGGTATCCTTTTCCCTGGAAATCGAGTTTCTGCTCCATGTGGAAAATTGTCTCTCATGATAGACTGTACAGTATCACTAAATCATAAGTAGAATCAGTACTAACAATAGTCTTTATATGCACCAAAACTTGCCGAGGTATAAAAATATTATGTTCAAGTCTAAGATTTTGCTGAATGGTTGAAGGTCCATTTTGTGCAGCAATATCAGCAGAAACAGCTTTTGTAACAGAAGTAGTTGCAACTGGAAGTGGTGGAGGTTTATTGACTGTTGGTATTTGAAATTGACGATTAAGTTTTTTCAAAGTTGTCATACTGCAATGAATTCAAGTGAGTCAGCTATAGGTAATAGTTGTTGAAATATATGTTCATACCTGATTTTGTATCCCTCCTTCTCCTGAAGATACTGGAGTCTTTGCTTCAAAGACAGATTGCGATGTGCATATTGTTGCAGAATTTCCTGGAGCCAAACATCTGCTGGGCCTAGAAAGATAATACACCAGTCTTATACCAGAAATATGTATTGTGCAAGCATCTTACGAGTCCCATTTTGGTGTCCATTAACTCCTGAGGAGTTAGGCATGATATAACAGCAGCAAGGAAAGAGGGTATGTGAAAGTTGTGATTTTGCCGATTTTTTCCAGATGGTATATATGTGTCAAAAATATTAGGCATCACCATCACCATGCCTATCGCCACAATCATCATGGCTGTTGTGGTGATGCTATTTAGCATGATGATAATCATAATGCTACTCTGAATATATATATACCTTCATTCCGAGCTTCGAGATACTTATTCTCAGTTATGACTACCTCTTCTACCGACTACACTATCTGCTTCGATCCTGAGAAGCCTACCTTTAGCTGTAAACGAGCATTTGCTTACAAGGATTATGAAGGCCTTTGTGCTCGCTCTCTTCACCTTTCAGCTTTGGTGGATCCTGAAGAAGTGAAGAGAGATGCTGTCTGTATAAATCCAGCCTATCCCTATAAATCACTTATGCCAGCTTCATATTTTTCTTTACAGGCTGCTCCTGTCTGTGAAGGATGTGGTGCTATTGTTATGTTTATGCCTGCAGGGGTAAAACTCTGTGGTGCTTGTGAGTGAAAAGGTATTTATAGCTTCAAGTGCCATTCATCACAATATTTCATTGATCAAACACTGAACTTATCAGTCAATAGTCATACAAAAGACCCCCCTGCAACTGAGCTATTGTCATCTAGTAGGGACCTGCAGACACAGAAACAGTTGGCAAGGAGTTCTGCAATGGCTCATCGGATACTTCCTACTGGAAAGGCTGCAGCTTCTACAAATACCTCTAGTACAACTGCCCATTCAGCAGGGGCATATGGTGGCCGAATTATCAAGCTATATCTTGCACCTATATCTCCCAGAGGGACTGAGGTGTGGAAGAAAATTGGAGTTGCCAGTGGAAATTTTCCGGAGAATGATTTATTCCGAGGTATGATATCTTTGCACTCATTTCTGTATATCTGAACTGCAGCTTGATTGTTAGAGTGCATGAATGAAATGCTGGCACATTGGAATCTTGTTTGGGACAAAAAATCGACTGAAAGTTTGACTCTGTTAGTATTGAATTTTGTCTGGTGTCTTCAATAAGCTGACCAGTATATTTGGATCATACAGTGAGCACATTGACACCCGATTTTATGGTAATATTACCCCCCGGCCTGGGAGTGAACTTCAGACTATTGGCTATTTCTATGATGCCAATGATAGCAATCTTCCTGGTGATAAAAACAAAAGATGCCCTACAGTGACAAGACCCCCCAAAAGCCCATTTATCTATCTTGAAGGTTATATCAATGTGGATGATGTGAGCACTATCTACCTTGAACTTTTCTTTTTTAATATCACAGTGTAGTTTGAGGAATCAACTGGAACCCAGGCCCCAGATTGGATGAAAAATCCAAAAGATCTCCAGAAAAAGAGAAAACTTGCTACTCTTGTTACAACTCTTAGCTCCCAGCAAAAAAAATCCTGTATGTACCATATTATCGGTGATTAACAGTTTTTGATTTTTGACTAGCTGTTCCTGCATTACTTAAATCAACTTGGATACCCCAAGTGCCTTCAGGCAGTACAAAAATCGACCTATTATTTGCAAAGATTTCCTTTGATGATCAGAGACAAGCTGATTTAATTGCATATCCTGAGATAGATAATACTATCCCAGGTTATCTCTGTGATGAAGAGTTCGACATTGGAGCAACAAAAAAAGTTTACAAGGTAAATATTTGCTATGGCTATATACCCCACTACTTTTGCTCACAAACTTACT
Organism: Lentinula edodes; assembly: GCF_021015755.1. Lineage (NCBI taxonomy): Eukaryota > Fungi > Basidiomycota > Agaricomycetes > Agaricales > Omphalotaceae > Lentinula > Lentinula edodes. The sequence goes on from NW_025764355.1 coordinate 272,998, forward strand.
TATATAGATTATCATTGATGGAAAAGAATGGGCTGCAAAAAGGTTTTGGAATATTGGGAATGGTGATGAGCTGGTTTCAGTAATGGAAAACCACTCTGAAATTGAGAATGAAGCAATCCAACTTTGCCAACTCTGCCGACTTCTTGCAGCATTTATAGATCAGGCAAAAAACAAATCAGATGAATCTTTCTACAGGTGAGTTAGGCTAAAGTTATACTATTAAAAAGCTAACTTACATAAACCTATACACAAGATTTGAAAGTAACTGACTTTTGGATTGCCCTGGAAAGCCCTGGGAAGGAAGGTGTTCCTTCACCTGCCTCTAGAGTCAGTGACATTGTTTATAGTGGTATTGATTCCCAAAAAAAGTTCATTACCTGGTTACTGGAACCAATGCGGCCTCGGGCATCAGTCACAACAAAATGGTCAGGAACTATGCAGCATCCTTTGCACAATAGCAAACTCGGGGATACTTTAATGACTTTTGTACACTTTGCATACCATTGGACATACAAGACTCTGGTGTTTGCTGATTTGCAAAGTAAGTTTTATACTCAGCCTTTGATTCAAACTGCTAGCAATCTGATACACCTGTATCCAGCTACTCGGGTTGAAACAGTTGTTGGTGGCAGTGGGGACCACATTCTTTTTGATGTTATGACTCATACTCTAGCAGGGTAAGCTCATATATTCAGTAAGCTATGATGCCTCACCATTTTTATTTAGTCAAAGTGGAGTTGGTGATCATGGGTTAGAAGGTATCCAGAAATTCTGTGATATGCATGAATGTAGAAATAAGTGCAAAAATCTTGGTCTTGGGCTTCTCAAAACTGCTGCCTTCGAAGAAAATAATGAACCAAGTACAGACGAAGAATCAGGAGAAGATTCCGGGACGGAGCAGGAGCAGCAGTCACTTCAAATACAGATCTTCCGATATTAAAATGCACCGAAATTTCTCAATATATTACATTAGTATTATTACTTATGTTTGCCAGCACAGGGGTTTGAACCTAAAAAGCCTAGGGGAGAATCAGGACCAACATTATTCACAGAAGGGGAGCATTTCCGCTTTGCCATAGGGACAGTCATCAGGTGTCAGATTAGTTCCTAATAATACATTCTGTTGTTTATGTAACTTGCTACGTGGCTGATCAAATTGTAAAATTCTCGGTCTGATCACGGTTTATCAATTCTCGGTCCGATAGTATTTAAGAAATCAAAAATCAAAAATGAACCTCGACCCTCCCGCCTACGACATGCAAAAGCCATGGCAGTTCAAATGAACTGCCATTAAGGCATCCACTGTGGCATCTAGTTGTGACCAGTGACTGTCACGGACTGGCAGGGATCAGCATCAGCCATGACTTCGGCATGACATGTGGTGTTTCACTGTATTTTTTATTTTTGTTGACTCTTTCTCAATATTGCATGTAAGTACAGAATTCCCTATGTCATTTAGTAGAGTAATATTCTTACAAATCATAAATATTATCTCTTCATTTCAAAGAACTTCAACTTTTCATCTCCAAGACCTGTATTGTTGGCTAGTGCAGCTTGAAGCACCTAATATTTTTACTCTCCTTACTTTGGCTGCTAAAGAGCATTATTGAGCCCCAGTCAATGATATTGTACAAAGAAGACTGTTGATAGATAATATATAAATGACTTGTTATAAGAAGTGCTCTTAATAATTATGCAGCTGTAATAACAACAGTTCATGCTTCATTTGGATCAGTAATAAGGACTGTTAATTATAATGAGATAAGGAATTGAATCCATGAGTGCTAAAAGAACAAAAACTCACCTGCACACTCCAGCTGCACCAAACTCATTCATAGTATGGAATATATCGAGTCACATACTATAATTACATTTTATTGTGCACCAATTTCATTATTTATTGATGGCTAACTGTAGCAGCCTTAGTAAGTTAAGTAGATTAATGGTGGGGGCAAGCCCCCACACCCCTAGGTCCTAACTGACCAAGTTGCTGGAGCTTTGGCAATCCCAGCAACAGGTTTCAGATATTCTGGGTCTCAGCATTCAGTACAGACTTGTAATATTAGATGTATTTATAATCACACAAGCTTACAGTGACACGCAAATCAAATCCACACCCCCCAATTTGGAAATTTTGTGATTAAACTGTTTTTGTGAACATTTTTGTATGCTATATCCTGTAAAGCATGTTGATTCTACTATAAAGACTTACTTGTGGCAATATAAGCTGTTTGAACCCTCAAGATTCAATATTCTGAGCAGAGGAACAACAGATTTACACAGATTTACGGTTCTGGGCTGGTGACATAAGGCCTTCCAAATCGGGGGGTGTGGATTTGATTTGCGCGTCACTGTACTTCTTAGAACTTCTTGTAAGAACAAATTGTAATATAATCATTGGGCTTGTTATAACAACATTTGTTGTACAAAGCCATGGTTGGCTAAGAGCTCAAAAGCAGCTGACAGCACTGGACAGCACTCTCCAGCTAGTACCCTTGCTCTTGTGAACATCCAGGTTTTGCAGATGATGTATTGTTCAGCTAATATTATTACTCTATAGCATACAGGCTATGCAGATAGATTTGCTCTAGGGGAGAACAATAAATGAAAGCTTAAAATCAGACTAGTGCAAGGACAATGTCCATTTACACTATTCTATGGTCCAGTTTATATTCACTGTCCAGGTCTATTCTTGTTTTTAGCTCCAAACAAAACTGAAAAAAGGAAATGCAGAAAAAAAAGAAATGTTTTGCAAATGATTGGAAATTCTGCCAATCCAGGACTCTATAATAACTTTAGAGTCAATGATAGTGCTGTCTAGCTGAGCAAGTATTCAAATAGTCTATCAAGACTACTTGAAGTGCATTGTCATGAAGTCTCATGATTCACCCTTTGATGCGCCATCAGCGGTGTGTTCCCATCAATCTCTTTTCACATGTTTATTGTACTTTATTACACAATCATCCCACTAGTTCCATTTGTTTCCATACGCTTCCATACAACTCATCCTTATTCATCAATTAGTTCATTATGATTCATTATTGACTCATTATTACTTGTATATATTGATTCCTCACTCTTGTTCTATATCACATTGTTATTTATAATCACTTACTCATTAGACAAGAGTAGTATATAAAGGACAGTAGACAGATCCTAGTTCCCCATCTCAACCTCTTGGTCATTGGGCAACTAGGCAAGTACTTGTATCCTTTTAGATACTACCTATCTAACTTGGTCATTGAGCAACTAGATTCCCTTTTGATTACTGGTGTGATTGGCCTCTGACGCTATCCCACTGTTGTCCAAGATCATTATTTCTTTCATCTGTGTTTTGTGCTTGTTTCTGTGCCTCTTCACTCTGCCACTGTCGCTCCTTGGCGTATTTGGACTTCCTGCCTCCCGCTTCCTGCCTTGTTGCAACATGCATTTATTGCATGAGATTGTTGCTTACCAGCCCATACTTACAGATAATGTACCTTTTGCCATTGCTTTGAGACCTTTCAAAGTATTGCAGAAATAATTGATAAGTGTAAGACTGTTTATACAGTTGCTCAGCTTATGTAACATTTGCACACTGTCAGCAAACCACCTCTGAGTAACAAAAAAATATGTATACTTGAACAGATAAATTATGCCTTGAAAAAAATTTCTACAAATATTCCAGCTAATGGAAAAAATCATGAATTAAATTTGATAGGTTCATCTTACAATCAACTCTATTATTTGAAGCATGTAGTGTGAGATAATGTTCATGTATGTGGGATATGCTCCAGATTTACCAGTCTGTATAAACTGGTTTTGTGGCCTAGTTGTAAAACAATTCTAACCTCAACCTTATGATGGTCTTCTTATACTGCATACATAAAGAGGATTGTTGGAGTAAACAAATGACTTGCAGAATTTTGGGACATAGCTTATATATTCAGCTTGTAATTTACATTGTTGTTTTCTGTTATTTATCAAGGTTCAAGATCAAACGGACTGCTGACACGCCTAAATTTTGGCTAGACGTCTATGCTGTGAATTGTGACACTTTCACGCATAGACTCGTATCAAGAGGACTGTAATTGAGGCCCAGATTGACAGTCAAAGTCAATACTGAATCAGTCTAATAGTTGAAGGAACCATATACCCATACTACCACAAGTTGGTTAGTTTACCCATTCCCAATACTACCTTCGGATAAAAGTCTACCTGTTTGTCAAGCAGGATTATACCAGACTCGGACTACATCCAAAGGATGACCATTCATGTATGACATACCAAGGGTATTCTTATTGGACCTTACACTGGCAGGAGTTTGGAAGAACTTACTCAAGTGACCATGAGCTGAGGATTGACTCAAAATGACTTTCTAGAACTCAGGAATTGTCAAATACTCCTTCTAGAACAAGATCATGCATTAATCTAAAAGACTGTGATTTAGTCTAATAGACCAATCAGGTTGCATGGTTGAGGAAAATGACTAGAAGAACAATCGAAGTACTGCGAGGCTCCGAAGACATATCAAATGAATGTCAAAGAGTCCTGACATAGAAAATATTGAAGAATACAATTAAATGAATACTATGCATAACTCCCTTGATAGAGTATAGGCACAATGGGTGTCTAATGAAAGAGAGAAGCAATTAGTTTAATCCAGATGAATCAGATAGGATTAGAATCAAGGAGAGCTGATTTGCCTCCGGATGAGGTGACAAATGATCAAACGAAGTGTTGAACAGCAATGACAGCTGAACACCATTCAAGTCATTCTCCAAAGCAATTAAATTAAATGAATATTGAAGTACCTACCTATGCTTGGAGATATACTAGAATCTTGGAACCATTATGGACCAAATAAGGATGTGTAGATTCAAATTAAATGATCTCTGACCTATTGTAGAAATTTCCTTGCAGTTCCAAATGTTTATTTTATTAAATTAATTGTACTGTGTGACTCGATATCCTGTATGTATAAATAGCAATCCGATGTATCTGGAATACAAGTGATTTTGGGATGACGTTGCAGTGCTAATCTGTAAAAAGGAAAGACACACTCCCGCCAGACTGAAACCTCTTCGCTAGCAGCCATTCGGGCCCGGCACTTGTGAGTATAGGAACATTGTATTCTGCTCCTTGTGACTGCGAGAAGTTATATCCAGCTGTCGGGTATTCTTCGAACTTAGGATCAATCATTGATCTTAAGGGCAAATCACGCTGTGTGGTTGTGCCAGCACATAGTTCTAGCCCTCTGTAGGGGTCTGTGTGTTTTGGTTTTAATTTACTTTGATTTAAAAACCACCCAATTCTTGATATACCCATATCAATACAACTAAAGCACCAATAGTGCTGAATCTACCTTGATCAAAGGAATATACCGAATCCTTAGAATGATTCAAATTGATTGATCAAAGCTTCTTCCCTAGCTCTCAAAGCTTTGCGGAACCTTTGACAATGCTACCCCTTGCTATTAAATAAATTTTGATAGCAGTGAACTCACATATTGTGTATTAGATTGGTTGGTTGGAGTGCCTATTAGATTCCTTCCTTTCTCTTTCACACAAAAACAAGGCAAGCTCGTTACCGCTGCGCTTGCAACATAACTTGTCATGACCAGATGACAACTGTGATGCCTTAATGGCAGTTCATTTGAACTGCCATGGCTTTTGCGTCCCGTGTCAGCTCATTAGCAGAATTACTTTTCAAAGTGGACTGAGTTTAGGCCTTGTTCCCAGCCAAATAAATCCCTCGAAATCTTTTATTATCGAGCTCTATTGCGAGCTTCTTCTCTCATCAGCTGTCATACTTGCCCACTGACAGTAACTCTTGATTGTACATGTAGGATCTAGATTTTAAGTGTTGACTAGAGACTGAAAGCAATGATTTGTTGAATGGTCATTTATAATTGGGTGGGCATAAGGGTGCTGACGGGATAGTTGTTGTTATTGACCAAGGTGGATGGGTGAGCACTAAATCATTCTACCTCACCAAATATGTAGGTCCTAACACGTAACACATAATGTCTTGGTCTTTTTCAATGCCCTTCCTCTGCCCTGGGCCCTTTCCCCTTGGAGCTCACCACCACTCACCATGCAAATCCCTTTCATGTCAAGTCTCCCTAGTTTTATCACTGCTCCAACTGCTCGCCAGACGGAACTCTCAAGATCTACAACATATTTGAGGCAAACAATTTTCTGATGCAATCTTACCACGCCCATATGCCTCCATTGCAACATCGATAATCCCTCAACGTTAATGCCTCAATCGTCAAGCTCAAGGCCTCATCCGACATCCAACAATGAAACCACCTCATTTTAGTGCACCAGTCATGCTGTACCACAGTCCCTTCTTCTGTCATTGTTTTTTAAAGGGAGAAACCCTTCGCAACAGCAGGCGTGCTCCGATTCCTAGTTACCACAAGCAATGAAGGACACCATCTTTGTCGTCTTTGATGTTGTTGTAACATAATGTTAAGATCATGTACACCATGTAACCATGCCAGAGGCCACAAGGTGTCTAAGAGCGGAGGGTCAAATGGGACAGTAGTGAAGTTATTAACAACACCGCCGTTACACTGCTAGTCCCCGGAGATCGAGAGTAGAGAAGGGAGGAGCCAGGAGCAGCCAAGTCAGAACGGCGGTATTGCCAGTGACAAGGAGTGAACCAAAGAACTTATAAGTCCTAAGGTTAGTGTAGAGAGTACTTCGAGGCGATGAGCCTGAAGACTAAGAGGAGAACTAAGTTGGAAAGGGAATCTAAGTTGATAATTAAACTGAGGAACTACAGTAGCATACAGGCACCTTTCTCTTTCACACAAAAACGGGGCAAGCTCATTATCGGAATACTGAGCAGTGGAATGGGGCCCCGAGGCATGGACTTGACAGCAGGTATATTCAAATTTAAATTTTCAACAACTAATATTCTGGTTGATGGGATCAATCTTTGGTGATGTCGGCTTTTGAGGGCTCAAGCCTAAGAGGGGGATACTGTCAAGTCCATGCCTTGGTGCCCTGCTCCGCCGCCCGGTATTCTGAGATCTACTGTTTATTGTAATCTCATCCTTATTGTTCTTTCTCACTACACAATCCCTTTTTACCTAGTCTCTTTCTTATTGTTTTGTTCTCTCTCTTATTGTATTATCCTCTACCCTGCAGGTACTATACATATAGCTCCTAGTAGCTAGTCTGGCGCTCCGCTCCGATGCACCGATCCGTAGGTATAAATACTCCTGCATTATACTATAGTTTCTTCAGTTTAATTATCGACTTAGATCAACTCAGATCACCCTCTCTTGTCTCTCTGTGTCCTCTGAGTCTCCAGGCTCATTGCCTTGAAGATCTCTCTACTCTGACCTCAGGACTTATAAGTTCTTTGGTTCCCTCCTCATTGTCGGCAGTACTGCCACTCCGACTTGGCTGTCTCTAGTTACCTTCTTCTCTACTCACAATCTCCAGTGACTAGCATGTTGTTAATAACTTCACTACTGTCCCATTTGACCCTCCACCCTTAGACACTGTATGGCCTTGGCATGGCTTTCTGGTGTACATGATCTTAACATGTTCCCATGAGAAAGGCCCAAGGCCTAGAGCCTTATGATGACACCAGCCATTCTCATTGGCTTTTTGTCGCACAAACTCTGCCAATTTTATTCAGTCATTGATTTTTGAATACTCATACACTGTTTGTACAAACCTAGCAGAACCTATGTAGGAAGATGTCGTCAACTTGAAGGATTTGTAGAAATTTGCTCTTGTAGTCAATGAGCCTCTATGAGCCTTTCCATTCAATTAGGGGGGCGGGGGGTCGTGAGAATCATCCCTGTGATCTGAATCTCACTTGCCTCTTGGGTATAGACTAGGGACGAACAGAAATAATTGAGGCAAGAAATGACCACAAGAATGTGCCATTGCTTATTTTTGGGTGTTGAGCCCAGGCATCAAGATTTTAAAACTCTGTTCATTTGATAATTTTGTCCCTTGCTCATACTCAATCACTTGAACATGGGTTATATGAAGGTTTGACTGTGTAGTGATTGATGCAACCTTCATCATGTCCATACATATGGTGATTAGGGTTTGATAGGAAAGGAAAGGAAAACCGACATGGTCCCATTGAGGAACAGCTGGGGTCCATGCTACACACATTGCGCTAGATGTGTGACATGGATGTACATAACCAACAATGCTGTGATCAGTGGGTTAGCACTGTTGCACAAACATTGGTTATGCACATGACAGACTACAAGTACTGTGCACTGGAATTTGTGATATGCATTTGAGATATTCATTAAGCATCTATGTACAGGTGAGAATCTGGTATGTATGGTTCTCAACCTACAAAGACAGCAAGTACATCATAGACATATTTAGCAGTCAGAGTAAGAAAATGTCGGTCAAATAGTACAAATCCGTAGAAGGGCATAACTTGAGAGTTGGTGCTGCATCAGAACAATATCTGGTGCTGTCCATTCCATTTCCATCCGGTATTGTTTGTGCAGGCATACCAAAGTGAGTTGTGCCTCACATACCATCAGTGCATGACATTCATCCTCAACAGCCCCTCTACAAAAATGGCAGAGTCTCCACACCCAAGGAATTGGAGAGCAATACTGCTCCTCATACTGCAGGTGCTCAATGCTCAGTGCATGGCTGGAAGTGATCAGCTGGGTGAAAGCATGTTGATGTTTGGGAATTTTGATCACGTCCAAGTAGGCACGCAGAGTAAATATTGGGGAGGTGTGGAGTTGCTGACCATCCTCCCAGAATTCCAGTCGATTATGTAGAAGGTGAACATGCACAGATGCTTGGATGTCACCAGTTAGAGATTGCTCGCATAAGTGCCTGATATCTTTCCTGAGCCACACAAGATTATCTGCATCAGTGAGTTCATCTACAGTGCAGTGGACAGGGATTGGCAGCTTTGACAGTGTAGATTGCAGGTCATTCACCCATGTAGCATGACCGGATTGTGCCAGGTGGAGCAAGTGGGTGAATGCATCCCGGACCACATAGTGGTTAGGCTGAATCAGGAGAGACTGGAGATAGCTGAGTGCAAGCCCCAGACGCTGGTACTGTATTGGTTCAATCCCCAATTCAGTGAAGAGAATGGCAAATATGGACTGCTTGCTAACTCTGAGCAGTCGCCATATGTCATGCCCTGACTACAACCAGACCAGTCCCAGCAGCAACCACATGCTCCCACACCCCCTACCTTACATATCTCATGCTCCCGGTACCTCCCCAAGACAGTACAACCACCAGTACAACCACCCCTGTTTTCGATACCCTCTCTATTCCCAAACACCTAGATTCCCCGACACGTGCACAAAACCTCCTACCACTAGACCCATTAAGTACCAATCTCCAGATTCCCCGATGTCTCCTTGTTCACTTCCCGTACCTATTTAAGTAGTCTTGTAACATCCCGAAGCCCCAGCTTGGTATATTTTGAACACACACCCTTTTGCATAGGTCCAGTCCCTGTCCCTTTGTACCTGCTAACCATATTTCGGCGTTTACGACGCCCAAGGCGAGGCCGAGGACTCCCTTGGTAACCTTAAAATGAAGGAAACCGAGAACATCCAGAAGTACAACATCCGGTTCAACACCCTGGCTGCTAGCACCAACTGGGATTCTGGCGCCCTGAAATGGGCTTATGGACGAGGCTTGGCTGAACGCATCAAGGACGAAATGGCGCGGTTGCCCGAGATGGCGACACTTGCCGCCTATCGTCTGGAAGTTCTTTGTATTGACAACCGTTACTGGAAGCGCGAAGAAACTAAGAAGCGTGAGGCTGGTAAGCCTTTTATTGCTCGGAACCCGAAGAAGGGTTCCTCGGACTTCAAGACTGGTTCCACTAACCAGCAAAACAATTCTCAGCCTTCGGGCTCTTCGGCACCGTTCACGCCGAAACCCAAACCCTTCGCTGGTGGTAAGCCTAACAACAATGGTAAGCCCCAGAACTCTTCGAATTCCGGCCAATCCGGCGGTCAGCGCCCCGCGTTCAACCATCTGGGAGCAGATGGTAAGGTACTTCCCTCTGAATGGGAAAGAAGGATGAAGAACAATCTTTGTCTCTTCTGCGGTGGTAAGCATCAGATTGCTGTCTGCAACAAGCGAAAGGCCCGAGAATCGAAGGGCCGCGCTGCCGAGGTTGAAGAAACCCCCGAAGCAACCATTGAGGTTGTTAAAGAGGATTCAGAAAACTAGTCCGCAGCTCTTGTTCCCCGGTACGAAACAGGAGCTGCGTTGATCAGGTTCGTACCTCACCTGGGGAGTTATATCTCAACGCGTCCGCTCTTTCCTCCATTGAACGATCTCTTGTAATATCTTTAACTACTGAATTTCCTTTATCCGATTCGGCCGCACCGGCCGAACCTATCTCTGCTCTTCAATTTCCTACTCTTGTTGATTCTGGTTCTACTGACTCTTTCATCGATACTCGTTATGTTTCACAAAATTTTATTCCTACAACCAAAATCTCTCCTGTTAATCTTCGTCTCTTTGATGGTTCATTATCTTCTAAACCCATTACCGATATGGCAAACATCGCCATTCGGTTCCCTTCTGGCAAGCTGCTCCTATTACCCTTTTATGTTACTCATTTAGATTCATCTTGTAAAGCAGTATTAGGTTACAGTTTCTTATCCTGCTACAATCCGTTGATTGACTGGGCATCTCGAAACATTACATTCCGTAACACTTCACACTTTGATTCTCCACAGACATCTGTGCCTTCTGCTATCAACCCTGTTGTTGCAAAGGTCGCTGTTCCGCTACCGGAACTTTCGCTGTCAGTTTCACTGACAATTCTGGAGACCCCTTCTGGGGACTCACCTCGCTCCTGGGGACTCACTTCACTCTCGCTCTCGCTCCCGCTCTCGGACTTCACGGGCCAAGCCCCTTTCGTCCAAATTTCCCTTTCTATTCTTACCCTACGGTCTCTCAATTCGCTGCTCAACTGGAGACTCCCGAGGTCGACATTGCACTTGTCAGTGCTGCAGTCTTTAATAGGGCTTGCAAGGATGCTGGTATGGAACCTATTCTTCTTCGTGCTATCCACTCAGAGGTCGCGGCCCGCGCCGCTGACCGCTCCTCCATCGCTCCTACTGTCCCTCCACTTCCTCCTTCCATCCCAGCAGAGTATGCTGAGTTTGCAGACGTCTTCGACGAGATCGCTGCAGATTCACTTCCTGAACACAGACCCTACGACTTGAAGATTGACTTGGAAGAGGGGGCTTCGCCGCCCCTCGGCCGTATTTATCCTTTGTCTGAAAAGGAGCTAGTTGCCCTTAAAGACTTTATTGACAAACAGCTGGCTACTGGTGCCATCACCCCATTATCCTCTCCTCACGGCGCTCCGGTCCTTTTTGTCCCAAAGAAAGACGGCAAACTTCGCCTTTGCGTCGACTTCCGTGGACTCAATCGTATCACCAAAAAGGATCGTTACCCATTCCCACTCATTTCAGATCTTCTCGACGCTCCGAAAAGAGCTAAAATATACACCAAATTGGATCTCGCTCACGCTTATCATCTCGTCAGAATCGCTGAAGGTGACGAATGGAAGACCACCTTTTGGACCCATTACGGTTCCTATGAATGGAAGGTTATGCCGTTCGGCCTCACGAACACCCCTGCGGCTTTCCAGTGGTTTGTTAATGACATCTTCTCTGACATGCTCGATGTTTGTGTCATCGTCTATCTTGACGATATTCTGATCTACTCTGATACGCCAGAAGAACACTGTCATAAAGTACGCAGCCCCTATCATTTTCCTTTTCTCACCGTCTCGACGCCTTTACTTGTACGATACATCATCCCATCACTGTCAAACCCCCATCGATTACTGATCCATCGATTACTGATCCACCTGACCCATCTTCTCTTTCTACTGGCTTCCGCCACCTTCCTTGTTCCTAAACTGTACAGTATTACATCGTTGTTTCCCGCAGACCGGATTATGTATATATAGCCAACCCTCCACAGCCTGGTCCCTTATCTTGACCTCTCTGTCATTATCTGGGACCAGTTTGCCTCCGCTCCGCTTAGTTGCTCCGCCTCGCTGACCTGCTTAGTCGCTCCGCCTCACCGTCTTGCTTAGTCGCTCCGCCTCACCATCTTGCTTAGTCGCTCCGCCTCACCGTCTTGCTTAGTCACTCCGCCTCTGCCGCTTCGTGACATTAGGTCAAGATCCATTACTGCACTGACAGCCTACCGATAAGGTTGTCCTTGCAGGATCTATAGACACCACGTCTTCCCCAGTTCCGCCCGATTCTGAAACACCTGTTGCCAGTATAGACTGCTCCGCACTCCCGCACGCACTTGACCCCAGAGACCAAGCTCACGCCCATAACAACGACGATACTTGGCGCGATTGCCAGTCTCAACCTTGCCCCAACGCCCTTTCGAACTCAATCCGAGAGCCACTCACTGTGAGCAATATAACCTTCCTGCCGATTCCCCAGCCCCGATTGCCTACTCCCATCATGTCGACTCCTGTCCCACCTGCCCCAAATACCTCTGCGGATGATCTCATGGCTCAGCTCATCAGACAAGTAGCTAACCTTGCTACAGCTATGGAGGAACGCTCATCCTCTAAGTCAAGCATGAACAAACCCGAGGTTTTCAAGGGTAAAGATGGCGCTGAAGCCCGTCGCTTCATGGCTCAGTTCCAGAATTGGGCGTCAGAACAACCTGATCTCGCCAAAAGCCAAGTAAAACTCATCAAGTCCGCCTTGGGCTTCTTCACAGAAAGTGCCGGAGATTGGGCAACCCCCCATCTGCTACATTTCAATGCGGAAAATCCCCCTTTCGGAGGAAATTGGGATACGTTTCTGAAGGAATTTAGCCAACGGTTTGAACCAATGGACCCAGGTATGGAAGCCCGTAGCGAGATCAAGAATCTCAGGCACAGTAAAGGACAGACGGTTGCGGAATTTGCTCAGAAGTTCAAGGACATCGGAGATCGGACTGAAATGTCTGATATTGACTTGCGGGAACGCTTCTTCACTGCATTACTCCCAGAAATCCGACAACACCTCATCACCGTAAACATCGCCCAAGGAATCGCTCCGACTCTGAAGGAGGCAATTAAACGGGCCATATCGGTGGATGTCTACCTGCACGATCCCACCATGACCGGCCGGAATTCTGGATATTCCCCCACGCATAACGCTCACACTACTCCTGCTGACCCCCACGCTATGGACATTGATGCAACCCACACCAGTAATGGGAATACTAGGGAGGCATTCCTAGCTCGCATGCGAGGACGATGCTTCGGCTGCGGTGCCCAAGGTCATGTCAAGCAAAACTGCCCACACCGAGAAACCACCTGCCGTTACTGTGGACGCCGAGGACATCTGGAAGCAGTCTGTCAAGACAAGTTCATGGGACTCGGACGAGACCGAGGCCGACGCCAGCAACCTCGACGCCAACAGATATCCGCTACGGTACCCGCGCCATTCTCCCTGTTCCCAAATGAATCCGTCCAGATCGCGTCCTCGACCCCAACATCTGCTCCTGCACCCGTAGCTGCTACTCCGAGCCCCCCTAACCAGGACTTTTCCAATCAGATTGGTCAAATAAGGGAATTACTTGATCGTGCTAACGCTATGTCCTCCTCGTCCTCTGGCTTTCAACAGGGTTTTTAAAGAGGGTACCCGCTTCGGCTGCACCGAGAGTACCCCGTAATCAGTTTGTTATGTTCGCTACTTCCTCGTATGACTCGCACCCATCATGTACAATATCGTCGATCCGGGAATTAAACTCCATTTCCCCACATTTCCGAATTCATGCGAGACTAAGAGGAAGGAATCATAGTATAACAACTGCAGCCATGGTAGACTGTGGAGCTACCGCCCTGTTTTTAAACCAAGACTTTGCCACCCGGAACCATGTAAGATGTGCACCCCTTCATAAACCAATCGACGTTTTCAATATCGATGGAACACCTAACCGAGCTGGACGGATAACCCATTTTGCACGCCTAGCGCTTACAGTGGATAATCAAGAACGATGGATGGACTTTCTGATCACCAACCTAGGAGGTGAAGACGTCATCCTTGGACTCCCCTGGCTGCGGAAGGTAAATCCGGAGATCGACTGGGAGAAAGGACGACTTTCAGTAAAGCCCCCTCGTGTAGCTATAGAAGAAGTCCCAGACGAGGAGATCTCATACTCTCATCTAGTCGCCACTAACACAGAAAGCCCAACTCCTGAACTCCCGAACCTGGAACCTCCTATTGAGCCCCCTCACATTGAGGTGCCACTGGAAGCGACCCTTGAAGAGAGCGAATCAGCAGTGGTGGAGGAACCGCCAATACACCGAATCCGAGCCAATCATAAAACTCGCCGGGCATGGGTAAAAGCAGGAATCCTAGAGGAACAGACGGAGGAAGTCTGGTGCGCCGCAGGGTTCACTTACTCCCAGCAGCTAGCAGAGGAAGCCAACCGAGACAAACCCATTAAAACCTTCGAAGAAATGGTCCCTGAGCAGTACCGTGATTTCAAGAAGGTTTTCTCAGAATCCGCCTCCGAACGATTACCTGCCCACCAACCTTGGGACCATGCAATTGACCTCGTACCTGGAGCACCGGCAACCATGCGTACCAAGATTTATCCCATGTCCCTAAACGAGCAGGAGGAGTTGGATCGTTTCCTAGAAGAAAACCTACGGAAAGGCTATATCGTTCCCTCAAAATCACCAATCTCATCACCGGTCTTCTTCGTAAAGAAGAAGGATGGGAAACTCCGTTTTGTACAAGACTACCGGAAACTGAACGAGTACACTGTGAAGAACCGATACCCTCTCCCATTAGTTGCTGACATCATTAGCCGACTTCAGGGAGCAAAATACTTCACGAAGTTTGATGTCCGCTGGGGTTACAATAACATACGGATTAAGAAGGGGCATGAATGGAAAGGCGCGTTCGCAACAACTCGAGGCTTGTTCGAGCCTAAGGTCATGTTCTTTGGTCTCACAAATTCCCCTGCCACGTTCCAAGCACTTATGAATGCTATATTTGCTGATCTCATTGCAGCCGGCAAGGTGGCAGTCTACCTAGATGACATCCTTATCTTCAGTAACGATCTCGAGGAACACCGACGAATGGTACGGGAAGTATTAACTCGGTTAGAAAAGCACGACCTCTACCTACGACCCGAAAAATGCGAATTTGAACAACAACAGATTGAATACCTCGGGCTCATCATCTCAGAAGGGGAGGTGAGAATGGATCCGGTAAAAGTAGCAGCTGTTCGTGACTGGCCAGTCCCTACCAACCTTCGGGAACTACGAGGGTTCTTGGGATTTGCAAACTTCTACCGACGCTTTATCCGGAATTTTGCCAAAATAGCACGACCTCTGAATGACCTGACGAAGAAAGACACCAGCTTTATCTGGACCGACACTCGACAGAAAGCATTTGACACCCTTCGAGAAGCCTTCATCTCCGCACCGATCCTTGCTCTATGGACACCAGACAGGCCTACTCGAATCGAGGTAGACGCATCAGGCTTTGCCACGGGAGGCGCCCTTATGCAAAAGCAAGACGACGGCCAATGGCATCCGGTAGCCTTCAGATCGGCATCCATGCAGCCAGCGGAACGGAACTACGAAATCTACGATCGAGAGATGCTTGCTATCATTGAAGCACTGAAGGATTGGAGGAACTTTCTAGAAGGACTCCCTCAACCATTCGACATCATTACGGACCATTCGAACCTCGAATTCTGGCGCACTGCACAAGACCTCACCCGCCGACAAGCCCGATGGGCCCTCTATCTGTCACGGTTTGACTTTCATATGATCCATCGCCCTGGCAGAGTAAACACCCAAGCTGATGCTCTCTCCCGCATGACAGTTCATCATGTATCGGACAGTGATGATAACCGGCAACAGACAGTCCTTAAACCGGGCCACTTCGTAAAAATTGCAGCTTCGATCCTACGGAACCCCTTAGAGGATCGTATCCGGAAAGCCTCAGAACGGGAAGCACAGGTATTGGAGGGTCTCAAAACAGTCAAAGAGCACGGACTACAGCGCTTGGCCAATGGGATAGCCGAATGGGAAGAGGACAATGGGTTGGTCTACTACCGAGGTCGGGTATACGTACCAGCAAACGACGACCTACGCACTGAGGTACTCCGTCAATGCCATGACCTTCCAACTGCAGGACACCCCGGACTACACGGGACACTCGACTTGGTCAGTACCCATTTCTGGTGGCCCACGCTGCGCTCTTTTGTGGAAAAATACGTTGAGGGATGCGAGGTTTGTGCCCGTAAGAAGATCCAACGACACCCACGGGCCGTAACACAACCATTAGATGTACCATCCGGTCTATGGGAAGAGGTAGGGGTTGACCTGATAACACAGCTACCTAACTCCCAAGGCTACGATGCTGTCTTGGTCTGCACAGACCTGTATGGAAAACAAATTCATGCTATTCCTTGCACCAGCTCCATCACAGCCGAAGGCGTTGCCGATATCTACTATCGAGAGATCTTCCGTCTCCATGGTCTTCCTCTTCACTTTAAATCCGACCGCGGACCCCAGTTTGCAGCTAAACTCATGCGATCCCTTCTCGCTAGGCTAGGAATTAAATCAGATCTAACCTCCGGATACCGTCCTCAGTCCAATGGCCAAACCGAACGAGCAAATCAGGAAGTAGAGAAATACATCCGCCTCTATGTGGGACGACGACAAGACGACTGGGCAGAGCACCTTCCCATGGCGGAGTTTGTGATTAACTCACGAACTCATTCTGCTCTAGGCATGACCCCGTTCGAGCTAACCTACGGCTATCTTCCCTTGTTCAATATCCCAGTGGGCCAACGCAGCGGTATTCCAGCTGTGGATGACCGTATACGGATTCTCCGAGAAGCGCGACAAGATGCCGGGGCTGCCTTACACCTAGGAAAGAAACAACAGAAGGAAGGATACGAACGCGGGAAGCGGAAAGCTCATCAATTTAAAGTTGGAGACCTAGTCTGGCTCAGTGCAGAGGACATTAATCTTCAGCTTTCCAGTGAAAAGTTAGGAGATCGACAGCTTGGCCCTTATCGCATTCTGGAGAAAATTGGCCCTTTAGACTACCGCCTTGACCTCCCCCTATCCCTAGATCGCCTCCATCCCGTCTTCCATGTTGACAAACTATATCCCTGGAAAGGTAACTCCATTAATGGCGAAATACCAACACCACCAGAGCCGGTATACTTAGAGGATGAAGATGAACCGGAATACGAAGTAGAGGAGATCTTAGACAGCCGGGTTCGATGGAAGAAGTTGGAATATTTGGTTAAGTGGAAAGGTTACGACGCAGGGCACAACTCCTGGGAACCCGCAGCCAACCTCAGTCGAGCACCAAAAATTGTTCGGGCCTTTCATAAAAAACACCCAACAGCGGCAAAGCCTTGACCATCGAGGGCAATGGTCATAAGGAGGGGGGTAATGTCATAAAGTACGCAGCCCCTATCATTTTCCTTTTCTCACCGTCTCGACGCCTTTACTTGTACGATACATCATCCCATCACTGTCAAACCCCCATCGATTACTGATCCATCGATTACTGATCCACCTGACCCATCTTCTCTTTCTACTGGCTTCCGCCACCTTCCTTGTTCCTAAACTGTACAGTATTACATCGTTGTTTCCCGCAGACCGGATTATGTATATATAGCCAACCCTCCACAGCCTGGTCCCTTATCTTGACCTCTCTGTCATTATCTGGGACCAGTTTGCCTCCGCTCCGCTTAGTTGCTCCGCCTCGCTGACCTGCTTAGTCGCTCCGCCTCACCGTCTTGCTTAGTCGCTCCGCCTCACCATCTTGCTTAGTCGCTCCGCCTCACCGTCTTGCTTAGTCACTCCGCCTCTGCCGCTTCGTGACAAACACCGTGAACACGTCAAGGAGGTTCTTCGGCGACTTCGCCATCATTGGCTTTACGCTAATCCCGAGAAGTGCGAATTCAATATGGACACTGTTGAGTATTTGGGTTATATTCTTTCTCCCGACGGATTAACTATGTCCAAGGAGAAAGTTCAGACAGTTCTAGAGTGGCCGGTCCCGAGGAAGGTTAAGGACATTCAGTCCTTCCTGGGTTTTGCAAACTTCTATCGTCGTTTCATTTATAATTATAGCGATATCGTTGTGCCGATGACTCGGCTTACCCGAAAAGGCGCTCCCTGGATCTGGGACAGCAGCTGTCAAGAGGCCTTCGAAAATCTCAAAATTGCTTTCACTTCTGCGCCGATACTGGCCCATTGGGAGCCGAATCGCCCACTTATCGTGGAGACCAACGCTTCCGACTACACCATTGCGGCGATTCTTTCCATCCAATATGCTGACCGTGAAATTCATCCTCTAGCCTTCCTTTCCAGAACGCTTCACGCGGCGGAACTCAATTACGATACCCACGACAAAGAGCTACTGGCCATCTTCGAGGCTTTTAAAGCTTGGCATCATTATCTGGAAGGCTCAGGTGATCCGGTGGACGTCGTCACCGATCACAAGAATCTTGAGTATTTTTCTACTACGAAGGTTCTTACACGCCGACAGGTCCGATGGTCAGAATTTTTACATCAATTCAACATGGTAATTCGCTTCCGACCGGGAAAGCTTGGCGAAAAACCTGATTCGATAACTAGACGCTGGGACGTCTACCCTAAAGAGGGGGATATCAGCTACGCCCAAGTGAACCCTCATAACTTCCATCCTATCTTTACTAACGAACAACTCACTGCGTCTCTTCGAGCTACCTTCCTAGAAGGCCCGGTTTTACGAGCCTCGATTATCATGGATATCGAAGCCCTACACCAGGCAATCATCCTCGCCCTTCCTGCCGACCCGAGCTCCGTCGTTGGTTTGGAACTTGCCAAAGATCCTTCCAATCAACGTTGGAGCTTAGGTAGTGATGGGTTATTACGCCTTGATGACCGTATTCACGGCGATCTTCGCCTTCAAGTTCTCTGTTACTTTCATGATCATCCACTCTCCGGCCATTTCGGCCAGAACCGCACTCTAGAAGCTGTACGTCGTCAATACACTTGACCCAAGGTCAGAGACTTCGTACGTGACTATGTTACCTCTTGCACTATCTGTGGCTGCAACAAACCTCGCCGTCATCGGCCTTACGGGTTGTTAAAGCCTCTGCCGGTTCCGGTCCGACCATGGGATTCCATCTCCATGGACTTCATTGAGCAACTGCCAATGTCGAATGGTTATACAGCTATCCTCGTCGTCGTGGATCGATCTTCCAAGCAAGCTATATTTATTCCAACTCACGGCACCATTACTTCCGAACAACTAGCTGAGCTTTTTGTTATGCACGTCTTTTCTAAACATGGTGTTCCTAATCATGTCACTTCTGATCGTGGTTCTGAATTTGTTTCGGCGTTCTTCCGGGCTCTCGGTAAAGCGCTCTCCATGGAACTTCACTATACCTCTGGAAATCATCCGGAAGCCGATGGGTAGACCGAGCGTGTCAACCAGACTCTCGAGCAGTACATCAGGATCTATTGTTCCTACCAACAAGATGACTGGTCGCCTCTACTTCCGATCGCCGAGTTCGCCTATAACAACGCTCCCAACGCTTCCACTGGTATTACTCCATTCTTCGCTAACAAAGGATACCACCCCAACATCACCGTTCGGCCCGAGGTGTGACATGAAGTCTGATCTAGCTAGAGACTTCGTCGTCAACCTCGATGAACTCCACATTTTCCTTCGAGAGGAAATCCTTTTGGCTCAGTCTCGTTACAAGGAACAAGCTGATAGGAAAAGAATCTCGCACCCGGAGTTCCCAATCGGCTCCGAAGTATTTGTTCTTGCTAAGCATATTCGCTCTACTCGCCCTACTGAAAAATTCTCTGAAAAATATCTTGGTCCTTTCAAGGTCATCAGCCGACCTGGTACTTTGTCTTACGAGCTTAAGCTCCCGGACTATCTTCGCCGAATTCACCCGGTTTTCCACGTCTCACAGCTGGAGCCGGTTACGCCGAACCCGTTCCCGAATCGTACTCAATCTCCTCCACCTCCAATTGAAGTTGATGGTGAAGAGGAGTACAATGTTGCCGAAATCCTGGACTCCAAGCTGGACAGAAGGTACAAACGTTGTCCTCTACATTATTACATTCGGTGGGCCGGTTACGAAGGTACCGACAATGAATTTTCTTGGGTTGCTGCTGATGAATTACACGCTGATGAACTGGTACTGGCATTCCACGCTCGATACCCTCACAAGCCTGGACCTTGATCACAAAAAACATTTTATTCCTTTTCCCCGGTTCCGCCATGCTCCGCCGAAGTTTACTTCGTGTGTTTAGAGGGTAAACACGATGATAGTAAATTGAGTGTTTACCTCTCTCTCTTATTTGCTTATTATGGCTTCTTTAATTACAGTTCACTTAGCTTCCATTTACAATTATGCTACTTATACTAAACTAATTACTTCTTACGCCGCTTCGCGGCCCATTCGCTTTCCGATTGCAAAATTGCGTTAACATTTTTTATATACAAAGTCAAAAAATAAAATCATACAACAGGGGCAGGGCTACAAGAAGAGTACAAGAAGAGGGCCAAAGGCCGAAGTCTGATGTCCGTGATACTACTCTACTACTACCACCTCCTTCTCTTTTCCCTTCTCAGAGGCCGCCGTCTTCGCCTTCTTCGGCGCCGGCGCCTCCCCTTCCTCCTCTCCTCCCTTGTCTTCTTCTTCTTCCTCGCTGTTCTCCATGATCCTTCTCCTCTTCAAACTTCTTGGCCGCTCGGAGACTGATCTCGACGGTCCTGGTATCGCCGATTCCCTCATGGCGATAAGCCGGGCATGCTCTTCATCCTGTCGCCACAGGAGTTGTCGCAGGTACTGGTGAGACCTCGAAGTGGCCTCCCTCAAGGACCGGTTGTCAGCAAGGAGCTGGGCCATTTGACTCTCCATGACCGCCATTCGCTCCCCGCTCGGTCCCCCTTCCCTTCTCACCTGCACTGGCCGGCCCAAATACGAGCATTTTACCTTCGCATCGTGACATGGTTTACATATCACGGTGCTTCTCTTCCCTACCTGCTCCAGGCAAGGGATCTTCTTGCTGTTGCACCGCTCGCAAGGTGCTCGCTCCTCGTCGTCTTCGTCGTCGTTTTCGCCATCATCGCCGTCATCCAGGTCCCCGCCGCTGGCCTAGTAACAAAGGAAAAAAATCAGTATTCAGTCATCTCCTACAGAAGGTTACTCACCTCATTCCTCTGGGGAGCCTTCCCCTTTTTCACCACCCGAGGGATTTCTACCTCCACTCTCCGAGCAGAAGTAGTAGCCTCACCTGGTGAGGGCCCCCGACGGTTCCGAGCTGCCGCCGCTGCTGCCATCCTCCGTCTCTTCTCCGCTGCCTCTTCCTCCACCCTCCTGGCGTTCGCGGCCCGATCGGCAGCCTCCTGTCTTGCTCTCTCCTCCTCCGCCTTTCGCTGGGCCTCCTCTGCCTTTCGCTGGGCCTCCTCCTCGGCCTTCTTTTTCTCCTCCTTCCTCCTCCGATTCCTCTCCCTGGTGCGCTCTAGCTGAAGCTCCAGCTCGCGCTCCTCGTCAGACGGGCTGGGCATCGAAGGGCGGGACGGGACCACAGGAGGAGTTGGTTGCCGACCGGTGACCGGGATGGAGCCGACGGTGTTGGTAGTTCTGGTGGTTGTGCGACTAGAGGACATGGCGGACTTAGAGGTTTTGGTTGAAGTACCAAGGCGAAAAACTGGCCTAGCTTTATAGGGTCAGAATGGCGCACGGACCAGCGAAAATTTTTCCTTCGAATTGTAGTTGGTTTACGGTGGACCGAAAATTTTCATGGGTGACTAACGACAATTCCCGGTACCAACGGCATATGAAAATTTTTTCCTGCTGACTGATAGGACAAATTCCCGAAGCTGACGGCCTTTAAAATTTGTCCTTGGTGACAAATCAACTCCCGGTATTAATGGCTTTCGAGGGCTCAAGCCTAAGAGGGGGATACTGTCAAGCCCATGCCTCGGGCCTCCATTCCGCCGCTCGGTATTCTGAAGATCCACCTTTATTGTAATCTTTTCCTTATTGTTCTTTCTCGCTACACATACCCTTTCATTCTAGTCCTTCCTTATTGTCTTTTACTTTACCCTGCAGGACTACACGTATAACTCCTAGTAGCTAGTCTGGCGCTCCGCACCGCTGCGCCGCTCCATAGATATAAATACTGCTTGTACGTTACTGTAGTTCCTCAGTTTAATTATTGACTTAGATTCCCTCCTTTACTCTGTGCTCCTCTAAGTCTTCAGGCTCGCTGCCTTGAAGTACACTCTACTCTACCTTAGGACTTATACGTTCTCTGGTTCGCTCCTCGTCACCGGCGTTCCCGCCGCTCCGACTTGGCTGCTACTTAGCTCCTCCCTCTTATACTCCTGATCTCCGGGGACTAACGGCGTAACGGCGGTGTTGTTAATAACTTCACTACTGTCCCACTCGTCTTCCGCACTTAGACACTCTGTGACCTCTGGCACGGTTACACGGTGTGCATGATCTTAACACCAGGAGTGTATCCCAGAGGACGTAGCTATGGTCTTAAGGGAGGTATTGGAGCCGATGGGGATCGAAATATTGGGAGACGGTCTCAAATTCTCAGACCTACGAGTACAGTTCCTAGCAGTGGGAACTCAACTGGAAATAGACCTCCCAGAGAAGGCTCAACAGTGGCTGATGACCCCGGTGAACCGATTAGACTTTCTCTGGTTGTACAACATCCTATTGGACCCAGAAAGGATGTTGGAATTGCTAGAGGCAGAGGCACGTTACGGGCGATCGTTCCGAAACTCGAGGGGAATACTTCCCCTCCTCCCTCATACCCATGGAAGGGAGAAGGAATTCTGCGGCGAAGCGGGGCTATGGATATTGTACCGAGCCTCTAATTACAGATCAGGAGCTGTACGATTCAAACCTCCCCCTTCGAGGGTTAATATCCCGAACTACCAGGCTATCCAAATACTTCGAAACACGAATCTAGCAGTGGCGGCAGCTAAAATTGATGAAAAAGGCAACGAGGATGTCAACACCATTGCTGCAAAAAATCGTAGATGCAGGAGATACACCACGGCTCACCTCCTGGCCCCAGTGGAGTCAATGCCTGATCAGGATAGTCCTGTCCGGGTCCGTAGCAGACAGACGGTGTACACGTACACGCCCATGAGGCATATGCACCAACTTCTGGTGAGGAGTGAGGAGTCTGAAGTGATGTTGTGTTCGCAGGAGACCCGACATTGGATGTTACTAGCGGAATCAGACACTCTGATGCTGTCGGAGGAACTTTCCGGATTGAATCTAGAAAGGGCCTTGGAATTCCGTCGCAGACTGGTCGTGGATAATCAGAGAGCCTCATATATGGTTCAATGCGAACCAGAGAGTGCAGGGGAGTTCCCTATGGAGCAATTTGACCAGAAAAGGCAGTTCCATGGATCTGGTGGACGTTTCCTGGCACAGAAACATTCATCGCCCAGAAATAATGAGGTTCCTGAATTCCTTAACCCCGATAATATGGCCACGAGGAGCCCCCAGTTACGCTTGGGGACCTCCCCCACTGTACATGCCTTGGTTCAAAATTTGACTCCTCCCCCCAGAGTTAACCTGCACACAAAACCAGTAACTCCAGTCTCGACGCAGCAACACCAGTTTGGCAAGGTAAGGATGGATGGCGCACAACATTCATCCTGGATCTTCGGACAAAATCTGACAGCTCGGTTGGTTCCCAACCCTGTACACGTTCCTCCAAGACTGAGCAATCCATCAGTCATACCCTATCAAGGGTCGGTTTCGATGCAGTCTCAGGCAGTGGGAGCATAGAGTCAAAGGGGTCCAAACCAACGAAGGATGTTGGCAGTTCACGAAGAGGCGGTACCCCCACAGGGAGCTCCTTTTGGAACTCCCTTTGTAACTGGAGCTCAGATGAACCGACCTGGCATGGTCGTTGACTTGGCACACTCTCAAGAGTCGGTAGTAATGATCCAACACCAAACTCGAGTCATTGAGATGCTTCAGGAACAACTCCGTGAGGTAAGGAAAGGGTCCGCAGCGGAGGGGATACCGACTGGTGGACCGCCTTCCAAAACAGGAAACATGGCGGGATTATTCGGGCAAGCGCCCATGGTAATGATAGAGGACGCAAGGGGGGGTCCCTCTCCTGTAGTTCCCCAGCCAAGAAGCTGGCAAGCTACAGAGCCAATATCCTTTACCAGACGAACTCCTATGGGAGTTAGGGAAGGGAACCCTCGAGAGGGACAAACAGCCCTGCTACCTGCCACACCGAGTGTGGATAGGAGGCGTATTCAGGTATGGGGAGCTCGCGTGCAAAGAGCAGAACTAGGGGAGTACGTCAGACCAGAGGGAGGGATGTATGCATTAGAGGACGGTGGAGTCGCTGTAAGTGGAGGAGGCAAAGGCGGGTTTAACCTCCCTCCTAGAGTACCTCCCCCACATCTCTCTAGTCAATCGAGAGATTGAGAACAACCTCTGACAGGGTCAAAGGGGACAGGAGGGAAGGAGCGGGGGAGGGGCACCACCTCCGCCTCCTCCTCCTCCACCACCCTCAGGAGGACCGGGTGATAATGATTCTGAAGGTTCCAACGAAGGGGAACACACCCAATCGAGTAGGAACAGTGGTAGGAGAGAGGAGGACAGAGGGGAGCTTCCCACTGGAGTTCCTGAAGCACCTCCAACCCGTAATGACCCTGACCCTGACCAACCCTGGTACTACGATCCAAGGCAAGGTTGGCACTGAAAAACAGCTCCGAGAAACCCCAACGAAGGATGAAATACGCGGGATAGTAATGAGGAGAAAAATCGAATTACCATCGAATCGAAACTCGACATTGGTAAAATCGAGAGCTTTGCAGGTGACGACCGTTTGGCATGGAAGACGTGGGTCCTCAGCCTGGAAAGGATGTTTGGGGTACGTCCTACCATCTACACTCGAGAAAAGGACAAGTGCGCTTCGGCAGCCAGTCATCTCACTGGCGCAGCACTCTCTCACTTCGATACGTTGAATCGGCAACGACTCAGAGGGGAGCATACCTGCCTCGAATGGAGTTCCTTGACCATTCTAGGTCTTGGCCAGTCCATGACCACTTTCACCTTTTCTGGGTCCATAGATACCCCTGTGGTGATATAATCACCCCCAAGTACTCAACAGTGTCGACATGGAACGCGCATTTTTCAGGCTTTGCATGGAGATGGTTAACCCGTAATCATTCCAGAACCTTCCTGACGTGCTCCACATGGGACTCCTCGTCGTCTGAGTAAATCAGTATGTCATCCAAGTAAATCACCACGCAAACGTCCACCATGTCGTGAAAGATTTCATTCATGAAGAATTGAAACACAGAGGGAGCATTCGTGAGCACAAAGGGCATTACCAGGTACTCAAATGACCCATACCAAGTTCGGAATGCAGTCTTCCACTTGTGTCCCTGGGCTACCCTGACGTTGTTGTATTCTGCGTGGAGGTCAATCTTTGTAAAGATCTTCGCCTTTCGCAGTTGATCCACTAAGGTTCTTGTACCCTCCTGTTATTAATTTCTTGTCGGTTAACGTAGCTAAATGGAAATATCGTTTTTGTCTTCTTGTCTTTTTAATGTGAGATCCTATTGAGTTCAAGAGTCTGTTCTGTCGTTAGTCTGTTGTTAGTGTCATGGGTTTTGTCGTCCTCTTTGTGTCCTTTCTCCTCTTCCTGACTTTCTTTTTTTTAGTCCCCATACCCCTTCTCGCCCTTTGCAGTGTCTTCCTCGTCTTCTCGTGCTTCCCGTTCCAGAGAATCCCAATGTGCCTGCAATGGCTGACATTTCCTTGAATGCTTCTCGTGCCAGCTCCGCAGCAGTGCAATTGAACCCGTCATACCTTCCCATCCTACCCAGGAGTTGAATTCGTTGCCGTACCCCTCCCATTTTACCAGGTACTCTATCTCTTTGGGTCTTCCCTTTATTGGTTTCGAGTCCAAGATGCTTTCAACAAAGTGTTCCGTCTTCCCTTTTATGAAGACTGGGGGAGGCGGGGAAGTCTGTCATTTGAACTTGTCGTGGAAGTGAGGTTTCAGTCTGTCTACATGGAACACATTGTGAATTTTGTGGAGGTCCCCAGGGAGGTCCAATTGGTAAGCATGGCTCCCTACTTTCGACCAGATTGTATAGGGACCCGTCCACTTGTGGTCTAGGTTCTTCATAGGTCATCTAGTCCTGACGTTTTCCATATTCAGCCAGATGTGATCACCCTCCTTCCAGTCCGGGGCCTCCTGGCGTTTTTGGTTCGCGTACTTCGCATAGACCTCGTTAGCTACCCCAATTCGTTCCTGGAGGTACGCATGTAGCTCCTTGAGGTTGGACGCGTACTCGCTGACCTCCGCTCCTTGCACCTGCTCCAGCGTAATGGACAACTTTGGATGATATCCCTTGTTGGCAAAGAACGGTGAGACACCCGTCGTCGTGTTTGGGGTATTGTTGTATACAAATTCAGCCATCGGTAGGAGGAGGTCCCAGTCGTCTTGGTCATAGGAGCAATAGATCCGAAGGTACACTTCCACAGATTGGTTTACTTGTTCCGTTTGTCCATCTGTCTGTGGGTGATACGCAGTGGATAGGCGGGACTTGATTCCCAATGCTCTACAAAGCTCCCTCCAGAATTGGGACACAAAGAGGGAGCCTCGGTCTGAGGTTATATTGGAGGGCATCCCATGTTTTGAGAAGACTTGGGTTATGAACAAATTGGCGAAGTCCTCTGCCGTGTCTGTCGTGTGACAGGGGACGTAGATGGCCTGTTTGGTGAGTCGGCAGACTACTACGGGAATGGTGTTGTATTTCTCCGGACCTGCCGTGACTGGGAGCTGGGTAATGTGGTCCAAGGAGATTGAGGACCAAGGTCATTGGCCGATTGGTAGTGGGCGGAGGTTCCCATAAGGTTTGGAGTGACTGGTTTTGGCTCTCAGACACAAGTGGCAGCTCCGCACGTAGTAGTTCATGTCTTTGGACAGCCCTTTCCAGAACAACAGCTGGTTTACGAGCTTCTTGGTGCGTTTCTCCCCCGGGTGTCCACTCAACTTATGGTCGTTGTACGACTGTAGGACCTCCCTTCGTAAAGTTCCAATGTCTGGGACATATATACGACCTCCCCTCTTTATCAGCCCATCCTCCCAAATGAGAGATTCCTCTTTGTTGCGCGCAATCCTCTTCAGTGCTTCAATCATAGTCGTATCCTTTGGAGCTTCCCTTACTTGATTTACTAGTAGGTCCTCGTTCATGAGGATGGTAGCATTCAGACGTTCTGGAGGTATGAGAACCCTTTCCCTCACTGCTAATACTTGATCCCTTGGAGCTCCCTTCTTTGGGTACACGTCTGATCTTCGGGTGAGCACATCCGGCTTGGCTCCCAACCTCCCTGGTCGATAGTTGATGACGAAATTGTATCCTGAGAGGAGTTCCGCCCAACGGGCCTGTCGTGCTGTCAGTTGCTTTGTTGTGGAGAAGTACTGGAGGTTGTTATGATCTGAGTATACTTGGATCTGGTGTCGGGATCCTTCACAGTACGCCCTCCATTGTTTGAAGCAGTCCACAATAGCCAAGAGCTCCTTATCGTAGATGTCGTAGTTCAGTTCCGCGGAGATCATTGATCGTGCATGGAAGGCGATAGGGTGTATCTCGCCCGTTTCTGGGTCCAACTGTGATAGGATCCCTGCTATTGCCAAGTCGGAAGCATCACATTCGAGGATCACTGGTAGGTCCGGTTGTAGTGTCCCAAGACTGGAGCCTCCGAGAACGCTGATTCCAGCAGTTCGAAAGCACTGCTACACTGTGGGGTCCAGTTCCACACGGAGTCTGTCCGTAGGAGCTTTGTGAACACCTTGGTAATTCCCGAATAATTGTCTATGAACCTCCTATAGAAGTTTGCGAATCCTAGGAATGCCTGGAGTTCCTTCACCGTTCTAGGTCTCGGCCAGTCCATTACCGCCTTCACCTTTTCTGGGTCCATAGATACCCCCAGTGGTGATATAATTACCCCCAAGTACTCGATGGTGTCGACATGGAATGCACATTTTTCCGGCTTTGCATGGAGGTGGTTGGCCCGTAATCATTCCAGAACCTTCCTGACGTGCTCCACATGGGACTCCTCGTCGTCTGAGTAAATCAGTATGTCATCCAGATAAATCACCACACAGACGTCCACCATATTGTGAAAGATTTCATTCATGAAGAATTGAAACGCAGAGGGAGCATTCGTGAGCCCAAAGGGCATTACCAGGTACTCAAATGACCCATACCAAGTTCGGAATGCAGTCTTCCACTTGTGTCCCTGGGCTACCCTGACGTTGTTGTATTCTGCGTGGAGGTCAATCTTTGTAAAGATCTTCGCCTTTCGCAGTTGATCCACTAAGGTGCCTATCAGTGGGAGGGGATACCTATTCTTCTTCGTGATCTTGTTCAGGGCTCGATAGTCAACACAGAGTTGTAGGGTACCATCCTTTTTCTTGGCAAACAAGACGGGAGCTCCCGCGGGGGAACTGGAGGATTGTATGAACCCCTTCCCCAACATCTCGTCGATGTACTCCTTGAGAGATTTCAGCTCCTTCTCAGACATGTTGTAGAGCTTCCCTATGGGAGGTATTGCATCCCCTTCCATTTCGATTTTGATATCGTAGGGTCGGTGCAGAGGTAGTGTCCTTGCTTCTCCGGGTGAGAATACGTCCAGGTAGTCCTGGTATTGGACGGGAATGGATTTTTTTAACTCCTCCGTCTCCTGGCGCTTCGATGCTTCTTTGTCGAGTCCCTTGACGATCCCCCCTTGTTCCGGACTAGGGTTCCCACTCTCAGAATCTTTTGGTTGCTGCACTCCCTCTGAGGAGCTGCTATCACTTGCCCGGAGCATTTCTTTGGTAGGGGACTCTTCCTTCGTGGGTGATATATGAAGGAAATAGGCTGGGGTTCCCTCCCTCAATAGGCGATCTATCCCAGCAGCTCCTATTAAGCTGATGGGTTTCCCTTGTATGGTGGGGTCCGATTTTCGTTCCACCACATGGATCCCCACTATGAGCTGCTTTCTTCGGAAATTGTTATGCCTTATTGAACCCTTGGGAGTTAGACCTGACCTTGAAGGAATCCTGGGTATGCTCAGGCTTTCGATGTCTAAGGTGGGGAGATTGGGGTAAGGTCCATGCTCCCTCCTTTTCTTCCTCCACCTGACTTTTTGTTTAGCTCCAGGCCAGGAAGAGGATCGTTCTGTGTCTCTACTCTTCCACTTTTGATAGGCCTCTTCTGAATCCTTCGCTGGTTGCGGGGTTCTTGCCTCCATGGCAGATCGTCTGGCCTCAAGGTTTTCCTCCACCTCTTGTTCCATGCTTTCGCTTGCGAACACTAGCCATTCGTTGATCCCCATAAGGATTGGGTCATCTGGTCCTAGATCTTTTTCTGAGGGGAATAATTCGTGTGGACCCGGTTGTCTTGACTTGTACTCCTCGTCCTTTACTTCCTCCAACTTCACCTTCATCCTTGGAGCTTTAAGAGGAGCTTCAGGAGGTTGTTGAGGAACTTCAGGAGGTGGTTGGAAAGTTCCTTCATGTATTTTCTTGCTGTTTACCCCCCTTTCTAGCTCTTCAGTACCTCCCTCGGCGCCTGATTGGACAATTTCCGATGAAAGGGCTGCTGAGATTCGGACATTTCAGTCCTGGAACATCAGGCAAAGCTCCTTCCAGTCGATTACTGGGTTGTACATGCGTAGTCACGGTAGTCCTAGCACAATTGGAGCCATGGGGTGTAATTGAGTTACTAGGAACTCCACCTTGTGGATTGTTCCATCCGCAAAGCTGATTTGGTCAGTGTAGGTCTGAGTTATCAATCCTGCGGAGGTAGGTTGCCCGTCGAACAGCTCCAAAGGGATGCTGTTTGTTAGGTCAACCAAATTTTTGGGATATCGCATAGCGACGGTTTTGTCTATGAAGCATCTAGTTGCTCCACTATCCACTAGTGTGGTGTATTCTTTGTCTTCATCGAGGTCGGAGAATGGAAAGCATGTCAGGATGATGAAGGAGTTGTAGGATCGGGATGTGAGACAAGCTGGCTGACTCCCCGCGAGTGCAGCTCTTATTGTGGTAGGCGAAGGTGTTGCGGGGCTTCACAGTTCGCCCTGATCTACCTCGAAGCCCCCTGCCCATTTCCTACTTCGTCCAACAGTTCTTGCTCACCTCCCTTTGGTGAGTCTAAGATGTGAATGTTCCAGAGATCGTCCATTCCTTCCCGTTCCTCCACCACGATCCCGGCACGGATCCGTTCTAAAGGACAAGTTGAATCATCCTTACGACCTCCCCCTTGGTTGGCCGTCCCTCTTCCTTGAGTTGAATCGGCCTTGGAAGCTCTCTCTGAGCTCCCTTGATCCTCCGCTGGACGTTCTAACAATTCTGGGTTAGGGCAGTCCTTTGCCCAGTGCTCCTTTCGTCCACAACACATGCAGAGCTCCTGCCTTTGTCTCCTCCACTTCTCCGCTCTTTCCTCCTGGTATCAGTAACTCCTGCCCGGAGGACTGCTTCAGTCCATTCTCCTCCATCCCTGCAGTGGCAGCAATCTTCGTCTTCCTCTTGGTTTTTGCTATCGTAGTTTTCCTCTTCCCCCCAAGCTGCGGAAGCCCTTTGTCATCCGTCTTTCCAGTTGGACCTGTTTTGGAACCCCCCTGTCACAGCTGGTCTTGGATTGGAGGTCCAGATGTCAGCTGGATCTCGTTCCCTATGCAAGGGGGACTTGTAAGGAGCTTCGGGTGCTAACTCCAACCTGGGGAAGCGATTCAGCCATCCTTGCAGTGTTTTTTCGCCATGGAGGTTCCTCAAACTCTCCGCTTGCGCACGTACAGCTCCATCCAACTTCATGAATACTCGAGTCCATTTGTCATAGGATCGAGGTTCTTCCCTTCCAGTAACAACCTGTAGAGGCAACCAGGGAGCTACCCCTTTCTTGAGGTATGTTACCAGGGCCTCGTCGTTAAACCCGGTCAGAGGAGCGTATTCGTTGAAGCAAATGAAGAAGTTGGCAAAGCTTTCCTCCGGCATCTGCTTCATCCAGGCCAATCTCCTCCTTGCCTCGTCCGCCTCGTCGATGGGTCCGAATTTGGAACCAAATTCTCGTTTGAACTCTGTCCAGTCTTCGAGACAGGTGTACTCCCCCCTCATTTGTTGCCGATTCAACGTGTCAAAGTGGGAGAGTGCTGCACCAGTGAGATGGCTGGCTGCCGAAGCGCACTTGTCCTTTTCACGAGCATAGATGGTAGGACGTACTCCAAACATCCTTTCCAAACTGAGGACCCACGTCTTCCATGCAGACCAGTCGTCACCTGCAAAGCTTTTGATCTTACCGACGTCAAGCTTCGACTCGATGGTAATCCAATTTTTTTCCTCATTGCTCTCCCACGTATTCCGTCCCTCGTTGGGAGGTCTAGGAGCTACCTTACGGTGCCAACCTTGTCTTGGATCGTAGTACCAGGGTTGGTCCGGGTCATAGCGTGTTGGAGGTACTTCAGGAGCTCCAGTGGGGAGCTCCCTCCTGTCATCTTCGTTCCTCCCACCCTCCCTACTTGACCCAGTGTGTTCCCCTTCGTTGGAACCTTCGGAATCGTTATCACCCGGTCCTCCCGAGGGTGGTGGAGGGGGGGCGCCTCCCCCGCTCCTTCCTACCTGTCCCCGGTGATCCCATTCGCCCTGGCTTGGGGG
Source organism: Lentinula edodes (assembly GCF_021015755.1). Lineage (NCBI taxonomy): Eukaryota > Fungi > Basidiomycota > Agaricomycetes > Agaricales > Omphalotaceae > Lentinula > Lentinula edodes. Next base: position 304,708 of record NW_025764355.1, read on the forward strand.
TCTTTCTCGATCTCTCGAGTGATTTGAGAGGTGTGGGGGAGGTGCTCTGTTAGGGGGTTTAAACCCTCCTCTGTCTCCTCTATTTGCAGCTATTCCACCGTCCTCCAATGCGTACCTTCCTCCCTCCGGTCTCACGTACTCTCCGAGCTCTGCTCTTTGCACGTGAGCTCCCCATTCCTGGATGCGCCTCCTATCCATACTCGGGGTGGCAGGTAGTGGGGCTGATTGTTCCTCCCGAGGGTTCCCCTCCCTAACTCCCATAGGAGTTCGTCTTGTAAAGGGTATTGGCTCCGTAGCTTGCCAACTTCTTGGCTGAGGAACTATAGGAGATGGACCCCCCCTCGTGTTCTCTATCATTTCCATGGGCACTTGCCCGAATAATCCCGCCGTGTTTCCTGTTTTGGAAGGCGGTCCACCAGTCGGTATTCCCCCCGCTGCGAACCCTTTCCTTACTTCCCGGAGTTGTTCCTGAAGCATTTTAATGACTCGAGCCTGTTGTTGGATCATTACCACCAACTCTTGGGAGCGTGCCAATTCGACAGCCATGCCAGGTTGGTTCATCTGAGCTCCCGTTACAAAGGGAGTTCCAAAAGGAGCTCCCTGCGGGGGTACCGCCTCCTCGTGAACTGCCAACATCCTTCGTTGGTTTGGACCCCTTTGATTCTCCGCTCCCACTGCCTGAGACTGCATCGATACTGACCCTTGATAGGGTATGACTGATGGATTGCTCAGTCTAGGAGGAACGTGTACAGGGTTGGGAACCAGCCGAGCTGTCAGATCTTGTCCAGAGATCCGGGCTGAATGTTGCTCGCCATCCATCCTTACCTCGCCAAACTGATATCGCTGCGTCGAAACTGGAGTTACCAGTTTTGTTTGCAGGTTAACTCTGGGGGGAGGGGTCAAATTTTGACCCAGGGCATGTACAGTGGGGGAGGTTCCCGAGCGCAACTGGGGACTCCTTGTGGCTGTGTTACCGGGGTTAAGGAATTCAGAACCTCGATATTCCTGGGCAATGAATGTTTCTGTGCCAGGAAACGACCATCAGATCCATGGAGCTGCCTTTTCTGGTCAAATTGCTCTGGAGGGAACTCCCCTACATTCTCTGGTTCGCATTGAACCATATACGAGGTTCCCTGATTATCCGCGACCAGTCTGCGACAGAATTCCAAGGCTCTTTCTAGATTCGATCCAGAAAGTTCCTCTGACAGCATCAGAGTGTCTGATTCCGCTAGTAGAGTCCAGTGTCAGGTCTCCTGCGAATACAACATCGCTTCAGACTCCTCACTCCTCACCAGAAGCTGGTGCATATGCCTCATGGGCGTGTATGTGTATACCGTCTGTCCGCTACGGACCCGGACAGGACTATCCTGATCAGGCATTGACTCCACTGGGGCCAGGAGGTGAGCCGTGGTGTATCTCCTGCGTCTACAATTTTTTGCAGCAATTGCGTCGACATCCTCGTTGCTTTCTTCATTGATTTTCGCAGCCGCCGCCACTAAGTTTGCGTTCCAAAGTATTTGGATCGCCTGGTAGTTCGGGATATTAACCCTCGAAGGGGGAGGTTCAAATCGTACGGCTCCTGATCTGTAGTTAGATGCTCGGTACAATATACGCAGCCCCGCTTCGCCACAGAATTCCTTCTCCCTTCCATGGGTATGAGGGAGGAGGGGAAGTATTCCCCTCGAGTTTCGGAACGATCGCCCGTAACGTGCCTCTGCCTCTAACAGTTCCAACATCCTCTCTGGGTCCAACAGGACGTTGTACAACCAGAGAAAGTCTGATCGGTTTGCTGGGGTCATCAGCCACTGCTGGGCCTTCTCTGGGAGGTCTATCTCCAGTTGAGTTCCCACTGTTAAGAACTGTACCCGTAAGTCTGAGAATTCGAGACCGTCTCCCAATATTTCGATCCCCATCGACTCTAATACCTCCCTTAGGACCATAGCTACGTCCTCCGGAATACACTCCTGAATTCGAATGACGTCTTCCAGACGCAATGTCATTTCAGACAACGGTTGTACTGGGAAGTTGGTCCTGCTATGATGTATTGCATGTGTATGCTCCCAGTTGGGCATATTCATAGCTGGACTCTTCAGGAGACTGGAGAGCGAACTTCCTCATCTTGGGGGAGGAAGGTTAAGGGACTGTACTGGAGGAGCTGGTAACCTCCGGGACAACGTCCGAGACTGTTCGGATACAGCAGGTGATACCCTCCTCTCTGGAAGTTTCTCCTGTTGTCATACTGTAAGAGGATCCCTACTCTCCCCTTGTATCCTTTCAATAGCGGCGACTTGGCCGCTGACTCTTCCACCTGCGTTCGAAGCTGACTCCATGTCTAGCTGTGGTACCGGTCCAGGGGGAGGTCCTCTCGTTCCCCAGGTAGGGGAGTAGGCGAAACCTCCCATGGGACTACTGGCAGACTGGGCATAACCCATGGAGGTATACCTCCGTTGTGTTGGCCCCCTCACAGGTTCCACTGGAGGGGGCTCCTGAACCGCAGGTTGACGTCCTTCTGGGGTCCTTACGCTGCTAACGACTTCATCCCTGAACGACTGTTCTGGGATGGACATCAGGCGTTGACCAGCTGCCACTGTAATGACAGTGGAGCTAGCGGCCTGGCTTGACTTTTGACCTTGTGTTGTGTTTCCACGAGAGAAGGCGCTCTTTTGCTTCTTTGATTCGAGTTTGGAACTAGAAGGTCATTCCGTTGACGTCACCGACATTTTGTCGCGACGAGTCTGTTCGGTGACGGGAGAGCTTGGTATAATGTAAGACCTGGGTCAGAATAGGTCTTAAGGTAGGTTTTGGTATGAAGAGTTTATGTTGTAGCGTGCTAGGAGCAGGCTGGAGCTCAAAGGGAGCTACGGAAACCGCGACCGAGGACGGGAGTGACCTACTAGTAGCTGGGATCGAGAGGTGTGACCCTTGAAGGGGTTCCTGTAAGGTCCAGGGAGGTTCCTACGGCGTAGGTAGAGGAAGTGGAGGTACAGAACCTAGTAGCGTTGCGTAGGAGGAGTTGTACTCGCTAGAACGTCAACGTAAGATTGAATAGGTCGTAGAGAGAATAGGTCTTGAGTGTGTAAGCTCCTAAGGAGGTGGGCACCCGGGAGGGGAGGTCCCGGGAACTGGGGGTTGGAGGTGGATGTCCTCGAGTGTTGGAGGTAGTAACGGAGAAGCGGCACGTAGTTTGACGTAGGGAGTAGCTTCGACATTACCTAGATTGAGGTCCCAGAACTTGTGGGACAAGTGGGGAGCTCAAGGAGGTTTTGGGGAGGTTAGCTCACCAAGGCGTTAGGCATTGGGGAGCTTTAGTATTGTTCAAGGGAGCTCGGAGACTCACTCGGATTGCTTAGACGTGAAGTAAAAGCGTGTATTGGATCATAGAGACGATCGTAGATACAAGAGACAAGAGTTGAGAGAAACAGAGATAAAGAAACAGAGTGTAAAGAGAAATCCGTATGGTTAGCAGGTACAAAGGGACAGGGATGGGACCTATGCAAAAGGGTGTGTGTTCAAAATATACCAAGCTGGGGCTTCTGGACGTTGCGGCGCTACTTAAGTAGGTACAGGAAGTGAACAAGAGAACATCTGGAACATGAGGCAGCTAATCTAGGGAGGAAGGTAATCGAGATTTAGTACTTAAAGGGGTTGGCTATTAGGAGGGTGTTGTATGCATATCGGGGTGAGAGTCGGGACATTTGGGTAGGTATGTCATGGGAATGGTGATAGTTGGGGAGGTGCGTGGTGGTGTTTGGGGATCGGGGAGGTGTATAGGAAGTTGTAGGGGTAAATAGGAGGTGATGGCTGGTACTGGGGCAGGTCTGGTTGTAGCCAGGGCATGACAGATGATTATGCCTTCTTGTGGCGGGAGGCACCCAATTGCTGATTCCAGTGCAAATGTGGCTCGAGTGATATTTCGCGCTTTGGAACCTTTGATGTTATAGACTGTCTGCAGGATGTACTGATGTGTTGAGATGAACTGGAGACCAACATACTTGTAGGAGTCTACCAGTTCAATAGGTTTACTATCAATGAGAAAGACTGGTAGAGTCCATGGTAAACAGCCAAACAGCATCCACTTGGTTTTCTTAATACTGATAACCATGGAGTTTTGTCGGCACCACAAGGAGAATGCATCAAGTTTAAGTTGTTGAAGGCCATCAGGGGACAAGGACCAGATAGCAACATTGTCTGCCTGCTCCACATGTGAGACTGGTAGGCCATTGAGGAGTACATCATCCTTGTGTATAGGGATGTCAAGGTCAGAGAAATAGATGTTCCACAGCATTGGGGAGAGGGTGTTGCCTGTTAGGACTCCAACAAGGCTTCTGAATGCTGATGATACCTGGTTCCCATGCCGCACCACGTAGGTCATACAAGCATACAGCATCCAAAGCCAGTCAAACAAAGGACCAGACATACCTAAACTGAACAGTTTCCTCCATAACGTTGGGATGTCAGTAGATGGAAAGGCATTTTTCAAGTCAATAAATGCAACATATAGGCACTTTCCCTGTGCACTGTCATGAAGCGGCAGAGGCGGAGTGACTAACAGTGTAGGAAAGCGGAGTGACTAAGCAAGGCAGTGAGGCGGAGCGACTAAGCAGGTCAGTGAGGCGGAGTGACTAAGCAGGTCAGTGAGGCGGAGCGACTAAGCGGAGCGGAGGCAAACTGGTCCCAGATAATGACAGAGAGGTCAAGATAAGGGACCAGGCTGTGGAGGGTTGGCTATATATACATAATCCGGTCTGCGAGAAACAACGATGTAATACTGTACAGTTCAGGGGCAAGGAAGTGTTAAGATCATGTACACCGTGAAACCGTGCCAGGGCCACAAGGTGTCTAAGTGCGGAAGACGAGTGGGACAGTAGTGAAGTTATTAACAACACCGCCATTACACCGTTAGTCCCCAGAGGTCGGAAGTATAGAAGGGAGGAGCCGAGAAGCAGCCAAGTCGCAGCGGCGGTATCGCTGGTGACAAGGAGCGAACCAAAGAACGTTTAAGTCCTAAGGTTGAGTAGAACGTACTTCAAGGCGTTGAGCCTGAAGACTGAGAGAGGAACTAAGTTGGGAAGGGAGATTTAAGTTGATAATTAAACTGAGGAACTACAGTAGCGTACAGGCAGTATTTATATCTATGGAACGGTGCAGTGGGGCGGAGCGCCAGACTAACTACTAGGAGCTATACGTGTAGTACCTGCAGGGTAAAGTAAAAGACAATAAGGAGAGACTAGAACGAAAGGGTATGTGTAGCGAGAAAGAACAATAGAAGTGGGATTACAATAAAAGGTAGATCTTCGGAATACTGGGCGGCAGAATGGAGGCCCGAGGCATGGACTTGACAGTATCCCCCTCTTAGGCTTGAGCCCTCGAAAGCCGTTAGTATCGGGCAATACTATTTAATAAGTCACCAGAGAGGAAATTTTATATCCCATTAGCATCGGCAATTATCCTTTTAGTCATCCAAAGGCCCGAGTTTTGCCGATAAGACCCAAGTTTCCAAACTTCCAAGTCCTCCAAGATGACCACCAGCTGAACCCAGACTACCACCACCAGCTCTTCGACCGCCGGCCCTTCGAGGTCACGCCCTGTCCCGCCTCCGCCCATTGACCTCACTGCCCAAGAGGAGGAAGGACTGGAGGATGAGGATGAAGATGAGGATGAGATAATCCGGAGGGCACAGGCGCGTGTGGAGAGGGTGAGGGCAAGGAAGGCGGCGGAGGCAGCGAAGAAGGCCGCAGAAGAAAAGGCTGCCAGAGCAGCGACAGCTAGAGAGAAGGCGGCGCAGGAGGCACGAGAGCGGGCTCGTCGAGCACAACAACAGGAGGAGGAGGCTGTTTGCCACGGCGGCGACAGCTCGGAGTCAGAGAGGGACCTCCCCAAGTGAGGTGTCGGTTTCGCCGCGGAGGCCCGTGGTCGAAATTTCGAAGAAGAATAAAGGAAAAGGCAAGGCTAAGGCCCAGGCCAGGTGCGGCCGAACTTTGATCTCTTACATCCATCTGCTACGATATTCCCACGGTTTCAAACCGAGAGAACGTACAAAAAAGATAGGATACGACTCAAGTAGTAGGCAATAAAACGAAAAAATCTCAACCGAAAAGAAGGCCTAAGGTATAGGGCCAACTGCTATATACCAACACCACTACAAAATGTCGCAACAATCGACGCTGAGTAGTGCCGGAATCTAGGACGAGGAACCCCGAATAAAACAAGACCAGAATCGGTAAACGAAGTACTAGAGCCAACAGAAACTGATAATACACCAACAGTGACAGCTACAAAAGAACAAATAGCCAGGGAATATCTCACCAGCAAAGCAGCCGTCATAGGCACGAACGCGCTATTAACCAAGGAAGATGTATACGATGCCATGCTATGGGCTACCAGGCTGCCCAAGAAGGAAATAGATGTTACACTCAAAACAGTGGAGCACGGGATCACGCTATTGAGGGATATTGATGAAAAGAGAAGCCAACGAGAACTACTAGGAGAAATAAAGGGCGCAGTTGAGTCTTCGTTTGCAAAACTAGACATAGAAAAACAATTACAGCACCAGCTCACACAGGTCAGAAATGAATTCAACAAAAGGTTAGACTCCATCGCGGCCAACATCAATGGAACAGAGGAGAAGATAGACTCTATTGCTAAGAAGAGTCAATCAGCTACACCCGAAATCTCCTACGCCGACATCACACGAACGAATGGTAAAAGAACAATGGCTCCGACGCAGGCCATGACGCGACAGAGAATGCGCACTCACGTTGAAGTAAAACACCGACAAATTCTTATCCTGAATACAGGAAATGACGCGGGGAAAGAAATTATTAGCAAAAACCCGGGAGAGATGCTAGAATACCTAAATAACATGCTAATTAAGATGGGCGCCCTGAACAAGGGCACTTTTGTCTCTGCAACGAAACTAAAGAACACTGACAATCTCCTTACAGAAGTGAGCTCGCCCGAGCTAGCAGACTGGATCCATTGAGTCGAACAGATGATACAATTTACGACCCTATCTGGCCAAGCGCTAACGATCGCCGACAAGGAATACGAAATCATACTACACTTTGTCCCAACAACTTTCGGCGCAGATGACGCATTCGAACTACGACGACTAGAAGACATCAACGATCTTCCAACCTGCTCTATCGCACGAGCGAAGTGGGCCAAAGCAGTGCAGAGACGAAAGGAAGGACAACGCGTTGCAAGTCTCCTCTTGTACCTCAATAACGCAAATGCTGCAAATCGACTACTACTATCTGGCGCAGTCATAAGCAATAAAAGAGTTGAAGCCGAGAAAACGGTCAGAGAAGAGAAAAGGTGTTACAAATGTCAACGATTCGGACACATAGCAGGACAATATACCGAAGAAGTTGAAAATATATGTGGTAAGTGCGGAGAACACCACAACACTGCTAACTGCTCCTCTGAAAAGAGATACTGCATTAACTGCAAAACCGACGAACACGCCAGCCTAGACCGCGAGTGTCCAATCTTTCGACAAAAATGTGAGTCACTTAACAAGCGCTCCCCAACCAATTTACTGCCGTTCTTCCTGAGTGACGAGGAGTGGACCTGGGTTGAAGAACCAGACAATGCACCTAGGATGGGCTCACCACCGAAAATCACCTTTCATCAGGATCGACATCGACAACGCCAAACGCAACTCACTGGCTGGCAGTAGAGCAACCAACTCAACGTAAATACGCTCCCACTAGGTGGCCCTCTGCGATGGGGATCACAAGACCCTACAGGATCGCAAAACGAAATAGCAGATATAAGAGACGAAAACCAGGGAAGTTTATGTTAGGAACAGAACACTCTACTGACGAAGTAAAAATTATACAGATGAATTTACACAAATCAAGAACAGCCACATTCGACCTAATTAATGAACCCGAGAACGCAAATGCACTATCCAAGACTCATGACTTTGTTTGCATACAGGAACCTTAGACCAATAGGGTAGGAAACGCACGGAAAGGCTTGCGATGGCACATTATCTACCCCACGTCAAGACTCAGCATGGAGAGTGGAGTGTTACTGCGAAGCATAATCCTCATCAACCGAAAAATCTCCAGCAATGTCTGGCGACAGATTGATGTCCCGGGTACGAATGATATCACAGGCATACTACTAACTGGCCCCTTTGGAAAGCTAGGGATTTTCAACATCTACAACGACGGTAAACACTCAATCACACTAACAATTTTAAAGCATGCAATGGACGCACTTCGCTGAGCCATTCAACCTGACAATGATCTTCACGTCGTATGGTGCGGCAACTTCAATCATCACCACCCAATGTGGGATGACCCAGCGAACCACCACCTTTTCACTCCCATCGCCATGGAAGAAGCTGAGAAACTGATACATCTAACCTATACTCAGGGGCTCGAGATGATCCTTCCCCCGACAATCCCCACATACAGGGTGGCATCCACCGGGATTTGGACTAGGCCGGATAATGTCTTTCTATCAGAAGCCACAGTACAAGCACTAGTCTCCTGCAATGTAACACCGGAAGCAATGACCAACGGTGCGGATCACATTCCTATCTCCACGGTACTGAGTCTCTCCCTCCTACAAGCACAACCCTCCCCCAAAAGAAACTTCAGGACCGCAAACTGGAAACCTTCAATGAGCACTTCGCAGAGGAGCTCGAGAAGATCCCTCTACCACATGAGATAACCACGCAACAACTACTAAACACGGCGGTACAGGACATCACAAGAACGATACAGCTAGCTATCGAAAAAGCAATTCCACTTAGCCAGCCATACCCAGCTTCAAAAAGGTGGTGGATGAGCGAGCTCTCCGAGATGAAGAAGGCCCTCAACCGGCTAAGTGCAAAATCTTATAAATACAGAGCAATACCTGATGACGATTCACACAGAGAACTCAGAGAACTACGGACCCAGTACAAGGCCCTGATCTTCAAGGAGAAGGAAGAACACTGGAAGGATTTTCTGGACAACGTTGATACGGATTCTATATTCACAGCAGCCAAATATGCCACTACCCCCAACATAGATCAGGATACAACAACGGTCATCCCGGAGCTGAAGGCCCTTGATGAAAACGGAGCAGTAAGGCGGATAGCGAGTACAAATGAGAAAAAAGCAGCCCTACTGGCAGAAACTTTCTTTCCTCCTGCACCAAGAAATTACTCACTAGACTGCAATCCCTGCAGGGACCAACTTCCGAGCCCACCGCCAATCACTCAACAACGGATCATCGATGTGCTTCAGCGACTGAAATTGTACAAGGCCCCAGGGCCAGACGGAATACCGAATATCATCCTCAAAAAATGCGCGGGAATGCTAGTGCCTTACTTATGCAAAATATACAACGCCATAGGATACCTGAAGGCATACCCAAAAGAGTGGCTAAACTCCACTACGGTGGTGATCCGAAAGCCCGCAAGGAAGTCCTACTCCCTACCTAAATCGTATCGTCCAATTGCACTGATTAACATGCTAGCCAAAGGTTACACCTCGATTATAGCGGAGGACATCACCTTCCTTGCTACACAGCACAACCTTCTCCCAGACACCCAGTTCGGAGGTCGACCGTGTCGAATGACGACAGATGGCATACACATGGTCATAGAAAAAATCAAAAATGCATGGCGCAATAAAAGAGAGGCTTCCATGCTATCCCTAGACATCGAAGGAGCCTTCCCAAACATGGTCACTCAACGACTGCTATACAACTTGCGAAAACAACGCATCCCGGAACGACTGGTGCAGGCAGTATCCCTCTCTCTCAAAGGACGCGTAACTCGACTCAAATTTGGTGACTTCACTTCTGCGCCCATCTCACTTACTAATGGCATTGGACAAGGGGACCCGCTGTCGATGATAGCCTACCTCTTTTACAATGCTGACTTTTTTGATATCGCGTTCAAGTCACGACGGCAGGGCCTCTCAGTTGGCTTTGTCGATGATAAGAACATACTTGTGGAAGGAACAAGCCTAATGGGTAATGTGGAGATGCTTGAATCCTTCATGAACAAACCAAGAGGAGGCTTCTCATGGGCAACGAAACATAACTCCTCCTTTGAACTCTCAAAACTCGTACTCACTCACTTCCCCAGGCCCAAAACCAAACAGGAGGCACCACCACCAGCCCTAGTCCTACAAGGAACTGCAGTTACGGAGAAAACTGAAGTCCGAATGCTCGGGATAACTCTCGACTCAAAACTGAAATGGAATGAGCAAGCGGCACAAGCCGCTGCCAAGGCATCGAGCATTGCCTCAGCGTTCTGGAAGCTAAGTCGCCCATCTGCTGGAGTCTCTCTGAAAATGATGCGCAAACTCTATCTAACAGTGGTTATCCCCAAAATGACCTATGGACTGGACGTCTGGTACACCCCCCCGCATCGGCCTGAAGGGGCAAAGAACCGCAGAGGCTCACTAAAAGCACTACGAAACTTCACACGTATACAGCGAATGGTAACCATCACAACAGTGGGCGCAATGAGGATCCCCAGCGGATCTCCTCGACATTCACACAAATCTGCTCCCCATGGACCTCATGCTGGAAAAAATATGTCACCGAGCCATCTTACGGATTTACACCCTCCCAGATGAGAACCCAGTATTTAAAATCGCTCAAGCTGCCTTCCGGCAACGGCGAGTAGAGAAGATGGCACCCCCGCTGAGACTCCTCCCAAGAATCTTTGGCCTCCCATCGCCAACTATGGTCGAAACAATAACCCCTCCCCAACGCACTGCCCAGTGGACATCCCCAATCAAAACTAGGATCTTGAAGAAAGATGACGCATCTCGATCACTGGAAGAGGAATCGGCCACATACAAAATCTTCTCAGACGGCTCAGGGTATGGGGGAATGATGGGCGCGGCAGCGGTACTGTACAAAAACGGTCAACTACTCACTGATGCAGTCCTCCGATACCAGCTAGGACCCATAACAGAACACACAACTTATGATGCAGAAGGAGTAGGCATACTGCTGGGACTACAGCTAATAGATAGGTACGTGAACGAACCTAATCACCTAAGTTCATTAATCTGCCTTGATGGCCGCTCAGCCATAGAAGCACTGGAAAGTCGCCTCCCAAAATCTGGCCAGAACATAATTGAAGCGACACTACGAACAGTGAAACGGATGGCCAAGGCGAACAACACAGAAAAGATCTCTACAATAGCATGGATCCCAGGACACTGTGGAATCGAGGGTAATGAGTGAGCCGACAGAGAAGCGAAGAAAGCAGCAGAAGGAAACACCAGTGCAAAGGTGGACCTCCCTGCGTACCTGAGGAATGGAAACCTACCTGCCACGGCTTCAGCAATACGGCAACACTTCCACAAAAGCCTGAAAACAAGATGGGCGCACCGGTTCTCCAAATCACCGCGACACGGGAAGTTTACTATCATTGACCCAAGGGGAACTAACTCAAAGTTTGCAGAAAATACAGGGGAGCTGCGACGAAAGCAAACAAGCATCCTATTCCAACTGCGAACAGGACATGTGCCCCTAAACTCGCACCTCCACAGGATCGGAAAGGCCGACAGCCCGAACTGCCCACACTGCGACACTGCAGGGAGGACAACCATAGAAACGGTAAAACACTACATTACTGAATGCCCTGCCTACAGGAAGGAACGATTTTGCCTACGTCAAAAGTTAGGAAGACAAACCCGGTCGCTCCAATACCTCTTATCAGACAAAAAATGCATTCCACACTTGCTACGATACGTAGGGGGGACAAAACGTTTCGAAAAAACCTTCGGGGACATGACCCCAGCAGACACAAACAACTCACCCTCAACCACTCGAGCCTAACGACGAACAAATACCCTCGCTTGGCATGCGCACAAAATAGATCAGGGATTACAACCGTAGTCAAAGACAGTGCTACTAACCACAAGAGACGAGCTAACACTACTACCTACACTCATCCCATCCTATTCCCTATGCCACCGACCGTTTCGTTGGCTCCATTGAGCCCATCGCTGATTATAAACATCTCCTTTGTATTACAGATATGTACAGCTCAATTCCTCCAGCCTTAGGCAAAGGTAGACGACAAAAACAACTCTAGGACGAGTTGGACCAGAGGGGGATGTAGATCCGTCTGTGGGGCTTTCGTACCTGGAGGAATTAGAGCAGGCCAGGGGCCATATAGATAGTCTATGCGCATCATGAGGTCCGCCTCCGCGCGCAATAAAATGATATTAAAAAAAAAAAAAAAAAAAAGGCCCAGGTGCGTTTTCCCATTACTACAACTAGGTAGTTGTCTAACTTCCTCCTGCTAGCCCATGGACAAAAACCCAGACAATGGCGACGACGACGACGACAAAAAGGAACCCTGCGAACGATGCAGGACAAAGAAGATCTCTTGCCAGATACAGGCTGGCAAGAGAAGTTCCATCATCTGTAAACCCTGCCACGATGCGAAAGTACGGTGTTCGTACTCCGGACAGCTGTCAATGGTAAAGCGAGAAGGCGGCTCCAACCCGACCGGAGAGCGCCTGGCTGTCCTGGAGAGCCAGGTAGCTCAACTACTAGTGGACAACCGACAACTTCGTGATGGACAGGTGAAAGCCAACACCTACCATTGACACATGAACCGGAAGCTGGACTGGCTTGTGATGGATGCCGCAAGGAGGAGGAGGACACCCCCTGAGCTGCCGGAAGCCGGGCCGTCGGGATTGTCGAAGAAGCGAAGAAGGGTAATGGACAGCGACGAAGAAGAGGATCGCGAAAGAGAGAAGGAAGTTGAGGAGCAGGGAATGGAGGAAGATGGGGAAGGAGATGAGGAGGAGATGGTAGAGGAGGAACCAGCGCCCGCAAGGGCGCAGTCAGAGAAGGGGAAGGAAAGGGCGGAGTAGGAGATGGACATCGGACATCGGACCTCGGCCCCTCGGCCCCTTCTTGTAAACCTTCTTGTCTTCTTGCTTCTACATATAATTTTTTTTTGTTTTGTTTATAAAAAAATGTTATTGCATCTTGAAATCGGAAAGCGAATGGGCCGCAAGCGGCGTAAGAAGTAATTAGTTTGAAGTATAAGTATTTTACGTGTGAATGAAACAAAATTGAAACAGTAAATTGAAGAATAGTATAAGCAATTAAAAGAGAGAGATAAACACTCAATTTACTATCATCATGTTTACCCTCTAAATGCACAAAGGACCTTCGAGATCGCGGCCTGCTCCACAACCACCCATCGACCTCACCGTTCCCGACGGACGTAGAGAGGGCGACGACGAGGCCATCTGGCAGGCGGAGGAGAAGGTCTGCCAGATGAAGGCCAGGAAGGCGGCTGCGGCGGCTAAGAAGAAAGCCGAGGAGGAGGCGGCCAGGAAGGCCGCAGAGGAGGCGCAGAGGAAGAAGGAGGTAGCAGCGCGGGAGTTGGAGGAGCGCCGGAGGAGAATGGCGGAGGCGGCCACCGCTCGTAGTCGATGTGGCTCCTCGCTAGGAGGGAGTTCAGTTTCCCCACAACGGCCGGTGGTGGAAATCCGAAAGGACAAGGGGAAAGGCAAGGGCAAGGCCCAGGTGAGTAACTGATACCCCTAGACGATGATCTTGTGCTGATTCCCTTGTTTATAGCCCGTTGGTGGGGATCCCGATGACGGCGGTGACGGGGATGATGACGATGACGACGAAGATGACAGGGCTCCCTGCGAAAGATGCAGGAGCAAGAAGATCTCTTGCCAGATGCAGGCTGGCAAGAGGAGTTCTGTCATTTGCAAACCCTGCCACGACGCCAAGGTACGGTGCTGGTACTCTGGGCGGCCCTCGACAGTGAAGCGGGAGGGGGGAGGAAATCCGTACGGCGAGCGCCTGGCGGTTCTGGAGAGCCAGGTGGCTCAGCTACTCGCCGACAACCGGCAGCTTCGAGATGGTCAGGTGAAGGCGAACACCTACCATCGTCACATGAACCGGAAGCTGGACTGGTCGGTCACGGATGCCTCAAGGAGGAGAAGAACGCCACCAGAATTGCCGGAGGCTGGGCCGTCGGTTTTGCTGAAGAAACGATGGAGACTTGTGGATAGCGACGAGGAAGAGGAACAGGGAAGAGTAGAGGAAGAGGTTGGGGAAGAGGAGGATGGAGAAGGAGAAGAGGAAATGGAGGAAAGGGAAGAAGAGGAGAGAGATGAGCCGGCGCCGAAGAAGGCCCGGTCGGAGAAAGGGAAGGAAAGGGAGGAGTAGAGTAAAGTACGGACATCGGACCTCGGCCCTGCGGCCCTTTCTTGTAGACTTCTTGTAGCCTTCTGCCCCCTCTACCTATATCTTATTTTTGCTTTTTGTATATAACCAAAATGTTAACGCAATTTTTGAAATCAGAAAGCGAATGGGCCGCGAAGCGGCGTAAGAAGTAATTAGTTAGAAGTATAAGTAGTTTAAGTGTAAATGGAACATAAGTGAACAGTGAATCAAAGAATAGAATAAACAATTTAAGAGAAGGAGATAAACACTCAATTTACTATCATCGTGTTTACCCTCTAAATGCACAAAGTAAACTTTGGCAGAGCTCGGCGGAATCGGGGAAAGGAATAAAATGATTTTTTGTGATCAAGGTCCAGGTTTCAAAGGGTATCAAGCGTGGAAAGCGGGTACCAGTTCATCAGCATGTAATTCATCAGCAGCAACCCAAGAGAATTCATCCTCGGTACCTTTGTAACCGGCCCACCGAATATAGTAACGTAGAGGACAACGTTTATACCTTCTATCCAGCTTTGAGTCCAGGATTTCGGCAACGTTATACTCCTCTTCACCATCTACTTCAATTGGAGGTGGAGGAGATTGAGTACGATTTGGGAATGGATTCGGTGTAACCGGCTCCAACTGTGAGACGTGGAAGACTGGGTGAATCCGGCGAAGATAGTCCGGGAGCTTGAGCTCATAAGACAAAGTACCAGGTCAACTGATAACCTTGAAAGGACCAAGATATTTTTCAGAGAATTTTTCAGTAGGACGAGTAGATCGAATATGCTTAGCCAAAACAAATACTTCGGAGCCGATCGGGAACTCCGGGTGCAAGATTCTTTTCCTGTCAGCTTGTTCCTTGTAACGGGATTGAGCTAAAAGGATTTCCTCTCGAAGGAAAGCGTGGAGTTCATCGAGATTGACGACAAAGTCTCTGGCTAGATCAGACTTCATGTCAACCTCGGGCCGAACGGTGATATTTGGATGGTAACCTTTGTTAGCAAAGAACGGAGTAATACCTGTGGAAGCATTGGGAGCGTTGTTATAATTCGGCAATCGGAAGTAAAGGCGACCAGTCATCTTGTTGGTAGGAACAATAGATCCTGATGTACTGCTCGAGAGTCTGATTGACATGCTCGGTCTGCCCATCGGCTTCCGGATGATATCCAGAGGTATGGTGAAGTTCCATGGAGAGCGCTTTACCGAGAGCCCGGAAAAACGCCGAAACAAATTCGGAACCACGATCGGAAGTGACATGATTAGGAACACCATGCTTGGAGAAGACGTGAATAACAAAAAGCTCAGCTAGTTGTTCGGAAGTGATGGTGTCGTGAGTTGGAATAAATATAGCTTGTTTGGAAGATCGATCCACAATGACTAGGATAGCGGTGTAACCATTCGACATTGGCAGTTGCTCAATGAAGTCCATGGAGATGGAATCCCATGGTCGGACCGGAACCGGCAGAGGTTTCAATAAGCCGTAAGGCCGATGACGGCGGGGCTTATTGCGACCACAGATAGTGCAAGAGGTAACGTAGTCACGAACAAAGTCTCTGACCTTAGGCCAGGTGTATTGACGACGTACAGCTTCTAGAGTGCGGTTCTGGCTGAAATGGCTGGAGAGTGGATGATCGTGAAAGTAGCGGAGAACTTGAAGGCAAAGGTCGCCGTGATTCGGAACATAAATACGGTCATCAAGGCGTAATAACCCATCACTACCTAAGCTCCAACATTCATTGGAAGGATCTTTGGCAAGTTCCAAACCAACGATGGAGCTCGGGTCCTTCGGAAGAGCGAGAATGATAGCTTGATGCAAAGCCTCGATATCCATGACGATAGAGGCTCGGAGCATCGGTCCTTCTAGGAAGGTAGCTCGAAGAGAAGTAGTCAATTGCTCATTAGTGAAGATAGGTCAGAAGTTGTGAGGGTTGACTTGCGCGTAGCCGATATCCCCCTCTTTGGGATAGATGTCCCAGCGTCTAGTTATCGAGTCTGGTTTTTCGCCGAGCTTTCCCGGTCGGAAGCGAATTACCATGTTGAATTGGTGGAGATACTCTGACCAACGGACCTGTCGACGGGTGAGAATCTTGGTAGTAGAAAAGTACTCAAGATTTTTGTGATCGGTGACAACGTCCACTGGATCACCCGGACCTTCCAGATAGTGGCGCCAAGCTTTGAAAGCTTCGAAGATGGCGAGGAGCTCTTTGTCGTGAGTGTCGTAGTTGAGCTCCGCAGCGTGAAGAGTTCTGGAAAGGAAAGCTAAAGGATGAATTTCACCATCAACAGTCTGTATGGAGAGAATCGCCGCAATGGCGTAATCGGAAGTGTTGGTCTCCACGATAAGTGGGCGATTCGGCTCCCAATGGGCCAGTATCGGCGCAGAAGTAAAAGCAGTTTTGAGATTTTCGAAGGCCTCTTGACAGCTGCTGTCCCAGATCCAGGGAGCGCCCTTCCGGGTAAGCCAAGTCATCGGCACAACGATATCACTATAATTATAAATAAAACAACGATAGAAGTTTGCAAAACCCAAAAAGGACTGAATGTCCTTAACCTTCCTAGGAACAGGCCATTCCAGAATGGTCTGTACTTTCTCTTTGGACATGGTCAATCCGTCAGGAGAAAGAATGTAACCCAAGTACTCAACGGTATCCATATTGAACTTGCACTTGTCAGGATTAGCGTAAAGCCGATGTTTCCGCAATTGCCGAAGAACTTCCTTGACGTGTTCTCGGTGTTCCTCCGGCGTGTTGGAGTAAATCAGGATATCGTCGAGATAGATGATGACACAAACATCTAGCATGTCAGAGAAAATGTCATTAACAAAACATTGGAAAGCAGCAGGCGCGTTGGTAAGGCCGAACGGCATAACCTTCCATTCGTAAGAGCCGTAGTGCGTCCGAAAGGTGGTTTTCCATTCATCACCTTCTGCTATTCTGACCAGATGATAAGCGTGAGCGAGGTCCAATTTGGTATAGATTTTGGCTTGTTTCGGAGCATCGAGGAGGTCCGAGATCAACGGCAGGGGATAGCGGTCCTTCTTGGTGATGCGGTTGAGACCACAGAAGTCCACGCAAAGCCAAAGTTTCCCGTCCTTCTTGGGAATGAAGAGTACCGGAGAGCTGTGAGGCGAGGAAGATGGGGTGATGGCGCCAGTGGCCAGTTGTTTGTCAATAAAGTCTTTAAGGGCGACTAACTCCTTTTCAGACAAAGGATAAATGCGACCGAGAGGCGGCGAAGCGCCTTCCTCCAAGTCAATCTTCAGGTCATAGGGTCTGTGTTCAGGTAATGAATCTGCAGCAATCTCGTCGAAGACGTCTGCAAACTCAGCATACTCTTCTGGAATAGAATGATGAAGTGGAGGGACAGTAGGAGCGGTGGAGGAGCGGTCGGCGGCGCGGGCCGCAACCTCTGAGTGGATAGCACGAAGAAGAATAGGTTCCATACCCGCATCCTTGCAAGCCCTATTAAAGACTGCAGCACTGACAAGTGCAATGTCGACCTCGGGAGTTTCCAGTTGAGCAGCAAATTGAGAGACCGTAGGGTAAGAATAGATGGGTTCAAAGGGGAATTTAGACAAAAGGGGCTTGGCCCGTAATGTCCGAGAGCGAGAGTGAAGTGAGTCCCCGAGAGGGGTCTCCAGCATTGTCGGTGAAACCGACGGCGAAGGGTCCAGTAGCGGAACAGCGACCTTTGCAACAACAGGGTTGATAGCAGAAGGCACAGATGTCTGTGGAGAATCAAAGTGTGAAGTGTTACGGAATGTAATGTTTCGAGATGCCCAGTCAATCAACAGATTGTAGCAGGATAAGAAACTGTAACCTAATACTGCTTTACAAGATGAATCTAAATGAGTAACATAAAAGGGTAATAGGAGCAGCTTGCCAGAAGGGAACCGAATGGCGATGTTTGCCATATCGGTAATGGGTTTAGAAGATAATGAACCATCAAAGAGACGAAGATTAACAGGAGAGATTTTGGTTGTAGGAATAAAATTTTGTGAAACATAACAAGTATCGATGAAAGAGTCAGTAGAACCAGAATCAACAAGAGTAGGAAATTTGAGAAGAGCAGAGATAGGTTCGGCCGGTGCGGCCGAATCGGATAAAGGAAATTCAGTAGTTAAAGATATTACAAGAGATCGTTCAATGGAGGAAAGAGCGGACGCGTTGAGATATAACTCCCCAGGTGAGGTACGAACCTGATCAACGCAGCTCCTGTTTCGTACCGGGGAACAAGAGCTGCGGACTAGTTTTCCAATTCCTCTTCAACAACCTCAATGGTTGCTTCGGGGGTTTCTTCAACCTTGGCAGCGTGGCCCTTGGACTCTCGGGCCTTTTGCTTATTGCAGACAGCAATCTGATGCTTACCACCACAGAAGAGACAAAGATTGTTCTTCATCCTTCTTTCCTGTTCGGAGGGAAGTACCTTACGATCTGCTCCTAGATGGTTGAACGCGGGGCGACCGCCGGATTGGCCGGAATTCGAAGAGTTCTGGGGCTTACCATTGTTGTTAGGCTTACCACCAGAGAAGGGTTTAGGTTTTGGCGTGAACAGCGCCGAAGAGCCAGATGGCTGAGAGTTGTTTTGCTGGTTAGTAGAACCAGTCTTAAAGTCCGAGGAACCCTTCTTCGGGTTCCGAGCAATAAAAGGCTTACCAGCCTCATGCTTTCGAGTCTCCTCGCGTTTCCAATAACGGTTGTCAATGCGAAGAACCTCTTGACAATAATCGGTGAGCGTCGCCGGCTCGGGCAAATGCACCATTTCGTCCTTGATACGTTCAGCTAAACCTCGTCCATAGGCCCATTTCAGGGCAGCAGAGTCCCAGTTGGTACTAGCAGCCAGGGTGTTGAACCGGATGTTGTATTTATGGATGTTCTCGGTCTCCTTCATCTTCAGGTTACCGAGAGAATCTTCGGCTTTGCCTTGCGCATCGTAAACGCCGAAATTGTCCTGTAGCTCCTTTACAAGGGCCTTGAAGGACGACGTCCAGGCCGGCAGCAAGTCGAGATCCGGGTCGAGGATATCAGGGACAAACCATTCTTTGGCTGACCCACTGAGATAGGAAAGGGTGTAGTTCACCTTCCGCTGGTTGGTGAAATACTTGGGACGGTCATTGAAGGCCAGGGCGAGATTGACGAAGAACGTCTTGAGTTTATGGGGGTCCGAACCGTCGAATACCCCTGGCTCCTTGACCTTGCTCTTAGATTCAGAGCTGTCAGAGGGTCGGCCGAGTGCGGCGAGAACGGTACCGAGGGTTTCAATGGAACCCTTGAATCCCAAGAGAAGTTCCAACATAGCACGTTGCTCGTTGGGGATGTCAGGAGAGAGTGGGGAACGAGGTCCACCAGGTCCGCCGGGACCGCCGGGACCACCAGGTCCACTGGGGTCACCAGGCTCACCACGCGGTAAACCGCCGGAGTCGTCATCCAGATCGTCGTTGTTATTGTCGGCACCCAGATCTTCGGGGTCGACAGCAGGGTCTTGATTGTCGTGATCACCGGTGTCCAAATCGAAGGGAGGAGGCGGGTCACGAGGAGATTCTGAAGCAGCACGACGAGCTATAGCTTGGAGGATGGGAGACTCAATTCGAGTAGTAGACCGGCCCCGAGCCGGAGCAACCACGGGGGGTTGTCCACGGCAAGGGGTCAAGACTTGGACAGGTTGTCCGTCACCGGTATACAGAGTGCTGTATTCGAATTGTTGTCCTTCTTCCATGGCTTCAGGAAGAGTCGACGTAGTAGGAACTGTAGCTGGACCGAAACCGCGATTACGGCGACGTGGTTGACCAATGGCAGAAATAGAGTCGGAGAATGGGGCAAATGATTGGGCTGTGGTGAAGAAAGTGTTTTCTTCGGAGTTAGCTCTGGATTGAGCTCGAGTTTTCGGAGGCATAAAAAATGATAGGTCAGTACGACGTTAACGGGCTGAGTTTAATTATACTGTTAAGATCATGTACACCGTGTAACCGTGCCAAAGCTACAAGGTGTCTAAGTGCGGAAGACGAGTGGGACAGTAGTGAAGTTATTAACAACACCGCCATTACGCCGTTAGTCCCCGGAGATCAAAAGTATAGAGGGAGGAGCTAAGTAGCAGCCAAGTCGGAGCGGCGGGAACGCCGATGACGAGGAGTGGACCAGAGAATGTTCAAGTCCTAAGGTCGAGTGGAACGTACTTCAAGGTGTTGAGCCTGAAGACTTAGAGAAGAGTTAAGTTGAGAAGGGAGATCTAAGTTGATAATTAAACTGAGGAACTACAGTAGCGTACAGGCAGTATTTATATCTACGGAACGGCGCAGCGGTGCGGAGCGCCAGACTAACTACTAGGAGCTATACGAGGAGTACCTGCAGGGTAAAGTAAAAGACAATAAGAAGGGACTAGAACGAAAGGGTATGTGTAGCGAGAAAGAACAATAAGAAGAGACTCCAAAGATCCACTCTTTATTGTAATCTCTTCTTATTGTTCTTTCTCGCTACAAACAACTCTCAGCCATCTGGCTCTTCGGCGCTGTTCACGCCAAAACCTAAACCCTTCTCTGGTGGTAAGCCTAACAACAATGGTAAGTGACAAGACCGTGCCTACAGGTCAATAGCTATAGAGGTTCTGAGGCCGGATCTGGCCCGGGAATGGCCCGGGATAATTCCGAGGTCCGGAACTGAGTATTGGCCTGTAGTACACACTGGGAGTGGGACGTCGGTGAAGCTATTAGCAACACCCTTCACACACTGTTGGTGTCCCCGGGAATTATGGCAAGAGTGCAAGATTGGGATGAGCAGCCTAAATGGGGTTCCTGATGATCCGGGAGTCCGGAAGCAAAGGGTAAAGGAGATATTAAAGAGTGGGATAAGGTGGTACACTTGATTTCAAGCTTGACTACAACGTACAAAGTATTCTAGCTTATATACATCCCAGATACAGTCAGAAGACCTCGATGAAAGCTCGGAATAATAAATAAATAGAATGTAGGTCACAAGGTTATTAATCCGAAGTCCGGCCGCTCCGGGCCGGGCCGGGAAGCGTATTGGGTGAATTGCATGCATATGACAGTAAGCCCCAGAACTCTTCGAATTCCGGCCAATCCGGCGGTCGCCCCGCGTTCAACCATCTAGGAGCAGATCGTAAGGTACTTCCCTCCGAACAGGAAAGAAGGATGAAGAACAATCTTTGTCTCTTCTGTGGTGGTAAGCATCAGATTGCTGTCTGCAATAAGCAAAAGGCCCGAGAGTCCAAGGGCCACGCTGCCAAGGTTGAAGAAACCCCCGAAGCAACCATTGAGGTTGTTGAAGAGGAATTGGAAAACTAGTCCGCAGCTCTTGTTCCCCGGTACGAAACAGGAGCTGCGTTGATCAGGTTCGTACCTCACCTGGGGAGTTATATCTCAACGCGTCCGCTCTTTCCTCCATTGAACGATCTCTTGTAATATCTTTAACTACTGAATTTCCTTTATCCGATTCGGCCGCACCGGCCGAACCTATCTCTGCTCTTCTCAAATTTCCTACTCTTGTTGATTCTGGTTCTACTGACTCTTTCATCGATACTTGTTATGTTTCACAAAATTTTATTCCTACAACCAAAATCTCTCCTGTTAATCTTCGTCTCTTTGATGGTTCATTATCTTCTAAACCCATTACCGATATGGCAAACATCGCCATTCGGTTCCCTTCTGGCAAGCTGCTCCTATTACCCTTTTATGTTACTCATTTAGATTCATCTTGTAAAGCAGTATTAGGTTACAGTTTCTTATCCTGCTACAATCTGTTGATTGACTGGGCATCTCGAAACATTACATTCCGTAACACTTCACACTTTGATTCTCCACAGACATCTGTGCCTTCTGCTATCAACCCTGTTGTTGCAAAGGTCGCTGTTCCGCTACTGGACCCTTCGCCGTCGGTTTCACCGACAATGCTGGAGACCCCTCTCGGGGACTCACTTCACTCTCGCTCTCGGACATTACGGGCCAAGCCCCTTTTGTCTAAATTCCCCTTTGAACCCATCTATTCTTACCCTACGGTCTCTCAATTTGCTGCTCAACTGGAAACTCCCGAGGTCGACATTGCACTTGTCAGTGCTGCAGTCTTTAATAGGGCTTGCAAGGATGCGGGTATGGAACCTATTCTTCTTCGTGCTATCCACTCAGAGGTTGCGGCCCGCGCCGCCGACCGCTCCTCCACCGCTCCTACTGTCCCTCCACTTCATCATTCTATTCCAGAAGAGTATGCTGAGTTTGCAGACGTCTTCGACGAGATTGCTGCAGATTCATTACCTGAACACAGACCCTATGACCTGAAGATTGACTTGGAGGAAGGCGCTTCGCCGCCTCTCGGTCGCATTTATCCTTTGTCTGAAAAGGAGTTAGTCGCCCTTAAAGACTTTATTGACAAACAACTGGCCACTGGCGCCATCACCCCATCTTCCTCGCCTCACAGCTCTCCGGTACTCTTCATTCCCAAGAAGGACGGGAAACTTTGGCTTTGCGTGGACTTCTGTGGTCTCAACCGCATCACCAAGAAGGACCGCTATCCCCTGCCGTTGATCTCGGACCTCCTCGATGCTCCGAAACAAGCCAAAATCTATACCAAATTGGACCTCGCTCACGCTTATCATCTGGTCAGAATAGCAGAAGGTGATGAATGGAAAACCACCTTTCGGACGCACTACGGCTCTTACGAATGGAAGGTTATGCCGTTCGGCCTTACCAACGCGCCTGCTGCTTTCCAATGTTTTGTTAATGACATTTTCTCTGACATGCTAGATGTTTGTGTCATCATCTATCTCGACGATATCCTGATTTACTCCAACACGCCGGAGGAACACCGAGAACACGTCAAGGAAGTTCTTCGGCAATTGCGGAAACATCGGCTTTACGCTAATCCTGACAAGTGCAAGTTCAATATGGATACCGTTGAGTACTTGGGTTACATTCTTTCTCCTGACGGATTGACCATGTCCAAAGAGAAAGTACAGACCATTCTGGAATGGCCTGTTCCTAGGAAGGTTAAGGACATTCAGTCCTTTTTGGGTTTTGCAAACTTCTATCGTTGTTTTATTTATAATTATAGTGATATCGTTGTGCCGATGACTTGGCTTACCCGGAAGGGCGCTCCCTGGATCTGGGACAGCAGCTGTCAAGAGGCCTTCGAAAATCTCAAAACTGCTTTTACTTCTGCGCCGATACTGGCCCATTGGGAGCCGAATCGCCCACTTATCGTGGAGACCAACACTTCCGATTACGCCATTGCGGCGATTCTCTCCATACAGACTGTTGATGGTGAAATTCATCCTTTAGCTTTCCTTTCCAGAACTCTTCACGCTGCGGAGCTCAACTACGACACTCACGACAAAGAGCTCCTCGCCATCTTCGAAGCTTTCAAAGCTTGGCGCCACTATCTGGAAGGTCCGGGTGATCCAGTGGACGTTGTCACCGATCACAAAAATCTTGAGTACTTTTCTACTACCAAGATTCTCACCCGTCGACAGGTCCGTTGGTCAGAGTATCTCCACCAATTCAACATGGTAATTCGCTTCCGACCGGGAAAGCTCGGCGAAAAACCAGACTCGATAACTAGACGCTGGGACATCTATCCCAAAGAGGGGGATATCGGCTACGCGCAAGTCAACCCTCACAACTTCTGACCTATCTTCACTAATGAGCAATTGACTACTTCTCTTCGAGCTACCTTCCTAGAAGGACCGATGCTCCGAGCCTCTATCGTCATGGATATCGAGGCTTTGCATCAAGCTATCATTCTCGCTCTTCCGAAGGACCCGAGCTCCATCGTTGGTTTGGAACTTGCCAAAGATCCTTCCAATGAATGTTGGAGCTTAGGTAGTGATGGGTTATTACGCCTTGATGACCGTATTTATGTTCCGAATCACGGCGACCTTTGCCTTCAAGTTCTCCGCTACTTTCACGATCATCCACTCTCCAGCCATTTCAGCCAGAACCGCACTCTAGAAGCTGTACGTCGTCAATACACCTGGCCTAAGGTCAGAGACTTTGTTCGTGACTACGTTACCTCTTGCACTATCTGTGGTCGCAATAAGCCCCGCCGTCATCGGCCTTACGGCTTATTGAAACCTCTGCCGGTTCCGGTCCGACCATGGGATTCCATCTCCATGGACTTCATTGAGCAACTGCCAATGTCGAATGGTTACACCGCTATCCTAGTCATTGTGGATCGATCTTCCAAACAAGCTATATTTATTCCAACTCACGACACCATCACTTCCGAACAACTAGCTGAGCTTTTTGTTATTCACGTCTTCTCCAAGCATGGTGTTCCTAATCATGTCACTTCCGATCGTGGTTCCGAATTTGTTTCGGCGTTTTTCCGGGCTCTCGGTAAAGCGCTCTCCATGGAACTTCACCATACCTCTGGATATCATCCGGAAGCCGATGGGCAGACCGAGCATGTCAATCAGACTCTCGAGCAGTACATCAGGATCTATTGTTCCTACCAACAAGATGACTGGTCGCCTTTACTTCCGATTGCCGAATTATAACAACGCTCCCAATGCTTCCACAGGTATTACTCCGTTCTTTGCTAACAAAGGTTACCATCCAAATATCACCGTTCGGCCCGAGGTTGACATGAAGTCTGATCTAGCCAGAGACTTTGTCGTCAATCTCGATGAACTCCACGCTTTCCTTCGAGAGGAAATCCTTTTAGCTCAATCCCGTTACAAGGAACAAGCTGACAGGAAAAGAATCTTGCACCCGGAGTTCCCGATCGGCTCCGAAGTATTTGTTTTGGCTAAGCATATTCGATCTACTCGTCCTACTGAAAAATTCTCTGAAAAATATCTTGGTCCTTTCAAGGTTATCAGTTGACCTGGTACTTTGTCTTATGAGCTCAAGCTCCCGGACTATCTTCGCCGGATTCACCCAGTCTTCCACGTCTCACAGTTGGAGCCGGTTACACCGAATCCATTCCCAAATCGTACTCAATCTCCTCCACCTCCAATTGAAGTAGATGGTGAAAAGGAGTATAACGTTGCCGAAATCCTGGACTCAAAGCTGGATAGAAGGTATAAACGTTGTCCTCTACGTTACTATATTCGGTGGGCCGGTTACAAAGGTACCGAGGATGAATTCTCTTGGGTTGCTGCTGATGAATTACATGCTGATGAACTGGTACCCGCTTTCCACGCTTGATACCCTTTGAAACCTGGACCTTGATCACAAAAAATCATTTTATTCCTTTCCCCGATTCCGCCGAGCTCTGCCAAAGTTTACTTTGTGCATTTAGAGGGTAAACACGATGATAGTAAATTGAGTGTTTATCTCCTTCTCTTAAATTGTTTATTCTATTCTTTGATTCACTGTTCACTTATGTTCCATTTACACTTAAACTACTTATACTTCTAACTAATTACTTCTTACGCCGCTTCGCGGCCCATTCGCTTTCTGATTTCAAAAATTGCGTTAACATTTTGGTTATATACAAAAAGCAAAAATAAGATATAGGTAGAGGGGGCAGAAGGCTACAAGAAGTCTACAAGAAAGGGCCGCAGGGCCGAGGTCCGATGTCCGTACTTTACTCTACTCCTCCCTTTCCTTCCCTTTCTCCGACCGGGCCTTCTTCGGCGCCGGCTCATCTCTCTCCTCTTCTTCCCTTTCCTCCATTTCCTCTTCTCCTTCTCCATCCTCCTCTTCCCCAACCTCTTCCTCTACTCTTCCCTGTTCCTCTTCCTCGTCGCTATCCACAAGTCTCCATCGTTTCTTCAGCAAAACCGACGGCCCAGCCTCCGGCAATTCTGGTGGCGTTCTTCTCCTCCTTGAGGCATCCGTGACCGACCAGTCCAGCTTCCGGTTCATGTGACGATGGTAGGTGTTCGCCTTCACCTGACCATCTCGAAGCTGCCGGTTGTCGGCGAGTAGCTGAGCCACCTGGCTCTCCAGAACCGCCAGGCGCTCGCCGTACGGATTTCCTCCCCCCTCCCGCTTCACTGTCGAGGGCCGCCCAGAGTACCAGCACCGTACCTTGGCGTCGTGGCAGGGTTTGCAAATGACAGAACTCCTCTTGCCAGCCTGCATCTGGCAAGAGATCTTCTTGCTCCTGCATCTTTCGCAGGGAGCCCTGTCATCTTCGTCGTCATCGTCATCATCCCCGTCACCGCCGTCATCGGGATCCCCACCAACGGGCTATAAACAAGGGAATCAGCACAAGATCATCGTCTAGGGGTATCAGTTACTCACCTGGGCCTTGCCCTTGCCTTTCCCCTTGTCCTTTCGGATTTCCACCACCGGCCGTTGTGGGGAAACTGAACTCCCTCCTAGCGAGGAGCCACATCGACTACGAGCGGTGGCCGCCTCCGCCATTCTCCTCCGGCGCTCCTCCAACTCCCGCGCTGCTACCTCCTTCTTCCTCTGCGCCTCCTCTGCGGCCTTCCTGGCCGCCTCCTCCTCGGCTTTCTTCTTAGCCGCCGCAGCCGCCTTCCTGGCCTTCATCTGGCAGACCTTCTCCTCCGCCTGCCAGATGGCCTCGTCGTCGCCCTCTCTACGTCCGTCGGGAACGGTGAGGTCGATGGGTGGTTGTGGAGCAGGCCGCGATCTCGAAGGTCCGGCGGTCGACAATTTAGTGGTAGTGGTGGTTGTAGTTCGGCTGGTCGACATAGTGGTGGACTTAGAGTTTTTTTGGAAAAGCTAGGGCCTCAGCGGCAAAACCCTGGGCCTTTTTATAGGGACAAAACGGCGCACGGACCAGCGAAAATTTTCCTTCAAATTGTGTTTGGTTTACGGTGAACCGAAAATTTCCATTGATGACTAACGCCAATTCCCGGTACCAACGGCTTTTGAAAATTTTCCTGCTGACTGACAGGCCCAATTCCCGATGCTGACGGCCTTTAAAAATTTTCTTTGGTGACTAACCAACTCCCGGTATTAATGGCTTTCGAGGGCTCAAGCCTAAGAGGGGGATACTGTCAAGTCCATGCCTCGGGCCTCCATTCCGAAGATCTACCTTTTATTGTAATCCCACTTCTATTGTTCTTTCTCGCTACACATACCCTTTCGTTCTAGTCTCTCCTTATTGTCTTTTACTTTACCCTGCAGGTACTACACGTATAGCTCCTAGTAGTTAGTCTGGCGCTCCGCCCCGCTGCACCGTTCCGTAGATATAAATACTGCCTGTACGCTACTGTAGTTCCTCAGTTTAATTATCAACTTAAATCTCCCTTCTCAACTTAACTCTTCTCTAAGTCTTCAGGCTCAACACCTTGAAGTACGTTCCACTCGACCTTAGGACTTGAACATTCTCTGGTCCGCTCCTTGTCATTGGCGTTCCCGCCGCTCCGACTTGGCTGCTGTCACGAAGCGGCAGAGGCGGAGTGACTAACGGAGTGGGAAAGCGGAGCGACTGAGCAGAACGGTGAGGCGGAGCAACTGGACAAGGCAACAAGGCGGAGCGACTAAGCAGAACGGCGGCAGGCTGGTCCCAGATAATGACAGAGATATATTGAGTATCGTAGTCATAGGTAATAATAAGTAAGCACATACCTGGTCCCAGATAATGACAGAGAGGTCAAGATAAGGGACCAGGCTGTGGAGGGTTGGCTATATATACATAATCCGGTCTGCGAGAAACAACGATGTAATACTGTACAGTTTAGGAACAAGGAAGGTGGCGGAAGCCAATAGAAGGAGAAGATGGGTCAGGTGGATCAGTAATCGATGGATCAGTAATCGATGGGGGTTTGACAGTGATGGGATGATGTATCGTACAAGTAAAGGCGTCGAGACGGTGAGAAAAGGAAAATGATAGGGGCTGCGTACTTTATGACATTACCCCCCTCCTTATGACCATTGCCCTCGATGGTCAAGGCTTTGCCGCTGTTGGGTGTTTTTTATGAAAGGCCCGAACAATTTTTGGTGCTCGACTGAGGTTGGCTGCGGGTTCCCAAGAGTTGTGCCCTGCGTCGTAACCTTTCCACTTAACCAAATATTCCAACTTCTTCCATCGAACCCGGCTGTCTAAGATCTCCTCTACTTCGTATTCCGGTTCGTCTTCATCCTCTAAGTATACCGGCTCTGGTGGTGTTGGTATTTCGCCATTAATGGAGTTACCTTTCCAGGGGTATAGTTTATCGACATGGAAGACGGGATGGAGGCGATCTAGGGATAGGGGAAGGTCGAGGCGGTAGTCTAAAGGGCCAATTTTCTCCAGAATGCGATAAGGGCCAAGCTGTCGATCTCCTAACTTTTCACTGGAAAGTTGAAGGTTAATGTCCTCCGCACTGAGCCAGACTAGGTCTCCAACTTTAAATTGATGAGCTTTCCGCTTCCCGCGTTCGTATCCCTCCTTCTGTTGTTTCTTTCCTAGGTGTAAGGCAGCTCCGGCATCTTGTCGGGCTTCTCGGAGAATCCGTATACGGTCATCCACAGCTGGAATACCACTGCGTTGGCCCACTGGGATATTGAACAGGGGAAGATAGCCGTAGGTTAGCTCGAACGGGGACATGCCTAGCGCAGAATGAGTCCGTGAGTTAATCACAAACTCCGCCATGGGAAGGTGCTCTGCCCAGTCATCTTGTCGTCGTCCTACATAGAGGCGGATGTATTTCTCTACTTCCTGATTCGCTCGTTCGGTTTGGCCATTAGACTGAGGACGGTATCCGGAGGTTAGATCTGATTTAATTCCTAGCCTAGCGAGAAGGGATCGCATGAGTTTAGCTGCAAACTGGGGTCCGCGGTCGGATTTAAAGTGAAGAGGAAGACCATGGAGACGGAAGATCTCTCGGTAGTAAATATCGGCAATGCCTTCGGCTGTGATGGAGCTGGTGCAAGGAATGGCGTGAATTTGTTTTCCATACAGGTCTGTGCAAACCAAGACAGCATCGTAGCCTTGGGAGTTAGGTAGCTGTGTTATCAGGTCAACCCCTACCTCTTCCCATAGACCGGATGGTACATCTAATGGTTGAGTTACGGCCCGTGGGTGTCGCTGGATCTTCTTACGGGCACAAACCTCGCATCCCTCAACGTATTTTTCCACAAAAGAGCGCAACGTAGGCCACCAGAAATGGGTACTGACCAAGTCGAGTGTCCCATGTAGTCCGGGGTGTCCTGCAGTTGGATTGTCGTGGCATTGACGGAGTACCTCAGTGCGTAGGTCGTCGTTTGCTGGTACATATACTCGACCTCGGTAGTAGACCAACCCATTGTCTTCTTCCCATTCGGCTATCCCATTGGCCAAGCGCTGTAGTCCGTGCTCTTTGACTGTTTTGAGACCCTCCAATACCTGTGCCTCCCGTTCTGAGGCTTTCCGGATACGATCCTCTAAGGGGTTCTGTAGGATCGAAGCTGCAATTTTGACGAAGTGGCCAGGTTTAAGGACTGTCTGTTGTCTGTCATGAAGTATGTAGCCCCTATCATTTTCCTTTTCTCACCGTCTCGACGCCCTTACTTGTACGATTACATCACTGTCAAATCCCATCGATTACTGACCCACCTGATCCCCATCATCGATTACTGATCCACCTGTTACCCTTCTCCTTCTACTGGCTTCCGCCACCTTCCTTGTTCCTAAACTGTACAGTATTACATCGTCATTTCTCGCAGATCGGATTATGTATATAAAGCCAACCCCTCACAGCCTGGTCCCTCATCTTGACCTCTCTGTCATTATCTGGGACCAGGTATGTGCTTACTTATTGTTACCTATGACTACGATACTCAATATATCTCTGTCATTATCTGGGACCAGTTTGCCTCCGCTCTGCTTAGTCGCTCCGCCTCACCGCCTTGCTCAGTCGCTCCGCCTCACCGCCTTGCTTAGTCACTCCGCTTCCCTGCTCCGCTAGTCACTCCGCCTCTGCCGCTTCGTGACATTAGGTCAAGATCCATTACTGCACTGACAGCCTACCGATAAGGTTGTCCTTGCAGGATCTATAGACACCACGTCTTCCCCAGTTCCGCCCGACTCTGAAACACCTGTTGCCAGTATAGACTGCTCCGCACTCCCGCACGCACTTGACCCCAGAGACCAAGCTCACGCCCATAACAACGACGATACTTGGCGCGACTGCCAGTCTCAACCTTGCCCTAACGCCCTTTCGAACTCAATCCGAGAGCCACTCACTGTGAGCAATATCACCTTCTTGCCAATTCCCCAACCCCGATTGCCTACTCCTATCATGTCGACTCCTATTCCGCCTGCCACACCAGCCCCACCCGCCTCTGCAGAAGATCTCATGACTCAGCTGATTAAACAAGTAGCCAATCTTGCTACAGCCATGGAGGAACGCTCATCCTCCAAGTCCAGCATGAACAAACCCGAGGTATTCAAGGGAAAAGATAGCGCTGAAGCGCGTCGCTTCATGGCTCAGTTCCAGAACTGGGCATCGGAACAACCCGATCTCACCAAGAGTCAGGCAAAGCTTATCAAGTCAGCCCTAGGGTTCTTCACTGAAAGTGCAGGTGACTGGGCAACCCCGCATTTGCTACATTTCAATGCGGAACATCCCCCCTTTGGAGGAAATTGGGAGGAGTTCCTGAAAGAGTTTGGTCAACGCTTTGAGTCAGTAGACCCGGGTATGGAAGCTCGCAGCGAGATCAAAAATCTCAAACAAAGTAAAGGTCAGACAGTCGCGGAATTTGCTCAGAAGTTCAAGGATATTGGGGATCGGACTGGAATGTCTGACATTGATTTACGAGAACGCTTCTTCACTGCCCTACTTCCGGAGATCCGACAAAATCTCATCATTGTAAACATCGCCCAAGGACTTGCTCCGACTCTGAAGGAGGCAATCAAACGAGCCATATCAGTGGACGTCTACATGCATGATCCCACCATGACTGGCCGGAACTCTGGACACACTCCCACACATGCTGCTCACACTACCCCTGCTGACCCCCACGCTATGGACATTGATGCAACCCACACTAGTAATGGGAATACTAGGGAGGCATTCCTAGCTCGCATGCGAGGACGATGCTTCGGCTGTGGAGCCCAAGGTCATGTCAAGCAAAACTGCCCACACCGAGAAACTACCTGCCGTTACTGTGGACGCCGAGGACATCTGGAAGCAGTCTGCCAAGACAAGTTCATGGGACTCGGACGAGACCGAGGCCGACGCCAGCAACCTCGACGCCAGCAGATATCCGCTACGGGACCCACACCATTCTCCCTATTCCCAAATGAATCCGTCCAGATTGCTTCCTCGACCCCAACATCTGCCCCTGCAACCGTACCTGCTACTCCGAGCCCCCCTAACCAGGACTTTTCTAACCAGATTGGTCAAATAAGGGAATTACTCGATCGTGCTAACGCTATGTCTTCCTCGTCCTCTGGCTTTCAACAGGGTTTTTAAAGAGGGTACCCGCCTCGGCTGCACCGAGAGTACCCCGTAATCAGTTTGTTATGTTCGCTACTTCTTCGTATGACTCGCACCCATCATGTACAATATCGTCGATCCGGGAATTAAACTCCACTTCCCCACATTTCCGAATTCATGCGAGACTAAGAGGAAGGAATCATAGTATAACAACTGCAGCCATGGTAGACTGTGGAGCTACTGCCCTGTTTTTGAACCAAGACTTTGCCACCCGGAACCATGTAAGATGTGCACCCCTTCATAAACCAATCGACGTCTTTAATATCGATGGAACACCTAACCGAGCGGGACGGATAACCCATTTTGCACGCCTAGCACTCACAGTGGATAATCAAGAGCGGTGGATGGACTTTCTGATCACCAACCTAGGAGGCGAAGACGTCATCCTTGGACTCCCATGGCTACGGAAGGTAAATCCGGAGATCGATTGGGAGAAAGGACGACTTTCAGTAAAACCCCCTCGAGTAACTATAGAAGAAGTCCCAGACGAGGAGATCTCATACTCTCACCGAGCCGCCGCTAACACAGAAAGCCCAATCCCTGAACTCCCGAACCCGGAACCTCCCACCGAACCCACTCAGATTGAGGTACCACTGGAAGCAACCCTTGAAGAGAGCAAATCAGCAGTGGTGGAAGAACCGCCAATACACCGAATCCGAGCCAATCATAAAACTCGCCGGGCATGGGTAAAAGCAGGAATCCTAGAGGAACAGACTGAGGAAGTCTGGTGCGCTGCAGGATTCACTTACTCCCAGCAGCTAGCAGAGGAAGCCAACCGAGACAAACCCGTTAAAACCTTTGAAGAAATGGTCCCTGAGCAGTACCGCGATTTCAAAAAGGTTTTCTCAGAATCTGCCTCCGAACGATTACCTGCCCACCAACCTTGGGACCATGCAATCGATCTCATACCTGGAGCACCGGCGACCATGCGCACCAAGATTTACCCCATGTCCCTAAATGAGCAGGAGGAGTTGGATCGCTTCTTGGAAGAGAATCTGCGGAAAGGCTACATTGTTCCCTCCAAATCACCCATCTCGTCCCCAGTCTTCTTTGTGAAGAAGAAGGATGGGAAACTCCGTTTTGTACAGGATTACCGGAAACTGAATGAGTACACAGTGAAGAACCGCTACCCCCTCCCATTGGTGGCTGACATAATTAGTCGGCTTCAAGGGGCTCGATATTTCACCAAGTTTGATGTACGCTGGGGCTATAACAATGTCAGAATCAAGAAAGGCCATGAATGGAAAGGGGCCTTTGCAACCACACGAGGGCTGTTCGAGCCTAAGGTTATGTTCTTTGGTCTCACCAACTCCCCTGCAACGTTTCAAGCACTTATGAATGCCATATTTGCAGACCTCATTGCAGCTGGAAAGGTAGCGGTTTACCTAGACGATATCCTCATCTTTAGCAGTGATCTTCAGGAGCATCGACGAGTGGTACGGGAAGTACTAATCCGGTTGGAGAAGCATGATCTATACCTACGACCGGAGAAGTGTGAATTCGAACAACAACAGATTGAATATCTAGGCCTCATTATATCAGAAGGGGAGGTGAGGATGGACCCGGTAAAGGTAGCTGCAGTTCGCGACTGGCCAGCCCCCACTAACCTTCGAGAGCTACGAGGGTTCCTTGGATTTGCTAACTTCTACCGACGCTTTATCCGGAACTTTGCAAGGATAGCCAGGCCCCTGAACGACCTCACTCGGAAAGATATATCCTTTACCTGGATGGACACCCAGCAACAAGCATTTGATACTCTCCGAGAGGCCTTCATCTCTGCACCCATCCTAGCCCTATGGACACCGGACAGACCAACCCGAATCGAGGTAGACGCTTCAGGCTTCGCTACCGGCGGTGCCCTCATGCAGAAGCAAGATGATGGCCAATGGCACCCCGTCGCCTTCAGATCAGCCTCTATGCAACCAGCAGAACGAAACTATGAGATCTACGACCGGGAAATGCTAGCCATCATAGAAGCGTTGAAGGACTGGAGGAACTTCTTGGAAGGACTACCCCAGCCATTTGACATTATCACTGATCACTCTAACCTCGAATTTTGGCGCACAGCTCAAGACCTCACCCGCCGCCAAGCTCGCTGGGCTCTATACCTCTCACGGTTTGACTTCCACATGATCCACCGCCCTGGTAGAATAAACACTCAGGCTGATGCTCTTTCCCGTATGGCAGCGCACCAGGTACTAGACAATGAGGATAATCGACAGCAGACGGTCCTTAAGCCCAACCATTTCACCAAAATTGCAGCTTCTATCCTACGGAACCCCTTAGAGGATCGCATCCGGAAGGCCTCACAGCGGGAAGCACAGGTATTGGAAGGTCTCAAAACGGTCAAAGAGCACGGACTACAGCGCTTGGCCAATGGAATCGCTGAATGGGAGGAGGACAACGGTCTGGTCTACTACCGAGGACGAGTGTACGTGCCAGCAGACAATGATCTGCGCACCGAAGTACTACGTCAATGTCATGACCATCCCACTGCTGGACATCCTGGGCTCCACGGAACACTCGATCTAGTTAGCACCCATTTCTGGTGGCCAACACTGCGCTCCTTTGTGGAGAAGTACGTAGAGGGATGCGAGACGTGCGCACGCAAAAAAATCCAAAGACACCCACGAGCTGTAACTCAACCATTAGACGTACCCTTGGGTCTATGGGAAGAGGTAGGGGTGGACCTGATAACGCAACTACCTAACTCCCAAGGATACGACGCAGTCCTAGTCTGCACAGACCTCTATGGGAAACAAATTCATGCCCTCCCATGTACCAGCTCCATCACTGCCGAAGGGGTTGCTGACATCTATTACAAAGAAATCTTCCGTCTTCATGGGCTCCCTCTTCACTTCAAGTCTGACCGTGGGCCTCAGTTTGCAGCCAAACTCATGCGATCCCTACTTGCCAGACTGGGAATAAAATCAGATCTTACTTCCGGGTATCGCCCGCAGTCTAATGGTCAAACTGAACGCGCCAACCAAGAAGTAGAAAAATACATTCGACTCTATGTAGGTCGCCGGCAGGATGACTGGGCAGAGCACCTTCCAATGGCTGAATTCGTAATCAACTCACGAACCCATTCTGCATTAGGCATGTCCCCATTTGAGCTAACCTACGGATATCTCCCCTTGTTCAACATCCCAGTTGGACAACGCAGTGGGATTCCAGCTGTAGATGACCGCATACGGATACTCCGAGAAGCCCGACAGGACGCAGGGGCCGCCTTGCACTTAGGAAAAAAGCAGCAGAAAGAGGGATACGAACGAGGAAAACGGAAAGCCCACCAGTTCAAAGTCGGAGATTTTGTCTGGCTCAGTGCGGAAGACATCAACCTCCAACTGTCCAGCGAGAAGCTAGGAGATCGACAGCTCGGACCCTACCGAATCTTGGAGAAGATTGGACCCCTGGATTACCGCCTTGACCTCCCTATCTCCCTTGACCGCATTCATCCTGTGTTCCATGTTGACAAACTCTACCCCTGGAAAGGTAACACTATCAATGGAGAAATACCACCACCACCAGAGCCGGTCTACCTAGAGGATGAAGACGAACCGGAGTATGAAGTAGAGGAAATCCTGGATAGTCGGGTCCGGTGGAAGAGGTTGGAATACCTGGTAAAGTGGAAAGGATACGACGCAGGGCATAACTCCTGGGAACCAGCGCCCAACCTGAGCCGAGCTCCAAAAATTGTTCGTGCCTTCCACAAGAAGCACCCCACAGCAGCAAAAGCTTGACCATCGAGGGCAATGGTCATAAGAAGGGGGGTAATGTCATGAAGTATGTAGCCCCTATCATTTTCCTTTTCTCACCGTCTCGACGCCCTTACTTGTACGATTACATCACTGTCAAATCCCATCGATTACTGACCCACCTGATCCCCATCATCGATTACTGATCCACCTGTTACCCTTCTCCTTCTACTGGCTTCCGCCACCTTCCTTGTTCCTAAACTGTACAGTATTACATCGTCATTTCTCGCAGATCGGATTATGTATATAAAGCCAACCCCTCACAGCCTGGTCCCTCATCTTGACCTCTCTGTCATTATCTGGGACCAGGTATGTGCTTACTTATTGTTACCTATGACTACGATACTCAATATATCTCTGTCATTATCTGGGACCAGTTTGCCTCCGCTCTGCTTAGTCGCTCCGCCTCACCGCCTTGCTCAGTCGCTCCGCCTCACCGCCTTGCTTAGTCACTCCGCTTCCCTGCTCCGCTAGTCACTCCGCCTCTGCCGCTTCGTGACATTGTCGGTTGTCATCGCTGTCCGATACATGATGAACTGCCATGCGGGAGAGAGCATCAGCTTGGGTGTTTACT
Organism: Lentinula edodes; assembly: GCF_021015755.1. Lineage (NCBI taxonomy): Eukaryota > Fungi > Basidiomycota > Agaricomycetes > Agaricales > Omphalotaceae > Lentinula > Lentinula edodes. The sequence goes on from NW_025764355.1 coordinate 340,546, forward strand.
CTGCCAGGGCGGTGGATCATATGAAAGTCAAACCGTGACAGATAGAGGGCCCATCGGGCTTGTCGGCGGGTGAGGTCTTGTGCAGTGCGCCAGAATTCGAGGTTCGAATGGTCCGTAATGATGTCGAATGGTTGAGGGAGTCCTTCTAGAAAGTTCCTCCAATCCTTCAGTGCTTCAATGATAGCAAGCATTTCTCGATCGTAGATTTCGTAGTTCCGTTCCGCTGGCTGCATGGATGCCGATCTGAAGGCTACCGGATGCCATTGGCCATCGTCTTGCTTCTGCATAAGGGCGCCTCCCGTGGCAAAGCCTGATGCGTCTACCTCGATTCGAGTAGGCCTGTCTGGTGTCCATAGAGCAAGGATCGGTGCGGAGATGAAGGCTTCTCGAAGGGTATCAAATGCTTTCTGTCGAGTGTCGGTCCAGGTAAAGCTGGTGTCTTTCTTCGTCAGGTCGTTCAGAGGTCGTGCTATTTTGGCAAAATTCCGGATAAAGCGTCGGTAGAAGTTTGCAAATCCCAAGAACCCTCGTAGTTCCCGAAGATTAGTAGGGACTGGCCAGTCGCGAACAGCCGCTACTTTTACCGGATCCATTCTCACCTCCCCTTCTGAGATGATGAGTCCGAGGTATTCAATCTGTTGTTGTTCAAATTCGCATTTTTCTGGTCGTAGGTAGAGGTCGTGCTTTTCTAACCGGGTTAATACTTCCCGTACCATTCGTCGGTGTTCCTCGAGATCGTTACTGAAGATAAGGATGTCATCTAGGTAGACTGCCACCTTGCCGGCTGCAATGAGATCAGCAAATATAGCATTCATAAGTGCTTGGAACGTGGCAGGGGAATTTGTGAGACCAAAGAACATGACCTTAGGCTCAAACAAGCCTCGGGTTGTTGCGAACGCGCCTTTCCATTCATGCCCCTTCTTAATCCGTATGTTATTGTAACCCCAGCGGACATCAAACTTCGTGAAGTATTTGGCTCCCTGAAGTCGGCTAATGATGTCAGCAACTAATGGGAGAGGGTATCGGTTCTTCACAGTGTACTCGTTCAGTTTCCGGTAGTCTTGTACGAAACGGAGTTTCCCATCCTTCTTCTTTACGAAGAAGACCGGTGATGAGATTGGTGATTTTGAGGGAACGATATAGCCTTTCCGTAGGTTTTCTTCTAGGAAACGATCCAACTCCTCCTGCTCGTTTAGGGACATGGGATAAATCTTGGTACGCATGGTTGCCGGTGCTCCAGGTACGAGATCAATCGCATGGTCCCAAGGTTGGTGGGCAGGTAATCGTTCGGAGGCAGATTCTGAGAAAACCTTCTTGAAATCACGATACTGCTCAGGGACCATTTCTTCGAAGGTTTTAACGGGTTTGTCTCGGTTGGCTTCCTCTGCTAGCTGCTGGGAGTAAGTGAATCCTGCGGCGCACCAGACTTCCTCCGTCTGTTCCTCTAGAATTCCTGCTTTTACCCATGCCCGGCGAGTTTTATGATTGGCTCGAATTCGGTGTATTGGTGGTTCTTCCACCGCTGCTGATTCACTCGGTTCAAGGGTCGCTTCTAGTGGCACCTCAATGTGGGGGTTTTCTGCAGGAGGTTCCAGTTCCGGGAGTTCGAGGGTCGGGGTTTCTGTGTGAGTGGCGGCTAGATGAGAGTACAAGATCTCCTCGTCTGGGACTTCTTCTATCGTTACTCGAGGAGGCTTTACTGAAAGTCGTCCTTTCTCCCAATCAATCTCCGGATTTACCTTCCGTAGCCAGGGGAGTCCAAGGATGATGTCTTCACCTCCTAGGTTGGTGATCAGAAAGTCCATCCATCGCTCTTGATTATCCACTGTGAGTGCTAGACGTGCAAAATGGGTTATCCGTCCAGCTCGGTTAGGTGTTCCATCGATATTAAAAACGTCGATTGGTTTATGGAGGGGTGCACATCTTACATGGTTCCGGGTGACAAAGTCTTGGTTTAAAAACAGGGCGGTAGCTCCACAGTCTACCATGGCTGCAGTTGTTATACTGTGATTCCTTCCTCTTAGTCTCGCATGAATTCGGAAATGTGGGGAAGTAGAGTTTAATTCCCGGATCGACGATATTGTACATGATGGGTGCGAGTCATACGAGGAAGTAGCGAACATAACAAACTGATTACGGGGTACTCTCGGTGCAGCCGAAGCGGGTACCCTCTTTAAAAACCCTGTTGAAAGCCAGAGGACGAGGAGGACATAGCATTAGCACGATCAAGTAATTCCCTTATTTGACCAATCTGATTGGAAAAGTCCTGGTTAGGGGGGCTCGGAGTAGCAGTTACGGGTGCAGGAGCAGATGTTGGGGTCGAGGACGCGATTTGGACGGATTCGTTTGGGAATAGGGAGAATGGCACGGGTCCCGTAGCGGATATCTGTTGGCGTCGAGGTTGCTGGCGTCGGCCTCGGTCTCGTCCGAGTCCCATGAATTTGTCTTGGCAGACTGCTTCCAGATGTCCTCGACGTCCACAGTAGCGGCAGGTGGTTTCTCGGTGTGGGCAGTTTTGCTTGACATGACCTTGGGCACCGCAGCCGAAGCATCGTCCTCGCATGCGAGCTAGGAATGCTTCCCTAGTATTCCCATTACTGGTGTGGGTTGCATCAATGTCCATAGCGTGGGGGTCAGCAGGGGTAGTATGAGCGGTATGCGTGGGAGGGTATCCAGAGTTCCGGCCAGTCATGGTGGGATCGTGCAGGTAGACATCCACCGATATGGCCCGTTTGATTGCCTCCTTCAGAGTCGGAGCAATTCCTTGGGCAATGTTTACGGTGATGAGGTGTTGTCGGATCTCTGGGAGTAATGCAGTGAAGAAACGTTCCCGCAAGTCAATATCAGACATTTCAGTCCGATCTCCGATATCCTTGAACTTCTGAGCGAATTCCGCAACTGTCTGTCCTTTACTTTGCCTGAGATTCTTGATCTCGCTACGGGCTTCCATACCTGGGTCCATTGGTTCAAACCGTTGGCTAAATTCCTTCAGAAACGCCTCCCAATTTCCTCCGAAAGGGGGATTTTCCGCATTGAAATGTAGCAGATGGGGAGTTGCCCAATCTCCGGCACTTTCTGTGAAGAAGCCCAAGGCGGACTTGATGAGTTTTACTTGGCTTTTGGCGAGATCCGGTTGTTCTGACGCCCAATTCTGGAACTGAGCCATGAAGCGACGGGCTTCAGCGCCATCTTTACCCTTGAAAACCTCGGGTTTGTTCATGCTTGACTTAGAGGATGAGCGTTCCTCCATAGCTGTAGCAAGGTTAGCTACTTGTCTGATGAGCTGAGCCATGAGATCCTCCGCAGAGGTGTTTGGGGCAGGCGGGATAGGAGTCGACATGATGGGAGTAGGCAATCGGGGCTGGGAAATCGGCAGGAAGGTTATATTGCTCACAGTGAGTGGCTCTCGGATTGAGTTCGAAAGGGCGTTGGGGCAAGGTTGAGACTGGCAATCGCGCCAAGTATCGTCGTTGTTATGGGCGTGAGCTTGGTCTCTGGGGTCAAGTGCGTGCGGGAGTGCGGAGCAGTCTATACTGGCAACAGGTGTTTCAGAGTCGGGCGGAACTGGGGAAGACGTGGTGTCTATAGACCCTGCAAGGACAACCTTATCGGTAGGCTGTCAGTGCAGTAATGGATCTTGACCTAATGTCACGAAGCGGCAGAGGCGGAGTGACTAACGGAGTGGGAAAGCGGAGCGACTGAGCAGAACGGTGAGGCGGAGCAACTGGACAAGGCAACAAGGCGGAGCGACTAAGCAGAACGGCGGCAGGCTGGTCCCAGATAATGACAGAGATATATTGAGTATCGTAGTCATAGGTAATAATAAGTAAGCACATACCTGGTCCCAGATAATGACAGAGAGGTCAAGATAAGGGACCAGGCTGTGGAGGGTTGGCTATATATACATAATCCGGTCTGCGAGAAACAACGATGTAATACTGTACAGTTTAGGAACAAGGAAGGTGGCGGAAGCCAATAGAAGGAGAAGATGGGTCAGGTGGATCAGTAATCGATGGATCAGTAATCGATGGGGGTTTGACAGTGATGGGATGATGTATCTGTAAGACCTGGGTCAAAATAGGTCTTAGGGTAGGTTTTGGTATGTGGGGGTTTATGTTGTAGCGTGCTAGGAGCAGGCTGGAGCTCGAAGGGAGCTACGAGAACCGCGACCGAGGACGGGAAGGACCTAGTAGTGGTTGGAACGACGAGATGGTGACCCTTGAGGGGTTCCTAGGAGGTCCAGGGAGGTCCCTAATGCGTAGGGAGGTTCGGGACGAGTGCGGGACCGTAAGATATTGCGTAGTAGGAGTTGTACTCGCTAGAACGTCAATATAGAGTCGAGTAGGTAGTTTATGCAACGGGGTCTCGAGGGTGTAAGCTCCCGAGAAGGGATATGCCAGGGAGGGTAGGTCCCTGGGGACTAGGTTGGAGGATGGTCGTCCTCGAGTGTGGGAGGTGGTAACGGAGAAGCAATACGTAGTTCGACGTGAGGGGTAGCTTCGACGTTACCTAGATCGAGGTCCCGAAGCTTACGAAGTAGCTAGGGAGCTCTGGGAGGTTTGGGGAAGAGTAGCTCACCAAGCGGGTAGGCGTTGGGGAGCTTTAGTAATGTTCGAGGGAGCTCGGGGACTCACTCGGAAGGCTTAGACTTGAAGTAAAAGCGTATATTCGATCGTACAGACGATCAGAGAGACAATAGACAGAAGTAGAGAGAAACAGAGGTAGAGAAACAGAGAGTAAAGAGAAATCCGTATGGTTAGCAGGTACAAAGGGACAGGGACTGGACCTATGCAAAAGGGTGTGTGTTCAAAATATACCAAGCTAGGGACGTTTATGTTACAGAGGATACTTATATAGGTGGGCTGAATAGTAACGGGACATTGTAATAAACGAGCATCTAATGGGGTTGGCGTGAAGTGCGGAACCCATGAGGCTAAATTGATAGGGGATTGTCCGGCGGCGTACGCGAATCGCGGAGCTGCCGCTTCAGATGGAGGTTAGCGTTGGTGGGGAGGTTAGTTAGGGTTCCGTGGTTCATGGAGGTTTGTGGGAGGTTATTTGGGAGGTGTAAGGGAGCTGATACGCTGTTCTGGGATGTCTAGGAGAGTGACTAGGGGAGCTTTTGGGGCAGGGCATGACATTACCCCCCCTTTTACTCCTCCGAGCCTCCGAGGAGGTTTCACTTCGAAATATCATGTGGCTTTCACGTGATCGAACTTTTTTCGTTTATAAGTTCGTTTTCCCCTCCCCGTCCGCCTTCTTTATCCTCCTGCCTGTCATCACCCGAGTAAAACTCGACTGCCATGACTGCGCCTCACGCTTCTACCTCTGCCGCGGTTTCCGATGCTCTTGGCGTACCTCCCTCCTCCCCAAATCAACGCAACTCTGATGTGGACGAAATCGTAAGTAGTGTGGAGGAACCCTCCCTTGGCCAGCTATCTCTTTTCAAGTCTGTCTTCGGTGTGGGGGTCTCACTTGCACGTTATATCGTCGACGATCCGCTGTGGTCTACCTTGGCTGCTGCGGGTCTGCCGTGTCCCACTTGCGTTCGAGGTAAAAAGGAAGGCAGTTGCTCGCTTGTTCCCCATCTTGCTCGGTGTAGCAACTGCGATGATAAAAAGCCGTGTGTCCTTGGACGATTAGCGCGCTTTCGATACTTTTCTCGTAAGTGCTCTCGCGACTTGGCTTTCGCTCGTCGTTTTCTGGAGGTCCATGGAGACCCGGGTCAGCGCACCCGCTACTCCCTCCCGACTGAGCAGTGGCGGGTCCTTTACGATCGCGTTGAACAAAGCACTAACTCGACCAGTGCACTCCTTGAATTGAATCCCTTGGATGATCAGGATCAGCGTGAGCTTGATCGTCAGGAGCTTCGGGAGTTTCGTCAGCGCCAACCGTTGATTCCTGGACCATCGACGTCGGTTCCTCGTACCTCCCCGTTAGCTGACGGTTCCTCTCTCTCGTGCTCCAGTTACGAAAAAGCGCAAACGACCTATCAGGGTGGATCTTGGTTCTACCCCCAAGCGTCGACGTCCGGAACAGGCTGTGGATAGGCTGTCCCCCACCGCACCTCCGGTTCCTCGAGTCGAGGGAGGTTCGGATTACCGTCGTGTGGTCCTCGTCCTCCGTCCTCCTCACGTTCCCGATTCGGAGAATCCCAATTTGCCGGGAGTAGGGCACCTCGTCCCTGAAGATTCCCATGGGTCGGCTGTACCCCAATCTCGATCGCAGGGCTCCGCCGAGATCCTTCATCGCGTTCCGCAGGTTGGTTCGTTTGAGCAGTTCGTGCCTCCAAGTGAGGTGGAGGATTTTTCCAGGAGCAGAATAAAAACCCCCCCTGTTCAGCAGGTCAGTTTACTTTTCCTTCCCTTTTTTCTTCTGATTGAACCTTATGCCTCTTCAGCGTACCCGGGAGCCTTTGCGCCCCTATCCTCGTTCCCAAGCTTCTTCCGCTCTAAGGGTGGAGAATGATCGTTTGAAGATGGAGGTAGAGGAGCTCCGAGCGCTCCTTACACAGTCCCGGGGTCAGGTTTCGACCTTGACCGCCCTCCTCCGCGACACCTCTTCCTCGTTGGATCTTCGGAGCCAGGAGCTTGAATCTAGTCGTCGGTCGTTGGAGGAGGTGGCGGCAGACCGTGCTGAGTACCAACGAGTTCTGTCTCAATTTCAGGCTCTCGAAGCAGAATTGCCTGAGCCCTCTTCTGAGGCATGTTTCGTTCTCGTTTGTTTCCTTCTCACTGATCTGACTCGTCGTCCCTTTTCAGGACCTTTTAACTCGTTTTCGTATTGCTTATGCTGGGTCGGATGCCTACAGGGAGGTGGCGAAGCGTCAAAAGGAGGAACTCGGGGAGCTCCGTAAGCAAGTCGATGATGCCAGCAATCGCTCCTTCGAAGCTTACTCGGATCTTGACGCTGCTAATGCTCGTGCCCTGCGTCAACGAGATCGTCTGGAGGAGTTAGAGGAGTTGGTTTGCCAGTATCGGAATAGGGCTCATGTTGCGGAAGGTTTGATTAGACAGTACCCCGAAGATGAGGGTCTGTACGAGGTTGAACTGCCCTCCCTTTCAGAGTTGCAACGGAAGCTTGATGCCTCGGAGGCGTTAGTTCGTCGGTTGGCCACTTTCGCCCATCGACTCTACCGATCTGATCCTGCCAACTTGCTCCATTACCATAACCGGTACGTAGGGGGTCTCCTGGAGGCCATCACCCTCCTCCTGTACCGCGGTCTTCATCACACTCCCGACCGTCTTGCCTCCGTTATCAACTTCGTTTTGGATTACTTGTCCCAGGCTCGCTTCGTCCACGGCGAATTACATCTTCGTTCGACGAGCAGTCTTCTGTATTACTATTCCAACGCGGCGGACCGGGTTGAAGGTTTATACCAGGAGATGTTGACTCATTCGCGTTTCCCTTCTCACGACGCCTTTCTTACCGCCGCCCAACACGCCGGATATGTAGATGCTCGTCCTGGTTCCTTGGAACCTCCTCTTCATAGGAGATTCTTCTCCTTTGGTCATCCCATCCCGATTTCGCCTTCCCCTACCTCCGATCACCTCCCCGCCATCCCTGCTATGGATTCCATTATGGTCTTCTGGGAGCATCTCATCGCCAATTATATTCGCGATATGATTGACACCCCAGGTCCCCGGTACTCGTTTCCTTCTCCGACGGAGCTTCCTGACGTTGGGAGCGGTCCTTCCCTTTCGACAGATTCGGTTCCAGCGGGAGGAAACAACGAGAGTGTTCCCAAGGGAAGTGTGGAGGTGGAAGGGACAGTGGGCCCTGCTGTTCGTCGGAACGCCTCCACACCCGCGGAGGAGGGTGGCAGGGATCGTCCTGAGGAAGGTTCAGGGGCTCCCCTTTTCCTTCCTGATTCTCGTTCTCCTTCATCCCCCGTTCCCCTTCTTTCCGTCCCTGTCGTTCCCAACGTCATCGACCTCACAATGATGGATGATGATGGCGAGGATCTTTATGAGTCCCATGAGGAGTATGAAGCTAGGGTGCGGGGCGATGTGTCGGTTAAAAGCGAGGGGTCTAGTCCCGTATTGTAGTCTGCTGTACGATTTTTTTATTAATTTTTTGGCTGTTGGTTTTCGTATGTTTTGCTTAGCGTCGCGTAGTCCATTTCTTGAATGTATCGTCCGTTTCTTGAATATAGACTGATAGGCATTCGATGTGGTTTGTGGGTAGCGCGCTAAGTGAGTAATGAAGGATAATATGAAATGAAGTTTGGAAAAGGAAATGAGGAGATCATAATTTGTTTGTCGTGTTGTGTTGTCCGTTAATCGTTAGTTCGTGCTCCTCCGTCTCTCTCCCTCCTCCTCTCCGCTCTCACTTCCTGTGCTCCCTGGTGATGCCGTTCCTTCCCCTCTGTCATCCTTTGCTTGCTTCTCCAGTAATTCCCATTGGTCCCTCCTTGGTTTCCGCTTTCGGTTGTGCGTGCCGTGCCACTGCTTTACAAGTTCCAGTGAGCCTACCATTCCTCTCCATCCCACCCACGAGTTGAAGTCATCATCGTAACCCTCCCATTTAACCAGGTATTCCACCTCCTCCGACTTCCCTTTAACGGGTCTAGAGTCTAGGATGCTCTCCACGAAGTGTTCCGATTCGCCTTTTACGAAGATTGGAGGGGGTGGGGAGTTCTGTCTTTTGAACTTGTCGTGGAAGTGGGACTTCAGTCTATCCACGTGGAACACGTTGTGGATCTTGTGGAGGTCTCCCGGGAGGTCCAACCGGTAGGCATGACTCCCTACTTGCGAGAGTATCGAGTACGGTCCCGTCCATTTGTGATCCAGTTTTTTCATGGGTCGCCTAGTTTTGACATTCTCCATATTCAGCCAAACTTGATCGCCCTCCTTCCAGTCCGGGGCCTCCTGACGTTTTTGGTTCGCATACTTCATATATCCCTCGTTAGCTGTTCGAATTCGTTCCTGGAGGTATGTATGTAGTTCCTTGAGGTTTGAGGCGTACTCGTTGACCTCCGCTCCCTGTACCCGTTCCAACGTAATTGACAACTTCGGGTGATATCCTTTGTTGGCAAAGAAGGGTGAGACACCTGTCGTGGTGTTGGGGTGTTATTGTACACGAACTCAGCTATGGGGAGCAGGAGGTCCCAATCATCTTGGTCGTAGGCGCAGTAAATTCGGAGGTATGCCTCTACCGACTGGTTTACACGTTCCGTTTGCCCATCTGTTTGGGGGTGATATGCTGTGGATAGGCGAGACTCGATCCCTAACACTCTGCAAAGCTCCCTCCAGAACTGAGACACGAATAGGGAGCCTCGGTCCGAGGTTATATCGGAGGGCATCCCATGCTTTGAGAAGACGTGCGTTATGAATAGGTTAGCAAAGTCCTCCGCGTTATTTGTCGTATGACAAGGAACATATATGGCCTGTTTGGTGAGTCGGCAGACTACTACGAGAATGGCATCGTATTTCTCTGGGCCTGCTGTGGCTGGGAGCTGGGTGATATGGTCAAGGAGATTGAGGACCAAGGTCGTTGACCAATTGGTAGTGGACGGAGGTTCCCGTAGGGTTTGGAGCGACTGGCTTTGGCTCTCAGACACGGGTGGCAGCTCCGTACGTAGTAATTCACGTCTTTAGACAGCCCTTTCCAGAAAAACAGTTGATTTACGAGCTTCTTGGTGCGTTTCTCCCCCGGGTGTCCCCTCAGTTTATGGTCGTGGTACGACTGTAGGACCTCCTTTCTTAGAGTCCCAACGTCTGGGACGTATATACGACCTCCCCTCTTTATCAGCCCATCCTCCCAAACGAGAGATTCCTCCTCGTTGCGTGCAATCCTCCTCAGTGCTTCAATTATAGTCGTGTCTTTTGGAGCTTCCCTTACTCGATTCACTAGAAGGTCCTCGTTCATAAGGATGATAGCGTTCAGTCGTTCTGGAGGTATGAGTATCCTTTCCCTCCCTGCTAAGGCCTGGTCCCTTGAGGCTCCCTTCTTTGGGTACACGTCTGATCTGCGAGTGAGTGCGTCCGGCTTGGCTCCCAACCTCCTGGGCGATAGTTGATGACAAAATCGTATCCTGAAAGGAGCTCTGCCCACCGGGCTTGTCGTGCTGTTAACTGCTTCGTAGTGGTGAAGTACTGGAGATTGTTATGGTCTGAGTATACTTGGATCTGGTGTCGGGATCCTTCGCAGTACGCCCTCCATTGTTTGAAGCAGTCCACGATAGCTAGGAGCTCCTTATCGTATATGTCGTAGTTTAGTTCCGCGGAGATCATTGATCGTGCATGGAAGGCGATAGGATGTATCTCCCCCGTTTCAGGATCCAGCTGTGATAGGATCCCTGCTATAGCCAAGTCGGAGGCATCGCATTCGAGGACTACCGGTAGGTCCGGATTGTAATGTCCTAGAAACCGGGGCTTCGGAGAATGCTGACTTCAGAAGTTCGAAGGCACTATTACACTGTGGGGTCCAGTTCCACACTGAATCTTTTCGTAGGAGCTTCGTGAACACCTTGGTGATTCCCGAGTAGTTGTCTATGAACCTCCTATAGAAGTTTGCGAATCCGAGGAACGCCTGGAGCTCCTTGACTGTCCTTGGTTTTGGCCAGTCCATTACCGCCTTTACTTTCTCTGGATCCATGGATACTCCCAATGGTGATATGATCACTCCCAAGTACTCGACAGTGTCGACATGGAACGCGCATTTTTCCGGCTTTGCATGGAGGTGGTTCGCCCGTAGTCGTTCAAGGACCTTCCTGACGTGTTCGACATGGGATACTTCATCGTCTGAGTAGATCAGGATGTCGTCCAAGTAAATTACCACGCAAACGTCCACCATGTCGTGAAAGATCTCGTTCATGAAGAATTGAAACGCGGAAGGAGCATTCGTGAGCCCAAAGGGCATTACCAAGTATTCGAAGGACCCATACCGAGTTCGGAATGCAGTCTTCCACTCGTGTCCCTGGGCTACCCTGACGTTGTTGTATCCTGCGCGGAGGTCGATTTTGTGAAGATCTTCGCCTTCCGTAGTTGATCCACTAAGGTTCCTATCAGGGGTAGAGGGTACCTATTCTTCTTCGTAATCTTGTTCAGAGCTCGATAGTCCACGCAGAGTCGCAGGGTACCATCCTTTTTCTTGGCAAACAAGACAGGAGCTCCCGCAGGGGAGCTGGAGGATCGTATGAACCCTTTCCCCAACATCTCGTCGATGTACTCCTTCAGAGATTTCAGCTCCTTCTCAGACATGTTGTAAAGCTTCCCTATGGGAGGTATCGCATCACCTTCCGTTTCGATTTGATATCGTAGGGTCGGTGCGGAGGTAGTGTTCTTGCTTCTCCGGGCGAGAATACGTCCAGGTAGTCCTGGTATTGGACGGGAATGGATTTCTTTAACTCCTCTGTCTCCTGACGCTTCGATACTTCCTCATCGAGCTCCTTGACGACCCCCCCTTGTTCCAGGCCAGGGTTCCCATTCTCAGGATCCTTTGGTTGTTGCACTCTTTCTGGGTCGTTGCTACCACTCGCCCGGAGTATTTCCTCAGTAGGGGACCCCTCCTTCGTGGGCGATATGTGAAGGAAGTATGCTGGGGTTCCCTCCCTCAGTAGACGATCCATCCCAGCTGCTCCTATAGGCTGATGGGTTTCCCTTGTATGGTGGGGTCCGATTTTCGTTCCACCACATGGGTACCCGCTATGAGCTGCTTTCTTCGGAAGTTGTTGCGTCTTATTGAACCTTTGGGAGTCAGACCAGACCTTGAAGGAATCTTGGGTATGTTCAGGCTTTCGATGTCTAAGGTGGGGAGGTCGGGATAAGGTCCATGCTCCCTCCTTTTCTTCCTCCACCGGACTTTCTGCTTAGCTCCCGGCCAGGAGGAGGATCGTTCCGTGTCCCTACTCTTCCACTTTTGATATGCCTCCTCTGAATCCTTCGTTGGTTTCGGGGTTACTTTCTCCATAGCGGATCGCCCAGCCTCGAGGATTTCCTCCACCTCTTCTTCCGTGCTTTCGCTCGCGAATGCTAGCCATTCGTTGATCCCCATAAGGATTGGGTCGTCTGGCCCCAGATCTTTGTCCGAGGGGAATAACTTGTGTGGACCTGGTTGACTCGCTTCGTACTCTTCGTCCTTTACTTCCTCTAGTTTCACCCTCGTCCTTGGAGCTCTAAGGGAGCTTCCGGAGTTTGTTGAGGAACTTCTGGAGGTGGTTGTGGAGCTTCAGGAGGTCGTTGGGGAGCTTCAGGAGGTGATTGGAGAGTTCCTGCGTGTATTTCTTCGCCGTTTACCCCCTCCCTATCTCCTCAGTACCTCCCTCGGCGCCTGGTTGGACAATTTCCGACGCAAGGGCTGCTGAGATTCGAACGTTTCGGTCCTGGAATGTCAGGCAAAGTTCCTTCCAGTCAATTACTGGGTTGTGCATGCGTAGCCACGGCAGTCCTAGCACAATTGGAGCCGTGGGGTGTAATCGAGTTACTAGGAACTCCACCTTGTGAATTGTTCCATCCGCAAAACTGAGTCAGTGTAGGTCTGAGTTATCAATCCTGCGGAGGTAGGTTTCCCGTCGAACAGCTCCAAAGGATACTGTTTGTTAGGTCAACCAAATTTTCTGGGTGTCGCATAGCGACAGTTTTGTCTATGAAGCATCTAGTTGCTCCACTATCCACTAGTGTGGCATATTCTTTGTCTTCATCGAGGTCGGAGAACGGAAAGCGTGTAAGGATGATGAAGGAGTTGTAGGATCGGGAAAAATTCTGTACTACACCATGTGTCTCACATGCACAGGAATTTTGGTACGCTGAACGTTCCTTATACAAGCAAATAAGTAATCCTTTTCCAGACCCGATCGGCCTTTCGTATTGCTGAATTTGCTGGAGGGTGAGTGCTGACAGCAGTACCAGCCAATCTTGTCCGAGCTCACTCGTTTTTAATCTCCAGATACAATGGCTACTTGGCAACGCATGAAGGGTACTTTTTCTTGCTTGATACCCTGCCTTTGTGGATTGCTATGTCTCTTTATTGTTTCTTCTGGCCTTCCCGGTTCATCAATCAAGATGAGAAAAACGTCGAAGTCCGTGGTTCCCCCTTTTCATTGGTCAAAGCCAACAGAAACAATGATCATTATACGAGCTAGATACCCACATAGAGGCTTTTTCTTTGTCGTTCTTTCTGCTACTTTCCCTACTTCGTGACCTTTTTGCAAATTGGTCCCATTGAGGACCCCTTTTCGACATGGACTTTTTTTCGTTACTTACATAGTAGTTGTAAGAATACGAATCTACGCCCGACGTTTGCCAAGGAATGATCTGATCATATTGGCAGACAATTTCTGCCCAAACTTCATGATGAGAATAGTTGGGGGGTGCAAGACGAGCTGGCTGACTCCCCGCGAGTGCAGCTCTTATTGTGGTAGGCGAAGGTGTTGCGGGGCTTCGCAGTTCGCCCTGATCTACCTCAAAGCCCCTGCCCATTTCCCACTTCGTCCAACAGTTCTTGCTCACCTCCCTTTGGTGAGTCTAAGATGTGGACGTTCCATAGATTGTCCATTCCTTCCCGTTCTTCCACCACAATCCCGGCGCGAATCCGTTCTAAAGGACGAGTTGAATCGTCCTTACGACCTCCCCCTTGGTTGGCCGTCCCACTTCCTCGAGTTGAATTGGCCTTGGAAGCTCTTTCTGAGCTCCCTTGATCCTCCGCTGGACGTTCTAACGATTCTGGGTTAGGGCAGTCCTTTGCCCAGTGTTCCTTTCGTCCACAACGCATGCAGAGCTCCTGCCTTCATCTCCTCCACTTCTCCGCTCTTTCCTCAGGAGTCCATTTCCTCCCGGTGTCGGTAACTCCTGCTCGGAGGACCGCTTCAGTCCATTCTCCTCCATCCCT